>NC_089220.1:14826467-15141054 GCF_963924675.1 Phocoena phocoena
GGATCTTCCCAGACCAGGGCTCGAACCCGTGTCCCCTGCATTGGCAAGCAGATTCTCAACCACTGCGCCATCAGGGAAGCCCCTCTCCTTTCATTTTTATGACTTTATGTAGAAAAGTATGGAATGTGTGTTTCAGCTGCCCAAAACGGGTTACATAGAGAGGTATATCTAGGTTAATTTTGTGTTTGAAATTTATAAAACATCAAAAATGCATCCTCCATTTTGACTGAAGACACCAGTACTCTATAAACAAAATAATGGTGAACATTTAGACATGAGGAATTGTATAATGGTTTTATCATTGTTACAGGACCTTGTGTTGGAGCTTGTTTTTGGCTATCGAGGCAGAGACTGTAGGAATAATGTTCATTATTTAAATGATGGTGATGATATAATTTATCACACTGCATCCGTGGGAATTCTGCACAACATTGCTACAGGTAGGAAACCCTGATTCTCCATTCCCCACTTTTTAAAATTTAGAATTTTTAATTTAGCATCTTAAAACTCTTTGTTAAAAATATAAATAATTAAAATATGTGAATCTAGAATATAAATATTTCATACTGTAGAACTTTCTAGTAATATTTTAAGTAACAAATTTACAGTCTTGAAGACATTTAACACAGCAAAAAAGGATTTCATAACTCAAGTGCTCAAAGATCTCGATGAGAAGTAAAGGATTACTGTATGTTGAAAGCACGTTTTATAGCGAAACCGTTTGTGACTTTATTCTATTTCCCCATAACCTAAACGCATAAGTGGATGGTTTGGATGGTTGTCTTTGACGGTTAGTGACTGAAAGCAGCACGTTGGATGAGTGATTGCTAGGGAGCGGGGTGGAGTGGCAGTGTTCACACTGAGCCCTCGGAAAGCCGAGGAGGTTAACTAAGAAAGCTACTTGCCGGTGACTTGACTGATGATACCTTGTTAGATTCAAGAAAATGAGAAAATATTTCCTGATTTCTCTTTAACTGATTGGATTGTTGAAAAGCAAAGAAAGTTCTCTGAGCATCATTTGATGACCAATGATGTGATAATTCTACTAGTAATACTCAGTATTAATTTTGAATTCTATTTTATTACATATAGTTGTAAACTTCATAAAAGTTTAAAAGTTAGAAGTAAAAATATAGATTATCTAGTCCAAACATTTCTGGCTTTTTCCTCTGGTAGCTTCATTCTAATTAGGTAGAGTGGATTATGTGAGTCATAATCCCCCAACCCCTGGTCAGTATTAATAATTAATATGATATTTCTGTTTTAGTTGCCCTAGGAAAAAGATTTATCAGTACTACACAAATCAATGGCAATTTTCCATTTAATAATTTGGGTCATTTAAAAAAAAATACCTCTTAGAAAGAAAATCCTCTTTGAGGCTTCACTTATCCTTCAAAGAGAATAGGGACGATAACAAAAGACAAATTACATAGGGATGAAAGTATAAATACACTTTCATATTTACACTTGTAATTTTCTTTATTTTTAATTTCCTGATTTTTAATTAATCATCTTTCTAATGATGGGATGTAGTGAGAGATGGCAGAGGGAAGACTAAGCACCTGCTCCAGTTCTGGTTATTTGGCCTCTCACCATTATGGAGATACATTGCTATGTTTACAGTCTAAGAAGTCTTGACCTATTAGCTGATCTACTAATTGAGCCAACAGCACATATAATTACTTGTTTGTTCCTTTAACTGAACTCTCAGCCCTGGGAAATATGAAGCCCATTTCACTTCGAGAAGTTCCTTTAAAGTAATGTTAGATATGTTAAATGACATTTTAAAAATGTTTTCTTTGGTTTTGTTTTGCTTTTCGGAGGACCTAGTATTGATAGTACTCTATCATCTGGACCCAGTCTACCATCCTGACCTCATTTCCCACCCCTCCGTTTTACTTGCACAAGCCTACCTTTACTGCCTCCTGCACAATCATAGTCTGCTAAGGTCTCTTCACTGTCACTACTGCTAGAGTAATCACATTACTTCTTTGATCAGGATTCTTCAGTACCTCCCCACTGACTACAGAATAAGTATGAAATTTAATAATAGGCTTGTTTTCAAAATGCTCTGTAATTCTAGTTCCAATTTGCCTGCCCAGCCTATTTCTTACTTTTCTTTTTTGTTACCCTACACTTCAGCCAAATGAGCCATCTATATGCATACCCAGTACTTTCCTGCCTTTGTACCATTGCTTCAAGTATCCCTCTCCCTGGAAGGCCCTTCCCCACTCACATTCACATTTACAGAATCTGTCGTGTCGGTCCAGAAGTGCCATCTGCTCGTAAGAAGAAGAATCTGCTACAAATTTCCATAGCATTTTGATCTTTAACTCTCTTGTGCCACTTGATGTCTTCAACCTCGTATTACATGGTTTATGCATTTCAGGGTTCGTTACTTTAAGGATTTCTTGGTGATGTTTCCATCCTTAGGATGAAGTGTATATGTTGTGCTCAAAAAATATGTGTTGGGACTTCCCTGGCAGTCCAGTGGTTAAGACTTGGCGCTTCCATTGCAGGGGGCACAGGTTCGATCCCTGGTCGGGGAGCTAAGATCCTGCAAGCCACACGGCATGGCCACAAAAAATATATACATGTATGTGTGTTAAATAAGCAAGTAAGTTAAACACAGCAGTTTATTACTCTGTGTAAGTGCATTTGACTATTTCACCTTAAAGTTTTCAGATTTAATTCTCAAATTCTTTTTTTTCTAGGGACTCAGAGTTTTTATCAGGAACATAATGATGATATTCTGTGCCTCACTGTAAATCAGCACCCCAAATTTATCAACATAGTGGCAACTGGCCAAGTAGGTATGTTTCTATATTTTAAAAAGAAACAATTTTAATTGTCTTGTTCAAATTAATTTAATATCTTAGGAAAAAACTAAAACATATTTGTGTATTGTTCAAAATGCATTTATACATAAAGCAGATAATCAGTTTTACCATATTATTTGCTTCCAGGCACCTTTCTCTCACTTGGGTTATCTGAGTTGGCTCAGATGGTTCAGAATTAAGAAGAAGCTATTCTGTGGTAGTTGAAATAGTTGGATTCAGTCCTGTAGCAGAAATTTCTGATGAGCAAAAAGTTTTTATTCAATAGCATGTAAAGCAGAAAAGAAGAACTTTAGGAGAGAATGGTAAATAAGAGGAGCCGAGAAGTAACTGGACTGAGAGGGGGAGCACATCTGCCTCAGCAGGGCATAATCTAGAAAGAAGAGAGAAGCCGAGTCTGTTCCATGTTAGTAGAGCCCTTCTGCCCTTTTCTTTGGCAGTGATCTAATTTGCCAACTTTTTTTGAAATCCCCTATCTTGCTGTTTTCTTTCAACTCTATAGAAAACTTAAACGAAGGCTGTAACTCCACAAGCAAAATGTTGAGAGGATAGTAGGTCTCTTTAGGACATATCTACCAGTCATTGATCACTATGACTACTACATAATAGACGCGGTCAGTCACATTGTCACAGCCCTGGTATAATTTGTAAAAATTATCAAAATCATTGGGTTTATTGGATCTCAGTGGGCCTCAATTGCTAAGCCAGCTTTCCAGATGTCTTTTTCTTCTTGAATAAGATAATTTATGCTTCTAATATCTCCATTTTTCATAAATTACTAAACTGATCAGTTAGAAGCTTGTTCTCTGGATCAATTAGTTCTACAGTTATGCCACAAAGACCTTTGTAATCTTCCTTTCTGTAAAATTTTCTACTTTTAAAAAGAAAGTAGACCAATACTTCACCTGTTATATACAAAATATTCTAATCTTTGAATATATTATTTATTTATTTATCGATATATAGTTGATTTACAATGTTGTGTTAGATTCTGGTATACAGCAAAGTGATTGAGTTATATATAAATGTATATATTCTTTTTCACGTTCTTTTCCATTATGATTTATCACAGGATATTGAATATAGTTCCCAAGGTCCTATACAGTAGGACCTTGTTTTTTATCTGTTTTATATATAGTAGTTTGTATCTGCTAATCCCAAACTCCTAATTTATCCCTCCCCCACCCCCTTTCTCCTTTGGTAGCCATCAGTTTGTTCTCTATGTCTGTGAGTCTGTTTCTGTTTCGTAAATAAGTTCATTTGTGTCATATTTTAGATTCCACATGTGATGTATGGTATTTGTCTTTCTCTTTCTGACTTACTTCACTTAGTGTGATAATCTGTAGATCCATCCATATTGCTGCAAATGGCATTATTTCATTCCTTTTTATGGCTGAGTAGTATTCCATTGTGTATATGTACCACATCTTCTTTATTCATTCATCTGTTGATGGACATTTAAGTTGCTTCCATGTCTTGGCTATTGTAAATAGTGCTACTGTGAACATTGGGGTGCATGTATCTTTCCGAATTAGAGTTTTCTCTGGATATATGCCCAGAAGTGGGATTGCTGCATCATATGGCAACTCTATTTTTAGTTTCTTGAGGAACCTCCATACTGTTTTCCATAGTGGCTGCACCAATTTACATTCCCACCAGTAGTGTAGAAGGGTTCCCTTTTCTCCACATCCTATCCAGCATTTATTAGTGGTAGACTTTTTGATGATAGCCATTCTGACCAGTATCAGGTGATACCTCATTATAGTCTTGATTTGCATTTCTCTGATAATTAGTGATTTGAGCATCTTTTCATGTGCCTGTTGGCCATCTGTATGTCTTCTTTGGAGAAATGTCTGTTTAGGTCTTCTGCCCAAGTTTTGATTGGGTTGTTCATTTTTTTGTTATTCAGTTGTATGAGCTGTTTGTATATTTTGGAAGTTAAGCCCTGTTGGTCGAATCATTTGCAAATATTTTCACACAGTCCATAGGTTGTCTTTTCATTTTATTTATGGTTTCCTTTGCTATGCAAAAGCTTATAAGTTTGCATAGGTCCCATTTGTTTATTTTTGCTTTTATTTCTATTGCCTTGGGAAACTGACCTAAGAAAACATTGGTACAATTTATGTCAGAGAATGTTTTGCCTGTGGTTTCTTCTAAGAGTTTTACAGTGTCATGTCTTAAATTTAAGTTTTTAAGGTATTTTGAGTTTATTTTTGTGTATAATGTGAGGATGTGCTCTAACTTCGTTGATTTACATGCAGCTGCCCAGCTTTCCCAACACCACTTGCTGAAGAAACTGTCTTTTCTCCATTGTATATTCTTGTCTCCTTGTCTAAGATTAATTGACTGTAGGTGTGTGGGTTTATTTCTACACTCCCTGTTCTGTTCCATTGATCCATATGTCTGGTTTTTGTGCCAGTACTGTGCTGTTTTGATTACTGTAGCTTTGTAGCATTGTCTGAAGTCTGGGAGGGTTATGCCTCCTGCTTTGTTCTTTTTCCTCAGGATTGCTTTGGCAATCACACATAAATGTTAGGATTATTTGTTCTAGTTCTGTGAAAAATGTTATGGGTAATTTCATAGTGATCACATTAAATCTGTAGATTGCTTTGGGTAGTATGGCCATTTTAATGATACTAATTCTTCCAATCCAAGGGCATGGTATATCTTTCAATTCTTTAAATCATCTTCAATTTCCTTAATCAGTGTGTTTTAGTTCTCAGCATATTAAGTCTTTCACCTCCTTGGTCAGGTTTATTCCTAAGTAATTTTTTTTATGCGATTTTAAAAGAGAATGTGTGAGCTTCCCTGGTGGCGCAGTGGTTAAGAATCCACCTGCCAATGCAGGGGACATGGGTTCAAGCCCTGGTCCAGGAAGACCCCACATGCCGCAGAGCTACTAAGCCCATGCGTACAACTACTGAGCCTGTGCTCTAGAGCCTGTGAGCCACAACTACTGAGCCCGCACGCCTAGAGCCCATGCTCTGCAACAAGAGAAGCCACCACAGTGAGAAGCCCGCACACCACAAAGAAGAGTAGCCCCCGCTTGCTGCAACTAGAGAAAGCCCATGCGCAGCAATGCAGACCCAATGCAGCTATAAATAAATAAATAAATTTATTTTCTTAATGTGTTTTTACTTTCCCTTTCTGATATTTCGTTGTTAATGTAAGAAATGCAACAGATTTCTGTATGTTAATCTTGTATCCTGCTACCTTGCTGAATTCATTTATCAGTTCTAGTAGTTTTGTGTAGAGGCTTTAGGGTTTTCTGTATATATTATGTCATCTGCATATGACAGTTTTACCTCTTCTCTTCCAATTTGGATACCTTTTATTTCCTTTTCTTGTCTGATTGCTGTGGCTAAGACTTCCAATACTGTATTGAATAGATGTGGTGAGAGTGGGCATCCTTGTCTTCTTCCAGATTTTAGCAGGAAGGCTTTCAGCTTTTCACTATTGAGTATTATGTTGGCTGTGGGTTTGTCATAAATAGCTTTTATTACGTTGAGATATGTTCCCTCTATACCCACTTTGGTGAGAGTTTTTATCATGAATGGATGTTGAAGCATCCAAAAGCATTTTATCAAATGCTTTTTCTGCATCTATTGAGGTGATCATGTAGTTCTGTTCTGTTCTTTTCCTTCCCTTCCCTTCCCTTCTGTTTTTTTTTTCTTTCCTTTCCCTTTCCCTTTCCCTTTCCCTTTCCCTTTCCCTTTCCCTTTCCCTTTCCCTTTCCCTTTCCCTTTCCCTTTCCCTTTCCTTGTTATGGTGTATCATGTTGATTGATTTGTGTATGTTGAACCATCCTTGTGACCCTGGGATGAATCCACTTGATCAAGGCCTGTGATCTTTTTTATATGTTGTTGGATTCAGTTTACTAATATTTTGTTGAGAATTTTTGTATCTATATTCATCAAAGATATTGGCCTGTAGTTTTCTTTTTTGGTATTGTCTCTTTTTTTTAATTTATGTTTTAATTTATTTTTTGGCTGCATTGGGTCTTGGTTGCTGCACACGGGCTTTCTGTAGTTGCAATGAGCGGGGCCTACTCTTTGTAGTGGTGTGCGGGCTTCTCATTGCAGTGGCTTCTCTTGTAGTAGTTGCAAAACACAGGCTCAGTAGTTGCAGTACACAGGCCTTAGGTCACACTGGCTTCAGTAGTTCTGGCATGTGTGTTCCAGGGCATGTGGGCTTCAGTAGTTGTGGCTTGCGGGCTCTAGAGCACAGGCTCAGTAGTTGTGGCACATGGGCTTAGTTGCTTCATGGCATGTCGGATCTTCCTGGACCAGTGATCGATCCTGTGTCCCCTGCATTGGCAGGTGGATTCTTAACCACTGCGCCACCAGGCAAGTCTCTTTGGTATTGTCTGTGTCTTGTTTTGGTATTAGGGCAATGATAGCTTCATAGAATGGCTTTGGGAGTGTTCTCTCCTCTTCAGTCTTTTGGAAGGGATTGAGAAGGATCAGTATAAGTTCTTTGCGTGTTTGGTAAAAGTCCCCAGTAAAGGCATCTGGTCCTGGACTTTGGTTTGCAGAAACTTGTTCTAGGTTTTCCAATTTGTTGGCATATAATTGTTCATAGTATTCTCTTACTGTTCTTTGTATTTCTGCAGTATTGGTTGTTATTTTTCCTCTTTCATTTCTTATTTTGTTTATTTGGGTCCTCTCTCTTTTCTTCTTGGTGAGCCTGGCCAGAGGCTTGTCGATTTTGCTTACCCTTTCAAAGAAGCAGCTCTTGGTTTTATTGATTTTTTTCAATTGTTTTTTAAAATCTCTATTGTATTTATTTCCTCCATGACCTTTATTATTTCCTTCCTTACGCTGGCTTTAGGTTTTGTTTGTTCTTTTTCTAATTCTTTTTAGGTGGTAGGTTAGGTTGTTTATTTGAGATTTTTCTTGTTTTTTGAGGAAGGCCAGTATCGCTATGAACTTCCCTCTAAGAACTGCTTCTGCTGCATCCCATAGATTGTGTATGATTGTGTTTTCATTGTCATTTGTCTCAAGGTATTTTTTAATTTCCTCTTTCATTTCATCATTGATCCATTGGTTTTTTAGTAGCATGTTGTTTAGTCTCCATGTAATCATTTTTTCTCGTTTCTCTTTCTGTGGTTGATTTCTAGTTTCATGCTGTTGTGGTCAAAAAAGATGCTTGAAGTAATTTCTGTCCTCTTAGATTTGTTGAGGCTTGTTTTGTGTCCTAGTATGTGGTCAATCCTAGAGAATGTTCCATGTGCACTTGAAAAGAATGTGTACTCTGTTTGGATGTAATGTCCTAAAAATATCAATTAAATCCAACTGGTCTATTGTGCCATTTAGGATCTCCATTGCCTTATTGATTTTCTGTCTGGAATATCTGTCCATTGATATGAGTGGGGTCTCCTACTATTATTGTACTCCTGTCAGTTTCTCCCTTTATGTCTGTTAGTATTTGTTTTACGTATTTATGTGCTCCTATATTGGGTGCATATATGTTAATGAGTGTAATATCCTCCTCTTGTATTGATTCTTTTATCATTATATAGTGGCCTTCTTTATCTTTTTAATTATGGCCTTTGTTTTAAAGTCTATTTTGTCTGACATGAATATTGCTCTCCTCACTTTCTTGTCATTTCTGTTTGCATGAAATATCTTTTTCCATCCCCTCACTTTCACTCTATGTGTACAGTAAGTCCCCTATATACGAACCTTCATGTGGTGAACTTTCAAAGATGGGAACATGCCTTCCATCAGCGTCAGGTGTGAGTGAAATTGCAGCTTGCCCTCCATCTCCTATTGCTGACGATCCTTCAGCTCTACTGTCTCCTTCCTAACTCCTCTCTCTCCTCCAGTCAGTGACTCTTCTTGCCTGTTTACTCAATGCCAGCCCCTGTATGCCAGCTGTTGTACTACTGTACTTTTCAAGGTACTGTACTGTAAGATTAAAAAAGTCTTCTTTATTTTTTCTGTTTGTTTTTTATGTATTATTTGTGTGAAAAGTATTATAAACCTATTACAGTACAGTACTATATAGCCAGTTGTGTTAGTTGGATACCGAGGCTAACTTTGTTGGTCTTAAGAACATGCTCTCAGAACAGAACTTGTTCGTATATAGGGGACTTATTGTATTCTTCGCCTGAAACCACTTTCAGGTCTCTTGTAGGCAGCATATTGTAGGCTCTTGTTTTTTGTATGCAATCTGCCATTCTGTGTCCTTTTTTTTTTTTTCTTAGTGTCATGGAGACTTTTATGATTTTCACACTGTTTTAAGGCTTTGGGTGAGATTTTTCAGGCTTAGGAGCATAATTACTAATTTACAGCTGTACTTGAGAGTACATATGATTTTCTTTTTTTTTATTGAACTATTGATATAATTGATTTACAATGTTTTGTTAGTTTCAGGTGTACAGCAGGGTGATTCAGTTATACATACACATATATCTATTTTTTTCAGATTCTTTTCCCTTATAGGTTATTATAAAATACTGAGTATAGTTCCCTGTGCTATACAATAGGTCCTTGTTGGCTATTTCATATATAGTAGTGTATATATGTTAATCCCAAACTCCTAATTTATCCCCTCCCCACTCTGTGTCTTTTGTTTGGAGCATTTAGTTCATTACATTTAAGGTAATTATTGATAGATATGTATTTATTGCATTTTAAACCTTGTTTTGCAGTTGCTTTTGTGTTTCTTCTTTGTTCCTTTTTCTTTTTGTTTTCTTGTTGTGGTTTGATGATTTTTCTTTTGTATTATGCTTATGTTCTCTTCTTTTTGGTTTTTGTGAATCTGTTGTATGTTTTCGATTTGTGGTTACTCTGTTTTTCACTGTTTCTCAAGTATGATAACTCATTACTATATCTTTTTGCTTTAGACTGGTAGTCCTATAGACTCAAACACATTCTAAAAAAAAAAATTGGGAGTTCCCTTGTGGCCCAGTGATTAGGACTCAGTGCTTTCACTGCCAGGGGCCTGGGTTTGATCTGTGGTCAGGGAACTAAGATCCTGAAAGCTGTACAGTGTGGCCACAAAGAAAAAAAAAAACCACTTGACATGTCTCAAGCATTTCATAATAAAGAATGAGCAAAGGAATAAAGAGACTTTGATACAAACAAACAAACAATCTACAAAAAATCTACATTTCTTACTCTCCTCCCACACATTATATGATTTTGATGTCATCTTTTACATCTTTGTGTTTATCCTTTTGATGTTCATTGTAGTTATTGCTTTCACAAATCTTTTTTTGATTTTTTAAAAATCTGTCTATTGGCTTATTTGATTTACTTTCCAATTGTGATTTTCTCTTTCCTGTAGATTCTTGCTTCTTTTCTATTTAGAGAAGACCTTTCAATATTTCTTTTAGGATTGGTTTAGTATTGTTGTATTCTTTTAGTTTTTGCTTGTCTGAGAAATTCTTTATCTCTCTTTCTATTCTAAGTGATAATATTTCTGGGTAGAGTATCCTGTTTTGCAGGTTTTTCCCTTTCAGGACTTTGAATACATCTTGCCACTCCCCTTCTGGCCTGCAATGTTTCTGTGGAGAAATCAGCTGAGAGCCTTATGGGTGTCCCCTTGTCATTTACTCTTTATTTTCTCTTGCTGCCTTTAGAATCCTCCCTGTGTCTTAAACTTTTGCCATTTTAGTCATAATATGTCTTGGTATAGGTCTGTTTGGGTTCATCTTGTTTGGGACCCTCTGTGCTTTCTGTACCTGGATATATGTTTCCTTCTAAAATTTTCAGCCATAATTTCTTCAAATATATTTTCAATCCCTTTTTCTTCTCCTTCTTGGAATCCCTCTTATGTGTAGATTGGGATGCTTTATATTATCCCATAGGTCTTGTATATTGCTTTCATTGTTTTTTTCATTTGTCTTTCTGTCTGCTGATCTGATTGGATGATTTCCATTATTCTGTCTTCCAGATCACTTATTCATTCTTCTGCATTATCCAGTTTGCTATTTATTGCCTTTAGCTCAGCTTTTGTCTTGGCAAATGAGTTTTCTAATTTTAATCGGCTCCTCTTTATAGTTTCTAATTGCTTTTTATAGTAATCTGCATTTCTATCAATAGCCCTTCTTCATTCCTTCAGTATTTTCATTATTTCCTTCTTGAACTCAGGGTCTAGTAAACTGGAGAGGTCTGCTTCATTCTTTGTTCTTTCAGGGGAATTCTCTTGATCTTTAAATCAGGAGTGGTTCCTCTGCTTCTTCATTTTACTCATATTTCTCTGGCTTTATGAATTTAAGAGAAACAGTTATCTACTGTGGTCCTGAAGGGCTCTTTTTATGTGGAAGTGTCCCTGTGTATGCTCCATGAGTCTAATATTTTTAGTGCGAGGGTTGTTTTTAGTATGGATACCTGCCACATCTTTCCTCAGTGTGTGTTGACCATTATCCCCTTGATAGGGGGTGTAATTGTTGTTGTGGTGACCAGAGCCTGCACTGGATGTTGAATAGGCCCTCCTCTTTGGTCTGTGCTTGTCACAGCCCTGTTGGGGGCAAGGTCTGTTTCCCACTTGTTGGAGTAGACACCCCCAGATCCATTTCTGAACTGCGGTGTGAGGTAGGCAGGGTTGGAGCAGGGAGAGGAGCCACTGAGTATTGCTTTGTAGGAGCTGTCCACCAGGAAGTGCACTCTGTGATGTTGCCTGTCACCCGTTGTGTGGATTCACAAAGTACACTGTTTTGGCACTGCCCTCGGCCCCACCTCAACCGTGGGAATTCAGGCAGTTGTCCACCAGGAAGTGCACTCTGTGATGTTGCCTGTCACCCGTTGTGTGGATTCACAAAGTACACTGTTTTGGCATTGCCCTCGGCCCCACCTCAACCGTGGGAATTCAGGCAGTTGTCCTGGGTGTCCCTCAGATGCTGTGCTCACAAAGCCACTAGCACAGATCCCTTGGTGCAGAACTGCTGAGATCAGGTACCGGGACTGCCAAAGTCTTGCACCTGGACCCATCGTAGAGCTACTGAGTCAGCCCAGACTGTGGAAAAGCCCACAGCCACTATTGCTGGACCCGCCCCATCCACAAGATCACCAGTAATCTGCTCGGATGTCCCACGGGCACTGAGTTTACAAAGTGCCTAAATTCACAGATCCCACAACCTCTGGGATACTCAGATTTTAGCCCTGCTTCCAAAGTCACACGGCCCCTGGGGATCGGTTTGGATTTCAGCCCTGCCTCCAAGTATGGACAATCCTCTGGTGCTTACACTCTCCCAGACCTCAAAGAGGCAGAGCTGCACCACCACGAGCACTCCAAGAATGGGAGGCTGCTATGGCAGGGGCCCTGCCCCTCCCGTCGAGCATTAACAATGGGACTTCAGTGGCAGACCCAAGCTCCTTCCTGCGCACACCCCTGATTGTGGCTTGGACCACACTTCAGCCCCTTCAGGCTGTCTCCACACAACCAACCCCAGTCCTCTCCCCAGATCTGTCCTCTGAAACCCAAGTTTCAGTGCCCAGCACCCCCGCACACACCAGCAGATGCACATCTCAGGCTGGGGAGGGCAGGGAGGTGGCCAGGACCCTCTGTATTGGTCTCTATCTGTTCCACCTGCTGTAAACCAGCTGCTCTACTCTTCTCTGAGCCTCTGAAGCTCCCTTTCTGTCCCAGCTGATCTCACCACCAGTAAAGAGACTTCCCAGGGTGAGGGAATCTTTCCTCTTTCATAGCTCTCTGCCAGGGCACAGGTCCTGTCCTGATTCTTCTTTTTTTTTTCTTTCATCCTACCTGGTTACATGGTGATCTTTCTTGCAACTTTGGTTTTATGAGATCTGCTGGTGTTCAGCAGGTATTCTGTGAGAAGGGTTCCACATGTAGATGTAGTTCTGATGTATTTGTAGGAGAAGGTGAGCTCCACGTCCTTCTATTCTGCCTGTTGATCCAGCCTTTCTAATCTTTGAATATAAATACGTAGATCTAGCCCATTTTCACACTAAGTTTTTGAAATTGAAGTCTTCTTTTCACTTTGCATGAGGAATAAGAGACCAAGTTACTATTTTGGTCATGAAAGCATCATGTTTAGTGCCTCTTAGCATATAGTTATTGATCAGTTAATTTTTATTAAGTTCATTTATTCAACAAATTTACTGAGTATCTGCCACATGCAAGGTATTGTTCTTGGTGCTCGGGGTATAAGCAGCTTACAAAAAAAGACAATCACTATGTTAGTGGAATTTACATTCTATGAATGGAATCCTAGAAGGCATGGTTCTTCCATTTCCCAGCTTTGCTCCTTCTCCTTTTCTTTCCCCTTTTCTCCCTTTAAAAAAGCAACTTTGGGGGCTTCCCTGGTGGCGCAGTGGTTGGGGGTCCACCTGCCGATGCAGGGGACGCAGGTTCGTGCCCCGGTCCGGAAGGATCCCACGTGCCGCGGAGCGGCTGTGCCTGTGAGCCATGGCCGCTGAGCCTGCGCGTCCGGAGCCTGTGCCCTGCAGCGGGAGAGGCCGCAGCGGTGAGAGGCCCGCGTACCACAAAAAAAAAAAAAAAAGCAACTTTGTTTAACATATTAGGGCTATAGTTTTCTCTTTTGATTAAGAAATGTCACAAATTAATCTTTCATGAAATTTGACCTCTACTTCTTTCCCTTTTTAAAATTGAGATATAATTGACATAAAATATTATGTTAGTTTCAAATGCATGATTTGATATTTGTATTCTTTCCCTTTTGTTGAAAGGCAACACTATAGAGAATGTGGAATGGCTAATTATCTCCCCCTCTTTCTCCTTCCAAGTCAAAGTTCAGCCAGTACAGAGATGGATTTTAGATCATGTATGTAGTTCTGTGCCTTGCCCTACTTGTACCATTCCACAAGACATAAAATTCTTTACTGATGCCTAATTAAGTGTAAGAAAGACTCAAGAGAAGATCAAAGAGTAAGAGACTTTTTCTCTTCTGAACCTAAAGAAAATTGAATCAGTAGGTACTTTGCATGCCAGGCTTGTTTAAAACCCACAAAGCACGGAAACACTTTCTAAAATGTATATGGTTCTCTTTGTTAAAAAGTCATATAAATCATAGAGGAACTGAAATATTTGCTTTTGTGGTATTTTAGCCAGTTACATTCAAACTTTTCTTTTTTCTTGGAATCTCAGAGCCAAATATATCATTTTATCCATCATTAACTGTCCATCATTAGATGTTTGAATTTCCTTTTTTACATATTTGATTAAGGATCCTCCTACACGTGCTTGAACCCCATTATCACTTGATGCCTAACAGAGTAACCTAACCTCTCCTTAGGAAGCTCTGTTTGTTTGTTTTTTTTTAATAAACTTATTTATTCTATTTATTTATTTTTGGCTGTGTTGGGTCTTTGTTGCTGCACGCAGGCTTTCTCGAGTTGTGCCACTTTCTCGAGTGGCGAGCAGGGGCTGCTCTTCGTTGCAGTGTGCGGGTTCTAAGCATGCGTGCTTCAGTAGTTGTGGCACATGGACTCAGTAGTTGTGGCTTGTGGGCTCTAGAGTGCAGGCTCAGTAGTTGTGACACACGGGCTTAGTTTTTCCATGGCATGTAGGATATTCCCAGACCACGGTTCGAACCCATGTCCCCTGCATTGGCAGGCAGATTCTTAACCACTGCACCACGAGGGAAGCCCAGGAAGCTCTGTTATAAAGTGCTTCTTCATATAGAACCAAAATTTGTTTTTCTTTCATTGCAATTCACTGGTCCTCATTTTGGGGCACCCAGAATATTTAGACCTGTGATGTTTAGATCTTTGTCTGTACTCTTAATTGTCCCAGGCCCTGCAGATATTCTGGGATAAGCCTGATCGCCAAAACCAAACACCCTCAGTCTTTAAACCATTCTTCATGTGACATAGTTTCAAGTCCTCTCATCATTTGGTTGTTATCAGAGCATGTTCAAAACTAAAAGTGGTATATCCTGACTGGTCTGTTCAGCAGAGTCAAGTACTTCATTACCTTTTCTCTCATATTCCAGGTCAGGATACGATAGGTCTACATATGTCATTGAAATAATTATTTCATAGGGATATAAAGCTCTACCAAAGCACAGAACAATCATCTATTTTGAAAAGATTGCTAAATTTTTCTGCTTTCTTTCTTGCAATAGACTGTTGCTTCTAAAATTGTGGTTAATAAATATTTCCACTGCAAATATAATGAGTTTTGTGTTTTCTTTTTTGGTAATCTTTTACTCAGACAGAAAATGTTTAATTAAAAAAAATAAGAAAGGGGTTAATTTGTGGCCTGAATTAAGAGCTTTTTTTTTTTTCTTGAGTTACATGCTAACTTTTGCCATCATTTCTCTCAGAAGGTTTAGATCTAATTCTAAAGCCCAAAGGATCTGTTAACAGGGCATTTTTTAAACCAAAATAAAGTCATATCAATTTTAAACCATATCAATATTATTTTAAGTTGTTATGTTTAAAATTTCATGTGACTCACTATATATAAAGAAAATATTGATCCAAAGATTGAAAGGTCATATGCATAGAATGTTAATATGCATATATAATTGAAATTAGTGGCTTTACTTACAGTGTACTCAATTTTGCATAATAAAATTAATTTTTATATAACAATTATTTAAATTACTTTAAATTATCATTTTATGATAATTGAGTTTTTACAAATTTTGCTTATAGTATTTATGGATAATTATTATTCTGCTATATTTCCATTATAGGTGATTCAGCAGACATGTCAGGTAAGGAAATTAATCAGTTTCTATTTTAGTCATATTGTTAAGTAATGATAGCCCAAATTTTTATAGAGTAATAAGATACTTGAACCTATTTTGGATTTCTTTTAAATTAAGAATACAGCATTTTAATGTCATGATGCTGAGCCCTATCTGCAATAATAAGTTTTTTTTTTAAAAAAAAGGTAATATATTTTGACCTTCTTAGTGTGCCCAGCATTGTTGTAAGTCATCACAAGAATTCTTCATAGTAGATGTTAACTCGCCAATATCACATAGCTGGTAAGAATAAAGGTGGGGCTAAAACTTGATCTTAAATATGAATCAATAAATTGTATTGCCTAGAAATAAAATTTTTAAAAATTTATTATTTTTATGTAACCATCTTAATTATTGCACATACTAGATCAACAGAGCATTTAAAGATTTGAAAATAACTTTTTATTATTGATTTTTTTTTTTTTTTTTTTTTTTTGCGGTACGCGGGCCTCTCACTGTTGTGGCCTCTCCCGTTGCAGAGCACAGGCTCCGGACATACAGGCTCAGTGGCCATGGCTCACGGGCCCAGCCGCTCCGCGGCATGCGGGATCCTCCCAGACCAGGGCACGAACCCGTGTCCCCTGCATCGGCAGGCGGACTCTCAACCACTGCGCCACCAGGGAAGCCCTATTATTGATTTTGACCGTGGCTTTGTGAAGTTAAAAAGCTGTTAGATGAACAATGCACGCCTGTTGTTTTTAGATATTATAATAACTAGGCTTTTTCAACTGTATTTCAGTTTACATAATATAGTAAGAATTAGCAGTTTGATAAGAAAACATTTATTTGATTTATACCAATTTATGTGATTTGTATCCATTTCCCTCCCCTTCTCCAGGGTAAAGCATGATTTTGTGATTTGACTATTTAACTACAAATTTATTCAACACAACAGGCAAGGTCCTTGCTCTCTTGGTCTACACTCAAGAGCAGGGGTTAGCAAACTACAGCCCTTGGCCCAAATCTGGTCCAGCACGTGTTTTTGTACAGCCCATGATTGAGTATAGTTTTTATTAATTTAAGTAGTTGGAAAATAACACGGGAAGAATAAAATTTCACAAAACATGAAAAGTATATGAAATTCAGATTTCAGTATCCATAAAGTTTTATTGGACAGAGCCATGCTCATTCAGTTACATATCGTCTATGGCAGCTTTTGTGCTTTAATGGCAGCGTTGAATAGTTGCAACAGAGACTGTTTACAACACTCTCATTGCTTTCCACTGCTGCTTAGCACAGTACAAATTGCAGTGATTCTCTTTTAAAACTTGACAGGTTTTGAGTGCTACGTGTATTGCTATTCCACAACATTTTTTTGTTATTGAAGTATAGTTGATGTACATCTTAGTTTCAGGTGTACAACATTGTGATTCATTTTTTTACAGCTTATACTCCACTAAAAGTTATTACAAGATAATGGCTATAATTACCCTGTGCTATACAATATATCCTTACCTACTTTATACAAAGCAGTTTGCATCTCTTAATCTCATACCCCTAATTTGCCCCTCCCCTCTTTCCTGTCTCCTTAGGTAACCACTGGTTTGTTTCCTATGTCTGTGAATCTGTTTCTGTTTTACATATACATTTGTTTGTATTGTTTTTTAGATTCTACATATAGGTCATGTCATACCATATTTGTCTTTCTCTATCTGACTTACTTCACTAAATATGCTACTCTCTAGGTCCATCCACATTGCTGCCATTTTTTTGGTTTTTAACCAGGGTATATCTATCATGTCAAAACAAGAGCGAGGAAAGGAAAAGAGACTTCGAATGTCAAACTCAAAAGGCACAGTGAAGTGTGGATTATGTTGTTATGAAATTAGTTGGTAAAACATTGTGTTTATTATGCAATGATACTATAGCTGTGCTGAAAGAATACAATATATGTCAACATTTTCACACTAAACTTTATCACAGTCTTCCCAGTTCACAGGAAAGCAAAAATCAGAAAAATTAGAAACTTTAAGACAATATCTCATCACAACAGAATTTCTTCAAAAATGTGGCTACAACCTAAGTAAGTTTCTGAATGACTCATTTGTTAGCTAATCAAGAAAAGCTGTTTATTACTGTGAGTTAATTAAATCATGTTTGATTACAACGAACAAGTGTCCAGAGAAAATAAACTTAAGACTCTTAGCTCTTTGGCAAAAACCATTGCTAAAAGAACTGAGGACATTGGGAACAACATCAATAGTCACTAAAAACAAAACCAAAAAAAGGCAGATGATTTTTAACGGTTTCCCTTGGCTCTTGATGGGTTGACAAATGTTGCCAGTTGTTTATTTGAGGAATCAGTGCAGACTTTTAAGTGACTGAAGTTTGCCTCTATAATCATTTAAGGCATTTATGGCTATTCATTGTGTTATTTGTCAGCAGGTGGTTTGTGGAAAATATTTCAATCTATCATGTGTAATTGAACTTCAGTATTTTGTTATTTAGAGTCAACAGTTAATTTTGTTTGCTCTCATAGACTTAACCATCATCAGTTCTGTTCATTTATGTTAGAAATAGAAGGTGAAAGTCCTGACTTGCCCTATCCCCACAGCAGTTCAGTGGTTTAGCAGTGGTAACATTTTAGGTTTTTCTGTTTTTTTGTTTTTTTGGCAATTTCTGTAGCTCAGAGCCAAGACTGAAATTTTTCTGCGTGAGAAGGACTGCCCTCAGTCTCTGTTATGGAAAACTCAGTGGCTTTGGAAATTAGTTTTTGCTGCATACTTGATAATGTTTCTTAATGATTCAACCTGAAATAACAGGGAAATTACAATTACAACCTGAAATTTCAGTTACAGTGCTTATATGTGAAACTTATACTGCAGGAAAGTCATTTGATGGCAACTAATCTTTGAATCACAAGTAACACCAAACTTCACTATATACTTCTCATACTGTCAAAAATTAAGATGAGAACTGAGATTCCCATTCCCACACAAATTTGCAGCAAATGTATTTTCTGGGCTCAAGTTACAGTTCCAGCAACATTTTTTAGATCTTGATACAAGCGTAGAGAAAATTTCCATATTTAAAAAATCTGTTTAACTGTACAATTGAGGAACTTCCACCTAACCTTCAATTTAAAATTATTATTCTGCAATGTAATACATGCTAAAATGCAAATATCAAGATAAGACTCTAATAGAATTTTCTGAATGCCTTCCAAGTGATTAATATGCTCAATTAAAATCATATGCTTTTGGGGCTTCCCTGGTGGCGCAGTGGTTGAGAGTCCGCCTGCCGATGCAGGGGACACGGGTTCGTGCCCCGGTCCGGGAAGATCCCACATGCCGTGGAGCGGCTGGGCCCATGAGCCATGGCCGCTGAGCCTGCGCTTCCAGAGCCTGTGCTCCGCAATGGGAGAGGCCACAACAGTGAGAGGCCTGCGTACCGCGCAAAAAAAAAAAAAAAAAAAATCATATGCTTTTGGATGATATTCATATTTGACAGTACCTATCTGTGTGAGACATTTTCAAAGTTGAAAATTATTATAGATCATTATCAGATGAACATTTGTAATTTTTTTTAAAAAAATAAAGAACTCTGATTTTGAACCCTACTTAAGTGAATTATCCCCCCAAAAAATTTCATTCTCATTAGTAGATCTATATTATAAAAAATTTCACTCAAGGAATTTCATCAATAAAAATTTTGTGAAAATTTGTTTTATTACACAAGTACCTGCATAATACCTTCAATTTTGTCTCTTATCTGACCCTTTACAGTGAAAGTTTGCTGACTTCTGCTTTAGAGGGAGACAGGCAATAAATAAGTACTTTTCTTCCTAAATAACATGATCTAAGATGGTGATAAATGTGATAAAAACAACAAATAGGGCGATGGCCACAGAACAGAGTGTTTTTTCAGAGGTGGTAACATTTAGCTAGGCCAAGAATGATACAAAACAGTGATACCTGAAGGGTGACCTGGGGGCTCTAGGCTGAGGCCTGGTTTGGGAATCCTACGACCACCCACACATTCAATGATTCACTAGAAGGAATCACAGGACCCGGAGATAGTTACGGTGCAGTAGCTTATTACAGTGATCAGCAAGGGAAAAAGACACATCAGGTGGAGCCTAGAGGATAGAGGCACAGGCTTTCTATGTCTTTTCCAAAACACTCCTCCAGGGCTTCCCTGGTGGTGCAGTGGTTGAGAGTCCGCCTGCCGATGTAGGGGACACGGTTTCGTGCCCCGGTCCGGGAAGATCCCACATGCCGCAGAGCGGCTAGGCCTGTGAGCCATGGCCGCTGAGCCTGCGAGTCCGGAGCCTGTGCTCCGCAACGGGAGAGGCCACAACAGTGAGAGGCCCACGTACCGCAAAAAACCAAAAAACAAAACACACTCTTCCAGGGGTCACGCAGAACCTGCTTCTTCTACCAGCAGCCAGATATATCAATGCAGGTGCAGTGTTTCTGCCCAGGGAAACCCACTGAGGACTCTGAGACCAAGGTTTTTACCGGGGGCTGGTCACATAGACACAAAGCCACAACTACTAAAATACCATAGTCCCAGAAGAAAGCAGGTATTCAGTGCCCCCCCCGTGGACAAAATAACCTTATCAACATAGGGAACATTTCAAAAGTCAAGTTCTCACACACTAGCAAGCAGGCCATTCTAGTGATAGTAACATCAGTCCTGCATCTGTTAACTCCCTCCTGGGGAGGCCCTAAAGCTGAATCAAGAAACAGGAAGGTCCGTGTGACTGCAGTAAGGCCTCTGAGATGAACCTAGAGAGGGGGCAGGAGTCAGTCACGTAGGGCTTTGCCGATCATGGAGAGGAGTGTGGATTCGTGCTAAGTGCAGAATCCATCATTGGAGAGATTAAATTTATAATAAAATTTATAATTTGAAGCAAATGCACTTCCATATTTTGATTATTTTACTAAAAGTACTTATGTTCTGAGACTGAATTAGCTGCTGAATTGACTTACCTATTCCTTTTTATAGGGTGCAATTCTTGAAAAAAGGACAGTCCAAAGCTATGGTTTTTTAACCTAGGAAATACAGAGAACTGGGAAGACTTTTTAAGCAGTAGAAAAAGGCTGGACAAGATAAATTTAAAAATCTAAAAAAAAAAACAACAAATATAATTTTTTTAAAACATTAGCAGTTTAATTTCTTCCATGAAATCCTGTTTAAAAAAAACAAAACTACTGTCTTATAAAGTGATATGAACTTAGTTTTTTACCAGATATATGCCTATGCAGTTGAAGATTTCCTTTGTGATCTATTCACGTGGTTTCCTACCTACTGCCTTTCTCAATTTGTATTCACTTTCTATCTCTCCTTCATATAACATAGGTAATAAATATATCCTGGTATTTCGTAAGTGTATAATGTTTTTATATTTCTCCACATAATTATATAAAGATTTAACGTGTATCTAAAACATACATTATTTTTTGAAAAGTTGTTTAAAGTTTTGATTACCTAATTTGCTTGTCTAAATGCTATTTTCTCAAAAGTGCAATTTGGACTATAGCCTGAGGAAGTAGTCTGTATTTTTCTCCCTTCCTTTCCTTTCTCTTCCCTTTTCTTTCTTTTTAATTCAGTCTTAGTTTTGAGCTATTTTTTATTAAGTACAGTCTTTCTTTGGTACATATTTTTCTTGTGTTTCAGAGATGAGTATGCATCAGCCTTAGAAATGGAAACATTTGTAATAGGTGTATTACAACTTTGGGATTTTATCTTTGTTTAGCTACAGCTCCTTCTATCCACATCTGGGATGCAGTGAACAAGCAGACTTTATCTATACTAAGATGCTACCATTCAAAGGGAGTGTGTTCAGTTAGTTTCAGTGCTACTGGAAAACTCTTGCTATCTGTGGGGCTAGACCCAGAACATACAATTACCATTTGGAGATGGCAGGAAGGTAGGAATTTTTTTCTTTGTAATATTAAAAAATAAAAATGGGGTGATAGGAATTTTCTATTTCATATTTGTGTTAACTTGGTGATTGAAACCGTTATTCACTATTAAGCCCTACTCAATACCCATACACAGTTGTAGGTATGTTCTACTTTCAAAACCCAGTAAAATTGTAAACAAAGTATAAACTAATGAAAGTTATTAATATTATAAATGATTCACTGTTCTTTCAGTAAGAAACTATGCATGTAAGTGTCTTGCTAATTATTATTTGGTTATAGAGGATCTTACTCAAGAATGCGATGAATTATATTGTTAAGTGATAATGGAAGGGCAATAGGGTAATATTACTTTAACACATTTCGGACAAAACTTTTCAGTTACATAGCCATTATAAAAAGGTGAAAATCATAGAGCTACACAGAAAAAAATAAGATATGGTTTCTAAAATGCCCCTTAAATTATAATAAAGCTTTCCATAAATCACACATCACTTGCAAAAATATGTAAAAAGGACCCTCTACACTATTAATTGTATGTCATGTGATTGCTAGGTAGCAGTGCAAGGGACATGCCCTCTCCCTTTTCTGGGGGGCCGTGCCGGCGCAAGTTGTGGAATCTTAGTTCCCCGATCAGGGGGCCCTCAGCAGTGAAAGCGCTGAGTCTAACCACTGGACCGCCAGGGAATTCCCTGCTCTCTCTTTTTATAAGCATTTATTTTTTGAACTATATATTTTCAATAACTGTTTGATCCTGTAAAAATTAGCTTAGTTCTTATACTAACCTAGAAAATTTTGTTGTATCTTTTTTATCAGGTGCCAAAGTTGCCAGCAGAGCTGGTCACAACCAACGTATTTTTGTGGCAGAATTCCGACCAGATTCAGATTCCCAGTTTGTCTCTGTGGGAGTAAAGCATGTTAAGTTCTGGACGTTGGCAGGAAGAGCTCTTCTTAGCAAAAAAGGGCTACTGAGCACACTGCAAGATGCCCGGATGCAGACCATGCTTGCTGTTGCATTTGGTGCAGTATGTCTCTTAAAATGCATGTGGTAGTGTAACTGTGAATTACCCAAATTGGACGAGTTTGAATTTTCTTGCCTTAGATAGATGAACCACATGAATGTTGTTTATATGGCACTCTAGTCCCCTAATCCTTACATATGTCCTGGTCATGCATATATTTCAGCTTTCAAATTCTGATACTTTCAGAAATCAGGGACTGGGAAAGAGAGTTAACGAGGGAGAAGGATTATAAAACATCTGAGTCCTTGGGCCACTGCCATTCTCAAAAGCCTTCATTAATTTTATAACTGTCACCCTGAATCTCCTAGGTCCTAATAATAATTTGTCAGAATAGGAGAAAGATAAATCATGAAACGTGATTTTTCTAGTATTTAAGGTGGTACTTGGTTTAGGATTTCCTTTGCTTCCTATCATCTTAACTCACTGCTTATTATGTAGTTGGAAGTGCTCTTGGCCAGTGTCTCTCATTAAAGGGAAGAAGGCGAGCTCAGTTCCTGGTCTAGTTTACTAGAAAGAGTGTTCAAGAGCCATTTCCTCCCCTCCCCTCCCCCATTCCACCTGCGCTTGTGGTTTACAAGACACATCTCTTTCCTTTAATACCTTGCCCTGGCCAGGCTTTTTAAAATCCTTTGGTGCATCAAAAAACTAAGTCGGTTTTCTTACTAAAGTGTTTATGTGGGTATGTAATACCCAAAGGAAGAAAATTATAATTCTAGATTCTTAAAGAACACTTATATTTTTGAGACCATTGAAAGTGCTGGTTGTGCCTTGTCAAACTTCAGTTAAATATTGTGGAGATTCTTAATACAAGACCAGTAATTCTTTCCAGAAGAAAAGCTTACGCATTCAAGTGTTTGACATTTAATATGCCCATGTACGTTAACTAATCTTTGTGTATAAAATTCCTTATTTAGTCAATTGCCCATTCCCAATAGAAAATAAACTTGAAGATTAGGCTGTTAGTCATATGTGAGGAGCCTTTAGAAATTATAAGTAAAAGAGTGATACTATTGCACGTTCATTTTTCTTTTGCCTAAATAAAAACCTCAATATTTCATAAAAAAAAGAATATCAGTCATAATTGACTTTTTATGTTTGAAGCAACAGTGCAATCAGTGCAAATGTTTTGTTATATAACAAAATGGGTTGATGTTCAGTTTAAGCCTTTTTGAGCATCCTCTATGCTAGGGGCTATGAAAAGAGCAGGCGAAGTAAAATATTAGTTTTTACATTCCAATCGCAGATAAGGCGTGAATTAAAGATGCTCCTATGTGACAAGTATTGAGTTGGCCAAACGCTTCGTTCAGTTTTTTCTTTAAGATGGCTCTATTAGCACTTAGATGTCTTTAACCTCATTAGAAACAATTTTGTTAGATTGTATGTGACAGCTGTCATATCATTGTGCATTTAAAAAAAGACATCAAAATTGGTGAATTTTTGTGTAGCCATTTTAATATTGAAGATGGAAGAAAAAAAGCCACATTTTTGGCCTATTATGCTTTATTATTTCAAGAAAGGTAAAAACACAACTGAAATGCAAAAAAAAGATTTGTGCAGTGTATGGAGAAGGTGCTGTGACTGATTGAATGTGTCAAAAGTGGTTTGTGAAGTTTTGTCCTGGAGATTTCTCGCTGGACAGTGCTCCACGGTCGGGTAGACCAGTTGAAGTTGATAGTGATCAAATCAAGACATTAATTGAGAACAATCAACGTTATACCACGAGGAAGATAGCCGACATACTCAAAATATCCAAATCAAGTGTTGAAAATCATTTGCAGCAGCTTGAATCCCTTTGATATTTGGCTTCCACATAAGTTAAGCGAAAAAAAACCTTGACCGTACTTCTGCATGCAATTCTCTATTTAAACATAATGACAGTGTTCCATTTTTTAAATAAATTGTGATGGGCTATGAAAAGTGGATATTGTACAATAATGTGGAATGGAAGAGATTATGGGGCAAGCGAAATGAACCACCACCAACTACACCAAAGGCCGGTCTTCATCCAAAGAAGGTTATGTTGTGTATATGCTGGGATTGGGAGTCCTCTATTATGAGCTCCTTCCGGAAAACCAAATGATTAATTCCAACAAGTACTGCTCCCAATTAGACCAACTGAAAGCGGCACTCGACGAAAAGCATCCAGACTTAGTCAATAGAAAACACATAATCTTCCATCAGGATAACACAAGACCACATGTTTCTTTGATGACCAGGCAAAAACTGTTACAGCGTGGCTGGGAAGTTCTGATTGATCTGCCGTATTCACCAGACATTGCACCTTCGGATTTCCATTTATTTAGGTATTTGCAAAATTCTCTTAATGGAAAAATTTCAATTCCCTGGAAGACTGTAAAAGGCACCTGGAACAGTTCTTTGCTCAAAAAGATTAAAAATTTTGGGAAGATGGAATTATGAAGTTGCCTGAAAAATGGCAGAAGGTGGTGGAACAAAAAGGTGAATATGTTGTTCAGTAAAGTTCTTGGTGGAAATGGAAAATGTGTCTTTTATTTTTACTTAAAAGCCAAAGGCACTTTTTGGCCAACCCAATATAATTATTGTTTTCCAAATAAAAGATATAGAGATTAAGTATAAATGCTGAGGAATTTGAAGTAATATTAAATTGTAGGGAAATTAAGCCTACAAACTAGTATTCTCAGAAAGATTCAAGAAAATCTGTTTTTGATACAGTCCAAAATCTTATTTTCTTATTGGTTCTTTCCATATTGTTTTTGGTGAAGGATCTTATATAAGTTACTCTAAAAGTGAAGCTAAAATGAGACAAAACTAGCACATAACGCAGGATTTGCTTTCTCCAGCTTTTGCATAAATGAACTGCATCAGGACTGCAGTTCTCAGGCACCTCAGTCATTCTTAAGCTTTCGGTGCCTTAACACGTTTATCTTAGTTTGGATTCATTGCAGAAATGCAGTAACTTTTGCTGTTTTGATTTTAAGAAATCATGGCAAATATTAATTTTCATATACAATTTCTGAAAAACTACAACTTTGCTACAGATAATAGTTTTATTTTCCATGACAAAATACCTTATCAAACCTAATAAAAGTTATTTTCACTCCCTATTCCTATTCTTTTTTTTTACTCTCAGTTACTAATGACCTTTAAGTTATTTCTTGGGCAGCTAGAGGGAAGCAATCCAAAGAGGTGATATAAACTAGAATTACAGCATTTTTGAATTGGAAGGGACCTTAGAGACCTTAGGGATTTAGAGATCCCTCATTTTACACTGAAAAAGTTGATACTCATAGAGGTTAAAAGTCTTGACCAAAGTTATTCCAGCTAATAAACAAAAGATCTGGAAAAGGAAATGGCCCTAACAAAGCTAAGCCTTGAGTTCAGGTTTTCTGACTCTTGACTCTACTGTTTTCCCGCCATCCATGCTCTTTGTATCAAAAAGGTGACATAGCGCGACTCTCTCTCTCAGTCCACCCATGTGTCTCTCCACACGTACCCTTTTTCCTCCTAATAAACACTTGTTTCACTACCAAAAAAAAAAAAAGTGACATAGGCTCACACTTACATAGAGAATTGCTGTTTGAACTCTATTTGAACTTTTCATGAGTTTATCTCCCCCTTCCCCACTCCTTTTCAGAATAACTTGACGTTTACAGGTACCATCAGTGGAGATGTCTGTGTGTGGAAAGACCACATATTGTGCAGAATCGTGGCCAAAGCTCACAACGGGCCTGTGTTTGCCATGTACACCACCCTTCGAGACGGACTTATTGTCACTGGTGGCAAGGAGAGGCCGTGAGTCCTTTCTTTTCACAGCCTTACTGAATATTCATGCGTTGTGATGCCTCTGGTTTGCAGTTAGTTATGTCTAGGCCACATGGATTGTCCTCTGACCTTCCTCCTCATATGCTTCTCCTTTACTGCCTTTTATGCACCACCTTGTTGATTTTTATTTCTGGTCTTAAATCCCTCCCAATGTTTTTCACATTGTAGGTAAGTCTAAACTCCAACTGGGTGATCATTTTTCTGAGGTATGGATAGGTAGCTATCTTGCAGGTTAGGAACTGATTTTCTTAACGCCTCTGCCTGTGTAAACACTGGCTGAGTAGTAGGTGGTGACCTGTGGGGGAGTCTTTGCCGTTGGACTCAGGATGCATCTCGACTGCTTGCTTTCTTTTTGGTTCAAACTGGATACTAAGGGATCAAATTCACACTGCTGCATTAGAAAAGGATAAGAGGATACCAGAAATAAACTTTGCCTTGTTTGCTTTTGTTTGAGGCAAACTTGTTAGATAAAATTAAGACAAGACCTCAAAATGTGTGAGGAGAGGCCTTTTTCTGAGTGGTTTTCAAATCTCCCAGTGGAAACCAGACACTTACCATTGATTTCCTACTAGCATGTTAAAATGGAATGTATGTGTGACCAGGAAGTAAGTACATTCCTATACAGCATTGAAAGAACCACACATATGCAGCAGCTTTTGCTTTTCACATAAAGGAAGGCTGTATAAGAGAAAAAAACATAAATGGGCTATATTTATCTTTTGCATATTACTCTGACACTCGTGTTTCCACACCTCACCTAGTCTTGCACACTCCTACTCACTAGTAACCTACTAAACTGTTCAGTAGCATATTTAATAATAATGGTTGGAAAGAAATGTGCTGCTCTTTTGGCCCTGAAAATATATTCTGTAGCACAGCATCTGTAATCCTATTATCTAGCCTTGCATTTCCATTATCCTCTTAACATTAAGAATCATTTTGGGGACTTCCCTGGCGTCCAGTGGGTAGGACTTGGCACTTTCACTTCTGTGGCCCAGGTTCAACCCCTGGTCGGAGAACTAAGATCCCACAAGCCACACGCACAGCCAAAAAAAAAAAATCCATTTTGCACGTTTCCTCAGTCAAGAAGTATTATGAGAGAGGATATATGATGTACGGGCAGGGGGCGGTGCTAGGTAAACTTATGCTGATGTCAGAAGAATAAGTGTCCATAAAATAAAATGTGCTTAAACTGAATGTTTGAGACACTATATCTAAAAATTGCCATAGAAAGTTTAGAAGACTATAAAGATTAGAGCCTCTTTTTCTGTTCTGCTTATAATTTAGTATTTGTTTATAATAAAAAATATTTATAATAGCCAATAATAAATGCTGCTTTTGGTTTGGGTTGTTATTTTCTTAGGTCAAAAGAAGGAGGAGCAGTCAAACTGTGGGATCAGGAACTGAGGCGATGCCGCGCCTTCAGGCTTGAGACAGGACAAGTCACAGATTGTGTCCGTTCTGTGTGCAGAGGCAAGGTGAGGTGTCTCTTGAGGCATTACAATGCAGCAGACAGTAGAAAACAGCCATTCCTGTGATTCTCTCACCTTTCGCAACTTGATGAATAATAACTCAAAGATGGACTTGCTTGCCACTTTTCCTCTGCCTCTTCTCCGCTGCTTTCTTTGCAGAAAGACAGGAAGCTGTTCTCCTAAGCACTGTATCTAAACCTCCTTATTTTCTTGCATCTGCTAATTCAACTGTGGTAGACAGCTAAATTTATTTGCCAGTTGACTCGTTTTGATTAAAGCGGCTGTCTCCATTTGTTTAAAAAAAACACATTGCTCTAAAAAATTTGACCATGCATGCACTCACAATAAGTGTATTTATAAATTACATACATATATTATCCTGTGTATTAAATATTGGTCAAGCTCACTTTTATTTATAGTCATTTTTAACTAAAATCCAATACTTTCTTCCTGTATCCCAATGCACTTACGCCTCTTTGGAGATCTTCAGACTAATATATCATAGCCAAAGTCGAAACTCTGATGACTGGAGAAGCGAGGTGTATTATCTTTAGCGTGGGCTTGCACATGCAGCCTGGCTCAGTGCTCTTGCAGGCGCGCCTCTGGTCGTAGAAAGCTTTGCATGAGCTAATGGCTGGCTTGCTACTAAATTAGTCAAAGCAAAAAATTCTCTGGAAGTATGTTATTTTGGTTTTGGACCCAAATCCAATGTGTGTATGTTGAGTTTGGGGGTGCTTCCCACACACCACCAAACAATTCTCCAACACCAGCAGCGTGTCCAAAAATTCAACTAAGTTCTGACAGTATCTGCCAGAGAAGGGATTGGATTCCACAGGTTGAAGGTTCAATCCTACAAGACTGCTCCCCTCACCGCCACTGCAGATGCCACGTTCTTACCTATGCTTCTGACCGGCTGTAGCTTGGGGTTCCCAACAACTCCTCCTGGACTTCAGACACCAGTCAGTTACCTGTCCTTCTGACCCACTGCCTATAAATTAGAGAGGGTTGTACGACCCCTCCTCGGGTTCAGTTATTTTGCTAGAGTGGCTTACAGAGCTCAGAGAAACATGTTACTTACTGGATCACCAGTTTATTGTAAAAGGATATAACTCATGAACTGCCAGATGTAGAACTGCACAAGGCAAGGTATATGGGGAGGGGAGAAGAGCTTCCATGACCACTCAGCCTGCATCTCCACGTGTCCACTAACTTGAAAGCTCTCCAAACCCTGACCTTTTGGGTTTTTATGGAGGCTTCTTACATAGTCATAATTGATTAAATCTTTCACTATTGGTAACTGATTCAACTTCTAGCCCCTCTCCCATCCCCGAGGTGGGGAGAGGAGAGAGTGAAACTGCCAGTCCCTAACCCCTAATCACATAGTTGGGTCTCCTGGCAACCAGCCCCCATCCTTTGGTGAGGTCCATAACAAAAGATACCCCTCTTTTGTTCATCACTTAGGAAATTCCAGGGGTTTTAGGAGCTTCATGCCAGTAAGCGGGGACAGACCAAATATATAGGCCATCCCCAAGTTAAAGTTTTTCGATTTTAAGATGGTGCAAAAATGATACAAATTCAGTAGAAACCATATTTCGAATTTTGAATTTTTATCTTGCCCCAGCTAGCGACGTGCGGTACAATCCTCTCGTGATGCCGGGCAGTGCAGCAAGCCACAGCTCCCAGTCAGCCGCAAGGGCCAAAAATCAATTCACTTACAGCCATGCTGTCTGTACTGAGACGACCACTTTGTTTTTCACTTTCAGGATAGTATTCAATAAACGACATGGGGTATCCGACACTTTATTATAAAATAGGTTTTGTGTTAGATGATTTCGCTCAACTGGAGGCTCAAGTAAGTGTCCTGAGCATGTTTAAGGTAGGCCAGGCTATCATGTTTGATAGGTTAGGTGTGTCAAATGCACTTTTAACTTATGACATTTTTAACTTACGATGGGCTTATCAGATGCAACCCCATCATAAGTTGAGGAAGATCTGTATATTTCTTATTCTAAGTCACAGTATCACATAGGCCAGTAGGTCGTTCTCATATTATTAAGAAAAGCAACTGTGGTATTCCATTAAATATATTGGCCCCACTTGTGTTTCAGGGCAAGATACTAGTAGGGACAAGGAATGCTGAAATAATTGAAGTTGGAGAGAAAAATGCAGCATGTAATATTTTAGTTAACGGTCATGTGGATGGACCTATATGGGGACTGGCGACACATCCTTCCAGGGATTTTTTCCTTTCTGCTGCAGAAGATGGGACAGTGAGACTCTGGGATATTGCTGATAAAGTAGGTATAATTTTTTAAAAAGATGTTACAATTTCTAAGAAGCAAAGTCCTAAATTGCTAGCACTTAAAAAACTATCTCAGCCTTGTGTTGAGAACTTGGGGGAGAAACTGGTTTACTTTGCAAGTACTCTGCTTAATGTAGTTCTCTGTGATTCTTTTGGTTCTTATGCAGAAGATGTTGAACAAAGTGAATTTGGGACACGCTGCTCGTACTGTGTGTTATAGCCCTGAAGGGGACATGGTGGCTATTGGAATGAAAAACGGAGAATTTATTATTTTACTTGTGAGCTCTCTAAAGATATGGGGAAAGAAGAGAGACAGACGATGTGCAATCCACGATATCAGGTTAGTCAACAAATGGAATGGTATGTCAAGGATACTCGTTAAATGACCCAGCTTGCATTTGGAAACAAGGTCCTTAGTGCCTGTAGCATTTCAACACGTCATAAATTGTATGCTGAAATATGGCTGTTTGTATACTTATCTACTTCTCCTTACTAAATTATGAGGCCATTGGGCACCAGCCACAGTGCCTTATAATAGCAAGTATTCAGGGAATGTGTGATGAATTAGTATCACACTGGACATGTCCAGTAAGTTCATCCTGCCAAGAATTATCTTCCTTCTGCCCTTAAAAGTCTGGAAAATTAGGGACTTCCCTGGCAGTCCAGTGGTTAGGACTTGGCGCTTTCACTGCTGTGGCCCGGGTTCAATCCCTAGTTAGGGAACTAGGATACCACAAGCCGCACAGCGTGGCAAAAAAAAAAAAAAAAGCCTGGAAGGGCTTCCCTGGTGGCGCAGTGGTTAAGAATCCGCCTGCCAGTGCAGGGGACACAGGTTCGAGCCCTGGTCGGGGAAGATCCCACATGCTGCAGAGCAACGAAGCCCATGCGCCACAACTACTGAGCCGTGCTCTAGAGCCCGTGAGCCACAACTACTGAGCCCATGTGCCTAGAGCGTGTGCTCTGCAATAAGAGAAGCCACCGCAATAAGAAGCCCGCGCACCACAACAGAGAGTAGCCTCCACTCACCACAACTAGAGAAAGACTGCATGCAGCAACGAAGACCCAATGCAGCCTCCCCAAAAACAGCCTGGAAAATTAAAGTTATAACCCCAAACATCTCTTAGAAAGCCTGAAAAATTAAACTTATAACCCCAAACGTCTTTTACTTCTCTTCATCTCCACTGAATATATAGTTCATTCATTTAATCCATAGTCATTGAACATCTATGCCCCAGATTATGAATTAATTAAAACTTTTCTTGAGCCTTTTTCAGTGCTTAAGCTTATATTAACAGTGGTTACCATTTACTGAGCACTTCTATGTGATCAAGATAGATTATTGAATCCAGGTCTGTCAAAAGCTTGCACTGTTTTCACCAGTAAAACCGTTTTTACAAATGAAACCTTCCTCAGATCTTCAGTATATAAAACAGTAATTATGGCTTCCCTCAGCTCTCCAGTTTCCCAAAGGTACATCAGCAAGACTTATGGAGCATTTTCAAAAAACTGAACTGTCCCATACTGCTTTGCATCGATAGGCAAATAGTACTTTATTATTTTAAAATAACTTCTTCCAAGCTTCAAGTAGTATCACTTCTTCTAATAACATTACATGAGTTAAGCTGGTCTGTGTCCCTTGCTATTAAGATATGATCTTTCCAGATGAAAGGATCCTATCTTACTGAATTATGTAATTTAGGAATATATGTAAATTGTTAGTGGCTTTTTAAAAACTGAGCTATTTTTAAAGAAATTAGGAGATGAAAATTCAGGAACCACTTATGTTGAAGTAAAATATAAACCTTCTGTTTTATGTAACACAGACAAATATCAGTATACACAATCTGTTGTGACTATCAGGTAAATCTGTTTGAGGCCATATCACACATTATTTATCTCAAATACTTATTTTTGAGAACTGAAAAGTCAGTGGTCTTAAATGTTTATACTATTTCATGTGGTCTAATCCATCTTTTACATGGAATCTTTTGTTACATGTTCAGATTTAGTCCAGATTCCCGGTTTCTGGCAGTGGGTTCCAGTGAGAATTCAGTGGATTTTTATGACCTAACATTGGGTCCCACCCTTAACAGAATCAGCTACTGCAAAGACATTCCAAGCTTTGTCATTCAAATGGACTTCTCTGCAGATAGCAGACATCTCCAGGTACAGTACCAAGACTATTCAAATAGTCTTTACATTTTGTTAGTGAGTGCTTTTAAAACTCCTCAGTTCCAGAGCTTCTCAACTCTTGCCTTTTATTCACTACTATTCACTGTTTCTGCATAAGTTCTTTATTAATCTATTCTTATCAGTCCTTTTCTTCATTTTTTTTGCTCACAGATTTTTGTAGTCATGTTTTAGTCTTAAAATGTTAGAAATGTAAATCAAGTAGCACTTTGCCAGTTTACTATAAACTACTTCTGGATTTTGCCTCTCACATGATGGAATTGTTCCATTTTAATATTATGAAAGGTCTCCACTGGTTGCTATAAACGGCATGTCTATGAAGTGCCTTCAGGAAAACATCTTATGGATCAGGCTGCCATTGACAGAATTACTTGGGCTACATGGACTAGGTAAATATTTCATATATCAGAAGGGAAGAGCTGACTGAAGGTCAGCAAGGAAAACTGGAAAATCCTATTTCTGAACAGTTAGAGCCATTCTCACTAAGGAACAGTAATTGAGTTTTAAGTTTTTGTTACCATCCTGAATTCTTCCTAAGAAGAGAATGATATACTTACTCATGCTGGGACCCCTTTTGATCAAATATATTTCTATGCTTTATCAGTTCTTTTAATTAAAGGAAATCAAAGTTGTGACTTTAAAGATGCCCTGATACTTCCTTAACATAAGTAGGTTTAATAACAGACAATGAAAACATGTATTGGGTACTGTTAGGCAACTGTATTATTTCCCTGTCTAAAGGAATGCTATTGATAGCAGCTGTTAGAAATGAAACCTTATAAAATGGGTTCAAATTTGCTGGCTGTAGAACAGATAACCATGCATAACCATCAATGAAAATGAAAAATGCCATCAACACTTTTAATTTTAAAATAGTTCTATCAGTTATCATAAAGTATTAACTGACTTTATAAAGGATTAATCTATAAACCCTTAAAATTATAGAACTTCATTGAGAAAAGGTGTATGTATTGGGGGTGAGGGAGTGCCATCCCGGCAGGTTCAGGCTTATGACAAGGTAACACCTTGTCATAACTTATTCCCGTGTTTAAATAACGTAACTAGGTACTCAGAGGTTAATTACCAAGAAACTTTTTCAGTATGGTAAACCTGTGTGTGCTATGGTGGATTTTTTTATTATCTCTAGCATTCTAGGAGATGAAGTTATGGGAATCTGGTCCAGACATGCTGAGAAAGCCGATGTCACCTGTGCCTGCGTCTCTCATTCAGGAATCAGCCTTGTAACAGGAGATGACTTTGGCATGGTTAAGTTATTTGACTTCCCATGTCCTGAAAAATTTGTAAGTTTACGTTGGGTTTAGTATTTTATGCAACTTTACTCCTGATTTAGACTTCTGATCATTAGTTCTTTTTCCCACATAATAGCTAAAATGTTATTGTCTCATGATTTGAAAATACTTTTAAATTTGTGATTCTAAAATTTTCTCCAAACTTCCTAAATCCATTACTCTGAAATAAAAGCTATTAGAAATTATCTCCCCTCGCCCCCAAGCCACGCCATCTTCGAAGACTATCCTGTGATTAGTCTTTTATCAAACCTTTAATCAGTTACCAAATTTCAAATGCTTTTCAATGCAGATCCATTACTGATTCTGAGAAAGCATTTCATCATTAGCTGTGCTCCAAACTGCTTTCTCCACAGCACTCATGATGGAGATAATAGCTCCTGATTAAGAACCTTTGACTTCTGTGTTCATCACACACCCTGAACTTTGTTCTTGTTTTTTAGGCGAAGCACAAAAGGTTCTTGGGTCATTCACCCCATGTGACAAATATTCGATTTACCAGTGGTGATCGACATGTTATTAGTGCTGGAGGTGATGACTGCAGGTTGGTAACTTTCTCAGCCCAAGAAGAGCAGGGACGGTCTTTTTACTAGTTAAGAGATTATTACTATTTCTTTGACAGGTTCAGTTTATGGACTCAGCTAGTCATCATAATAAGGTCACCTAACCATATGGCTCCTTGGGGTCACGTACTATGTAAATACAGAATAAAAGGAGTTGAAAGAGTAAAGTTTTTACACATGTATGATTTGAAAGCTTAATTTAGAACATTGTAAACTGTTCTGAAAATCTATAAATATAATGAACTCACTGCAGTTCTTTCTCTGATTGCAGTTTATTTGTCTGGAAATGTGTACATATGCCTCATTGAAAGATATGGATGCTGAGAAGACTCCATAAAGTAACAGCCTTGAGAAACCAGAACTACACAAGAGGAAAAAACCAGAACCAAACGCTGCATGGTCATGTGGTGCTAACTTAAGACTGTAACAGGGATTTATCCAAATTTGTTAAAATAGTAGAAAGATTGATAAGTTCAAAATATTTGTTATATGCACTAAATAACTGTCCATAATCCATACACTGCCAGATAATTACATTTCAAGGAGGGACTGAATAAATATTTGCTGGTAAAAGCCACCCCCCATTTTAGGGAGGATGCAGATTTGGCAGACTTCCAGGGGAGGTTTGGGAGACAGTGCTCCTCAAAGAAATGAACCAAAACCTTAAAAATCCAACTTGGATAATTTTCTTCCTCTTTTTAGCAAACCTTTTTCTTTTTAGAATTTATATTTTATTTTCAAGTTTCAATTGTTTACTAAAATATTTTATCCTTGTGTTCACATCACCATCACCCTGAAGGATCACAGGTTTTAAAAGGCAAACATTATTTTCCCTGAGAAAACACACACAGGCTTTACTGGAGAACATGATGCTTCTTAAGCATTAATAAAGTCCTGTTTATAAGGGACATTGTTCTCCTGGAAATTTTAAATTCAGGAACAAATCCAAAGTGAGTAGTGTATGATCGCTACATTTTCATTTTTGAGCTGTCAATCTCATGTTCAGAATTCATCCCTATAATTGAAAGAGTAAAATATGATCATGGCCTCATTAATGAAAAAGCAGTATGATGAACAGTCATTTCCAGTGGTGTACAGTTTAAGGTTTTATATAGCAATAGTATTTAACTGGCAGAGAATACTGAGTATTTAAAGATGTAGTCTAATAGAAACATTGTTTAACAGGTAAACTAAAGCGTTAAGTTCACATTTACAAAGTTATACAGTTTAGTTAACTCTTGAAATAAAAATTTTATAGCCTTTTTTTTTCTACTGGAAAAACTTGTTTAGTTAGATGTATGTCACCCCATCGGCTGACTTCAAAAGGAATGAAGATAGGTCCACTTGTAAAACTTGTCTATAAAAATTCCTTTTTGGTGGATTGGGGCTGAACTCTTAGATCTTTACTCCTATTCACTTTAAATGCTGCCAAAGATCGGTACTTGCCATTCAGGAACTTGCTGTTTAGCTTACCTGTAGTTTCCTGAAGACTGGAAGTTATGCAGACTGCTATTTAAAAATATATTTTTCTAAGTATGAAGAAGTTTAAGATGCTCTTTTGGTCCTATAATTTTTACTTTAATGTGTTAAATATCTTCGTAGCGTAATAGACCCCTTCTTCAGGTTTCTGGAAATCTGTTTTCTATGTGCAACACCTTGTAAATATTAAAAACAGATATGGCTGAATTTTATCATGGAAAGCCTAAGCAGTGATTGAACCTGGCCAGTTTTAAAGCTCTGAATAGCTGTGTCTGAAGGACTGATTGGGGTGTTTGTTAAGAAGCTTGAAACATTAAGATCATTTTCTTTCATTTTTCTTATCAATGGATTCTCCTAAACTAAGCCCAATTTGAGAAAACACTGATACTAAGTTTCTATTCATGTGTATTATAAAGGAGCAGCCAATAAATTAGAGCAAAAAAATCCCATGAAGCACACTCTCCTCTCCCTCTACTTTTGAGGCTGTTGCAAGTTTCAAATTTTCCTTCTGAGTCAAGTTCACCTGCTTTTGGCTAAAGAGAAATTCCAGTTCCTTTACAGTGCGGGTAGAAACTCAACTATAACCTTAAGCAAATAAACTATATAGGATAAAATTGCTTCCACTGCATTTTTGTTCTTCCCAGTGGCCAACCTGGTAAGCCAGCCTGAATCACTGTTGTCAGTTTCCCAATTAAAGGTCACGTTGATTTTAAGTAGTCGTCCCACAGCCACCTTGCTTATAGCAGCCATCAACTACGGGAAGGTGAATAACCACAGTAGGCCATGTAGATTATGACCTATGTTTTTTTAACCCAGAGAATTACTTCTGTGTGCAGTATTTGACTAAACTCCCGAATTTGTAACCTGAGCCTTCTCCTAGCACCTTTAGTCCTGTTTCTGGCAGATGCATGCCAGAGCACCCTCTGCACCCTGGTTCCACTGTGGAATGCTAGCCACATCTGTTCCCTTATTTTTGGTGATCTTTTTCGATGATGGTTCATTTTGGACCAAGTTACCCAACAGATATTTTAGAGTCAACCTTAGCTTTCCCATAAACCCTAGCAACTGAAGGAAAAAACTCTTAAATGTGTCTCCAGGCTGTGTCTATTAAATAGCAAAAAAACAATCTGATTTCAGCATGTTTTTATTTCCCTGTAAAATGGCTGAACTAAAACCACTTTAAGCTCTTGTTTCCCAGTTACGTTCTTTACAGTGAAATTATGAGAATGCAACTATACTCCATTTATAAGTAATGATACTAAAAAGTCTGTTTAAATTTCTGGAAATACAATTTAAATCAAGTTTCTTCTGCACAGATGTAGAGCATTTCAAGTAAGTTAACACTGGAATGAAAAAATACCTTCAATTCAATGAAGAAAACTTTTTAGAATGAAGTGGAATTGTCATTCATTTCACCCAAGCCTAACTAACTACATGATAGCTTTATGCATGCTCCTGTGTGCACTGTCTTTTTCTAATGTTTCAAGTCTTATAAGCACAGCAAAGTGCAACTTAAAAGACTTTAAGTGCATCTTTAATAACTGGATAATTCTTCTCTCAATGGAAAAGAGATGGCCACAAGGCTGCTGGCTTTAGGCTCTGAAACGTGGACTTTTACATACGTAGTTTTATTAATTATCCCTTGGGTATATGACTAAGCAAGTCAATGAACTTTTTTTTTTAATAGTTTAATTTGGTCCTGAGAATATTTTGAGTCTTTACTATCCCTTTTGCATTAACTCTTTTCTAACCAACTTTTAGCTTTACTTTTTTAAAAAACTACATCGTCTTTAAAATCAGTGATCCGTTATTTAATTCTAAAGCATTGGACCCTTCTTGCCTTAACAGTTTTAAAACCACATATACAAAAGCCTATTTTCATTCAGTATTCCAAAAGTTTAGTCCTATTTTGCAGTTTACCCATCTGATCTCTGTAATTATACAGTCATTTTAAAAAATCTAACTTTTACATTTAAAATATTATCTTCAGTAATAACTATATTTTCTGTGGAGTTAGTTACTTCTTAGAATGTTATTTTTCAGAATGTTAGAATATATATGTATAGCTATAATCTTGTGAGTTTAAAGTTTGTTCTGATACCTTATGTATATACTTGTAAAAAATATTTTGTATAATTTTGTGATAATGTAGATCTCAAAATATTTATTTAAAAAACATATGTTAACAGTAAATGAAGGCATTTTAAGGAACTGTTCCTACTTTTTGCCCTTGCCATTCCAACTGTTTCACCCTACACGCCCCACCTCACTCATCCTTTCTCAGAAAGCAAGGGACTGAGATATTTGGGAACCATTTACCAAAGCAGCACTCAACCCAAGAAGCTTGTATTATCATGTTTTTCATACTAAATTCACTTTAAAAGTCGGGCTGAATAACTGTCTTAAGCCACCTCAACACTTTGGGCCACTCCTGTTTTCAGAGTCAAAGAAAACAGCAATCCAACTTTTGTAAGAAAGACAATGCCCTCATACATCTCTCTACACACATAGCAACGCTGTAGCCTGAAACTGGATTATCAGTACTAACAGTGATATCACCAACATTGTAAATGCTGATACTTGAACACAGCAGTTTCACACACAAACATGCCTCAAATGTTTTAATAGAATTCAGCTTCTCCTGAAACTATCTTTCCATAGTCAAAACAAAACAACACCCAATGTTAAAATCACTTAATAAACGTACAAACTTGAAAAATTAGACACTTCAGATAGGCAATAAACTTCATTATTATGAAAGCAATATATTCCAAGTTTCAAAGATTTGACAAATTCTGTAGAATGTCTTTCATCAGTAATGGAAACTTTCAAACTCCATAGTCTTCTGCCAAGTAGGACTGGGTGTCATTCACTGAATAAAAAAAAAAACCAAAATTTTTTTCAATTAACTGCTTTAATTAACATCAGTTAAGAGAAGTTGCGTTTTTTCAGACAATGAATATTTGGTTCTAGTACTAACATGCATTTAAATTTACAGGCCACAGTAAAAATATTTTGAAATTTACTTTCAATGTTTTACAATTACTGATGTCTAAGAAAACTGATGTGAGATTTGTAAGCAGTATAATTCTTGAAGGCCTTAAGTTTATGTTCACATAGTATGTTCAGAAGTTAAAAATCTGATGTGGAGATGATCTAGGTAAAGAAGCAATTGCTGAATGAAATGGTTTATGTAGTAGATTATTTTTCCAAAGGGCCCTTAATTGAACAGCAGAGAAAAACCAAAGTGATTAAGTTTCCCCCAAATTTGTATGCTTATAAATTTAAGAAACTAGATACTAGAAAAGCATTTGAAATGACATTAGAAAAACTGATGTTATCCTTTACCTGGTTTGAGGTCGAATCCATTTCAAGGCATGTCGTGGTGGTACAGTAATGGTGGGATGATAAAATGTACAGTCAGGTCTTGTACACTGAGTGTTAAATCTACAGTGCTAAGGAGAGAGAATAGTTTCAACATCTGCAAAGCTAATACAAAAAAACACAGCAATCTGAGATGACAGTAACCAGCCCACCATAAGGTTAATGGGGCAGCAGAGATGATCTGCAACTTTCGCTTTAATACACCACTGAAGCCCTGAAAAATGGACCCCCACCAAGACACAAAATCCTAATGAAAGAATAACAGCAAGTTAAGTTTCAAAAGGGACTTTAGTATGTAATACAAACTGCCTCTAATCAATGTACTAACCACCTTGCACATACTGCCCAACATCCCTTATATTTTACCCCCATCTATGCCCAACTGCAGTTGGGGAAGTAAAGGCCTTTCGTATGGTTTCCAGACTGCTATTTCAAAGAGAAGATGATTCATGCTGAGCAACTAAACAGCTGGAGCCACATCAACCAATCTTTAGTACCCAGACAATTAAAACCATGGTAGAAGTATGGATGGTATCATTAAGTACTACTGGATTTCATCATCTCAGTTCTGGCATGAGGGCTGCGGGAGGGGGAACACACACAGGGGCAAAGAAGAATGGAAAGTGACGGGCGAAAGTGAGCTTCATTCTCCTAAGAGATGAGGCTACTGACATTAAATCGGTTCAGACAGCTTGGCCTAATGGGCCAGATGCGGGCTCAGGGACAACTAAGGAATAACTTAAAGATCTTAAAAACCATAACATGAACTCTAACAAAAAAGTTAAACATTGGGGGATGGGGGAAGGAAGACAGTATAGTTTGCTAGTGACCTTACAAGCTCAGAATTGAGAAGTTACCACTAAATTCATTTTTGGGAAAATTAAAGTTCTTACTTTTGGATGATAGAAGGGACATTCCATTTTCTTACAAGCAGGGAAGTAACGGCAGAGCTGACTACTAGAAGGTGGTGCTGGTGTTGTAACTGCTGACAAAAATAAGGACAAAGGTGAAATTTATTTGGCAAAATAATTTTTAATGCAGTCTGCTGATATTTTTATGGGACCCACTTTTAAGTTAAAACACAAGGAGATTTATATATTCATTAGTTAAAATAAAATACTTCAGGGCTTCCCTGGTGGTGCAGTGGTTGGGAGTCTGCCTGCCGATGCAGGGGACACGGGTTCATGCCCCGGTCCGGGAAGATCCCACATGCTGCGAAGCGGCTGGGCCCATGAGCCATGGCCGCTGAGCCTGCGCGTCTGGAGCCTGTGCTCCGCAACGGGAGAGGCCACAGCAGTGAGAGGCCCGCGTACCACACACACAAAAAAACTTTAGAATACTACAGGATGGGTACACTTATTCTTTAAAGATTAGTTAGAATAACTGATTATGGCACAATGATTTCTGAAACTTCTTGTTTTTCTTTTTAATTCAGTTTATAGTCACAAAATGTCATTTTTTCATTTTTCACCCAAATGTAGTAGGGCACAAAGTCACCAACCTGGTTTTGGAGGCAGTACTGGAATTCTTCTACTCATATGAGTGAAGGGACACTCTGGTTTAGTACATTTTGCATCGTATTTACAATTTGGATGAACAAACAAACATTTTTCAGCGAATTTACAATTGGGGAAGGCTCTATAAAACAAGAAAACATATTACATTTAATCTCAATACATTACTAGTTTTTTGTAGAGAGGGTCCATTATACTCCTAATTTCATCACTACTTGTTTTGAGAAACACAGAAGTAACAGAAAAAAAAGGAAACTCCATTTCTAAATGATGCCAGATATCAAAACAGGACACAACTGTCTATTCCAAAGCCTGGGGTAATTGGTAATTCAACTCAAGCCAAGCCACCATGAAAGGTAGAGGGTTTTTTGTGACAATAAGAAACACCACTTACTCTCTAATTAAGGTCTATGTAACACTGTATGGAGTAAATTCAATTTATGTGAGCACAACATATATGCAAGGCACCATACTATGAGGGAAAAAAACAAATGAGACATCCTATGGTCTCCCTCTATATGCACATCCATAAAATTCTCACATCAAAATTTCCTTAAAGTTAAAACATGATGAGATTCCACCTACAGGACCAAAAAAAAAATATCATCTCTCAAAGCTCACTCCACAGAACCAGCCAGCTAGCAAGCAAAAATTATACTGAAGTCCAGAATATTTTCTCATTACCTATTAACTAATTTTTTCCCCAAAGTCTTAAAATCTGTGTGTGAACACAATGCAAAATCTGTGTGTGAACACAATGCCGTTACCATATACCCATCTCCTTAAGTGTACAGAATCCTCAAGGAAACCCAGGAATTTCAGTATTTCAAGGTATGAGGCCCAAAGAAGCCTCCTCCTACCTCCACCACCAAATACACACAGACACAAGCGAATGCTGTCCTGCGAGCGCCGGAGTAAGTATCACTGATGCATTTAGTTGTAGAACTCAAACTGGTCCACAGAAAAGAACAAACAGAAGTCAGCTGTACCTAGAATTAAGCTGGAAACAGAGTGAGTGCGCTGCTACTCACTTGCAAGGTGACACAGGATGATGGTAAGCACACTCGTCCCCATTTTTACAGGCAGGCCAGTACTTGCAGCGCTCCAAAAGTTTTTCTGGTTTCTGTGCCACACTCAGTTCACTCATCTCAGCTACAAAGGGAAACAAATAAAAAGTATCTCATTAATTCTGATCAATTCAGGGACATGGCACCTTTAATAAATTTCCCTCAATACCCAGTCTTACAATCTTATGTTCTTCTACGTGTATAAGTTACACAAAATAAATGAGTCCAATTAATTTGATTAACACGGATACTAGAATCCTATAAAAGATTACTAGGAAGTGGACTACGGTTTTCACTGTGAAGAGTAAAGTGGACAGTGATGCTGCAACTAGAGCCAAGTTCTCACCGAAAAATTCTAACTCTCAAAATTATTTCAGCTGAATTAAGTATAAAACAGAAAAGAATGTCAAATAGGGAGCCAATAAAATGAAATGAGAACTGAGCACACCAGGTGATAAAAAATGTGAACTAATTCTCATATTCAGGTTAAGATGATGAGTGTCTCGATACAAGTGTTCCCACTCGCTGAGGTATGTGCAGTTTCCTAAGTCCAGGTGATCACTTCACGTCAATGTACGAAGGGAAGAAAAGATTTTTGCTTAAAATGAGTCACAAATGTCATAACCTACAGGGACCTGGCAGATCACCTAACAGAGTGAGGCTGGCTGGGTGTAAGGTGACCAAATGGCAGAAACAAAGGAACAAAAAAACAGAAAAACAAAGGTTCGGAAGAGCAGCCCAAAGAGTAAGTGTGTGACCACCCACAGCGCTCACTGCCGCTCCACTCAGGAGGCCATGTCCCAGTTACAACGTCAACTACTATGACGTGGGAAAATGGAACTAGTGTTGCCAGACTGCCTCCCAATTCAGGAAGCCAAAGACCTTTTTATATGATACCTAAAATTTATTTTATTTTTTGGCCAGGCTGTGCGGCATTCAGTATCTTAGCTCCCCAACCAGGGATCGAACCCATGCCCCCTGCAGTGGAGTGCAGACTCCTAACCACTGGACTGCCAAGAAATTCCCCTATGAGATCTAAATTTTAAATGCTAGCTACTAACTGAAACTTAAAACACAGAATAAACCAAATAAAATTACACCTGAAGGCTGCCAGCTTCTGGCCCAAGACACCCTAGACAAAAAACAAAGAATCAAGGGTGTTACATATTACGGTTCGCATTCATGTTCATCAGAGCAACCAGCACTTCAAGCACATCCCCTAGTCCTCCTGCAGCTGCAACTTGGCTCTGTCCCTTACTGGCTGAGCTAGACACTTTGGGCATGTCTTATCCAACATCTCTGAACTTCTGTTTCCTCATCTATACCAAGAGAAAATAATGTCTTCCTTAAGAGTTTCATGATTTAATGGAAAGAAGAATGTAAAACAGGCAACCAATCAAAACCAAACAATGCAACAGCCAGTATCAGGAGTACTTATTGTTGTAGTGACCCAACCTTGGTCTTCATGAAGGAGAACAAGGCACACAAATCCCGTCCTGAAGCCCAGCTAGGAGCAAAATCAGACAGCTATCAGGACTGTGCCTGACGAGTTTTCCATGCTACTTTAAAAACAGTAAAATTTATTATTTAGCTCCAGGATATAAAAGTATCCAATATGATAGTCTGGAAGGAGGAGTTTTCTCCACTTTTAAATTTTTTTGTGTGTAACTCCTGCAGAGAAAATATGTTTTACCATCCCCTCCTAAAGAACATACTCTAAACCCATATACATGAGAATGCAGACCATGTGAAAGGAGTTAAGAGAATAGCCAAGAGCAGGTTGGCTGGAAAATGGAGTAAAGTTGCTAGATCTCATGAGCAATATTAAAGAAGTTAAACACTTTACAAGGAAACTTTATCTTTCTGATGAAAAAATTACATCATATATACACAAAGGTCACAATGCTGGTTTTCCCTAACATTTACTTCATAAGCTATTAAAACTCTTCCTATTTAAGTTTTAAGAGGCAAATTCACTTTTTATTGCAAGCTATAAAATCTGTGCTGCCATATAAGGCCAGTGGGAGCGGCTTAAAACATATGCTGCTGTTGGTGGCCTCCTTGAAACACTCAACAGAAAGCCACCAAAAGCAATTACCAAGTTTCAAACTCCTTACTTGGAGGTGGAGAGCAAGAGAGACCAGAGCCTCTTTGTGGAGTTTTTCCAGCCTCACTTACGTCCTAACTACCATTACAAAGCTTCATCTTTGAGCAGCCATGAAAAATTGAGAGTCCCAGATCAAAGCAATGGTAAAGGAGGCTCACCACTCATCACAGTTGTCTCCATAACGGCCACAGCACTTGTGTAACCCAGGCAAGAATTTCTACTAACATGTTATTTAGAGTGTCACTGCTATGACACGTATACCAATAAAGCCTAACGTGGACATCTACATTTAAACAAAATTAGACCCTAACACACCAAAAATTAAACTACCAAACTGAAAACCAAAGTACTAAAAACACCAGAATCTTCTCTTATTTTAGACAAATATATACAGGATCAAGAAATCTGGACTGCCTGATTACTGTATTTCTTACCACCCTGGTTAACATGTACAATTTTTCTTCCTTTCAAAGAAAGGTCTAATATTTCAACTCCCTCCACCAATCAAAACCATGACACTACACTACTGACTCACAGCAGAAAGAGCCCTCGGTTAAGGATAACAGCACCATCTCCTTTGCTCAGTCATGATCTCCCCATGAAGGCTATTTTTAGCGACTGAAAAAGGTATTTGGTACATTTTCGTATCTCTACCAAAAGAGGATTACTTTGCAAAAATATCAAAACCCATTATTGTTTTTTCTTTGATACTCTTCGTATTTAACTGTAACTGTCTCCCCCGCCAATGAAGGTGTCCCTAAGATTTTACAAGCTATGACCATGATCATCATTCTCTAACATGAATGAAAATGCTCAGTGGCACTGCACCTGCCACTGGTGTCAGTGAGAGAAGCACTGATAAGAAACGCCTAAAAGCGTGCTGCTATCTGAACTGAGTTCACCTGATTTCCAGTAACTACTATGCCTCTATATCAATTAATTTAAACATAAGGTCTTTTCTAAACTTCCAAGAAGTATTTTGACAGATTAGGTGAGAAACTCCTTTCAAGGGAATTTCACTGAGGTAGAAATAGCGTCGAAATCCAAACTGACTTTTCTGTCAAGCTAATTAGGAGACTACTGCTGGTTCAAGTGGAAAGTAACAAGTATAGTTTCTAAATGGGAAAAAAAGGTAAACAAGGCACCAAGAACGATGGTTCATCCTTTAAGTATAATGAAGAGGTATTTTTTGGCTTCCATGGCCGAACTCCATTTTAGCACTGGAATAACAGCCCACTTATGGAACACATAAGGGACAAACAGTCTCAAATTTAACTGGTCGTTTTGTCTGAGAGAAGGAAAAAGGCCACTACTGAATTATAAATAAAAGCAAGGCCTACAACCAATATTCATTCAAGGTTGAGAAACATGTCAAAGACATCCTTCACAATGACAGCACCCTGAGAAGGGAAAGTCTGAGCTCCCAACACACCGTTTGTAAAGCTACCATCTGGGTCCTCAAGCTGCCTGCTCAGCAAGTGCAACTGCTGTGGGTGGAGGAGACCCGCGAGTCCCTCGTGTGAGGCTGCAGTGTGGTGTGCGGGTCTCATTCCTTCAAAGCTCATGTCCTCCTCTTGATCTGACATGTATCCTGGGGGGCTGGGGACACCATCCAGCGTCACTATAAACTTGGGACTTGCAGGTTTATCTGGTTGTACAAGATCTCTGCCAGACAGATAGAAAATACCATAGAATTAGGGAAACACGCACAAAAAGCCAAGCCTCCTAGAGTGCTCTTCAACAGAACTATCAGTCCCTTCCTTGGTTTGCGGTTTCTTCATTAACAAAAAAGACTTGGTAGGACTTAAGGTACAGCATCAGTGGATTCCTGCTAACACACAATGACTACGGCCAATCACTGCAGCATCAACACCACCGACCCTTCAGGCTGCTCTCAGGGCAATCTCCCCTCAACCCTGACCCCTGGCATCTGTTTGACCTTCATAGGGTCAAATGGAAATAAACGGAGAAACCAGCATCTATGCTCAGAACACAGAGCCAGCAGTTCTATATTTACACTGATTTTATTAACTCTATGTTTGTTTCTTTACAGAACATTCAGTCCATTATCTAAGGAAATAATCACCCCAACCCAATCTGCTAACTCTCTGGTTAGACTTCCTGATTTTATCACCTGGCTTTTTAAAGTTCATTTCCTGAATGTGCATAAAGAAAAGAATCTCTTCAGATTCTTTTTTTTTTTTTTTTTTTTTTTTTTTTTGTGCGGGCCTCTCACCGTCGCGGTATCTCCCGCTGAGGAGCACAGGCTCCAGACGCACAGGCTCCGCGGCATGTGGGATCTTCCCGGACCGGGGCATGAACCCGCGTCCCCTGCATTGGCAGGCGGATTCCCAACCACTGCGACACCAGGGAAGCCCCTCTTAAGATTCTTAAGGATCTCTTAAGGAAAGAGCTAAATCATATACTGACTTATTTGCAGGATAATGGACTTCTGAGTAAGAAAGATGAACTGGAGTTTTTGAAAACTGGATGTGCCTTATGATACATGGCCTAACTACAGAATCATTAAGCACTCTACACTGGGGGCTAGGATGGGGAGGGGGAAGCTGGGAACTAAAGGTTAACCTCCACTTCTAATCAACACAAATTAGCTACACAAGAAAAAGAAACCATCTACCGTGTCTGCATAAGGTGTCCTGAAAGTACCCGAAGGGTATCTGCAGTCTTCATCCCCGACTCTTGGTTTGGTGCCACTACTATTTCCTCAGACAGCTTTGGCTTCTTCAGAATAAATGATCTTGTGTCTGCATGGACCATGGATTCCATGTCATAGTAATCTGAGCCAAAAAAATTGGCCACAAATGTTTACTTTTGAATATACCTTGCATTCCCAACATCACACACGTGAGAAGAATGTCAATCTTTTATATATTTGTAATTATTTTCAAAGGAAAATTACAATGGTTCTACTCGGGAATAAGGCTGCAATTCTACGCCAAACACCTTTTCAAAGAAGTCAAGTTTTCCTTTCCTCACACAGCATATTATCAAGGCATTCTAATGAACACTTCCTGCCTACAGTATAGTAAGGTTCTTCCATGAGGCATCTAATGGGGTATTATTAACAATAAAACTTACTTTAAGTACAACAATATTTTCTAAAAACATAAAGAATCTTAATGCACCCTAGAATGATACCAAGGCTGTTTTAAAAAAAACAAATCTAAAATCTGTTTTGTTCATTTTTCACACTTACAGAGCAGAACATACCCTTATGAAAAGAATACAACTGGCATAATTTCCGCCTGGTTGTAGATGGACTACTTTGAAAGGGAATTCTAAGATGAACTGACATTGTTAAAAATATAGCAAGGAAAACTGACCTTTAATGTAAGCAGCCACAGATCACATCATCTACGATATGATTTTTAAGCTAAACTACTTTATACAATACACCAAGACCTGGAGCCCAGGATGCAGTTGGTTGACCTATCAATAGGCAATCAACGGAATGAAGTTAGTAAGTCACAATTCTCTTAAAATTACCAGGCAAATAACAGAAACCAAAATTCACAGGATATTTATTCACGTTCATTCACTGAACAAACTGAACATGTGAGAGCACTGTGCTAGGTGCACAAAGAAAAAATAGAAAAATAGATGTATACATAATTTCAGAACAGCATGCCCCAAAAGGTGATCCAAAAGAGGTATGAACAAAGTGTTGGGAGAATACAAAGTAACCTACTCCGGCTGGGAAATCAAGGAAAAGCTTACAGAGAAAAAAAAAAAAAAGCTTACAGAGGATGAACATTTGAAGCAGGTATTAAAGGTGATCAGGAATAAACTAAGAGGGAGAGAGAACTGGAGAATAGAGCATTTCAGGTAGAGTCACTGGAGAAAGGCAGGGGCTCTCCTAGGGACACGGTGAGAAACGTGGTATGACTGGAGGGGTATGTGGAGGGCTGAGTAGGTAAGTGGCAAGAAGGCTGAGGCGTAAAGGATCTTGTATGTGCCAATGAGTTTGGATTCTGGTCTAGAAGAAGTAAGTAATCCAGAGAGTTTTCTAAGTAGGCAAGTGACATGAGCAAGTTGGTTTTCGGAAAAACACAGTGGCAGGAATGGACTGGAGTCCCAGATCTCAGCTATGAGGGCTTCTTCCCAAGAGAGATGGAGAGACTCCGAAATACCAGATTCTCACCCCTTGTCCTCTCCTCACACACGTCAGAGGAAGAGGAGACACATTCCACACTCGAATTGGCACTAGACTTCACAGCAGATGCATTTTCAACTACTGTCCCAGGAAAGAGGCAAACCTGCTTTCCCCTGCAAGGGCAGGAGAAACAGTAAGACAAGTGTAGGAGGAGAGGCTTGTCCTTGAAGCAGGACAGGAGAAAGAACAGTCTTAAAAGAGGGCAAAGATAAATTTCAATTTTAGATTTCTTTAGTTTGAGGTTTTTGTGGGACACTCAGGTGTTTAGAAAGAAGTTGAAAATTCAGATTCGAGACTATCAGGAGGGGGAGAGAAGTAAGAGAAGCGGAGTCGAAGCTGAAGGTGAAATGAGGACATTTAATAAACTGTACATAGTCGGCGCTGCCGTCTTCTCACTGAATCCTCACAGGGAGCCTGGGAAGCAGGTTTTCCTCCATGTTACAGACGACCACTTTGCAATTCCAAGCTCTCAGATGGTTTACTGAGCTCTCAGAGCTACAGCAACAGGAGGGCCGCGGTTCAGTCCACGGGCTGCTGCCCCTCTCACCGCCCTGTTCTTTCTGAGGCACAGCAGTTCTACTAGTCTGCATCTTGGGAGAATACAGTAGAGACGGAAATAATGCTGAGGGCACGACAAAGGATAAAGTTAACATTTTAAGGGGCAGTAGCGGAGAAGGGGAGTTGAAGGAGAATGAAAAGGAATTAGTAGAAAAACAGAGAGAGAGTGAAGTCCTGGAAGCCAAAGGATCAAAGATGGAAGAAAACATTGGAACTCAAGTGCCACACACCACAGAGTTTAGAGAACTCTGCACAGAAAACAGAGCTATACACTCCACACGAGCCACTGGTCACCTCTGCAAGACTCACGAGAGCAGCCTGGGTCAACTAGGGCAGACAGATGGGAGAGTCAGTGACATCTTCTGGGTAAAGACCACAGGCTGAACCCACGCATTGTTTCCTCCTGAAACTCTAAGAAAATGTCAATTAAAGGGTTAATATTTTTAAAAACTCACAGAGAAAATAATTGTAAAAGAAGAGATAACCGTATTTTGAAAGTAGAAAACTAACTTAGTAGATCTCGAAAAGCAGAATCGTAAGCCAATAATAAAGCAATCTAATGTGGATCCCAAGATTCTTCAAAGGCTAAGAAAGTGGCAGCACAGGGGACCCTGGGAAGGGGTTGGGAGAAAACAGGGTACAACAGAAGTGGGTTCAAGTGTCCATTTCTCTTTTATTTATCTGTTTTCTTCTTTTCTGATCCTTACCACACCTATTCCCCTAACCTTTATATTAAAGATACTTGGAATAATTGGAGATGTGCTTTCCCATCGATCATTGCTTAGATAAGCTTATGGATGAAGCATCATGGTCTCTGATAGAAAGGTGCCACAACAAAATTAACTAAATGTATATACTATTAGTTTTAAAAATCAGTTAGATTTCCTGGTAACCTTCGACCACTTCTCTCAGAGAAAAGTGGAGCTTTAGACTCCTGAAAAGGTAAAAACAGAGAGGGTTTCTGGACCAATGAATGCCAGCCATGTTGAAAGAAGTACGATTCTGAAAACGTGTGGATTAAGTAAACATTACATAGTAGTTAATGTTGAGGTGCGTCTCTCAGCCCCCTGTCCCCACTCAGCTCCCAGAACCCTGACAGCCATTCCATTTCTTAAAAGATCTTTCTTTGGAGAAGCTTACCAACCTGATAGAAAAGACCCAAAGACACAGACATCATAGTGCCCCCAAAGTAAACAGGCAAGACAAATCACTCTCCACTGCAGGGTCTACATTCAAAAGTCAAAACCCCCTACCTCATCCCCCAATTAATGAACCCAAAACACCAACCAGCTTTTTAAGTGCTCCACTCTTAAATATAAGTCAACCAAGGATCCTCAGACATCTGAGAACCTGTCATGAAATACAGTGATCAAAGCAAACAACCTGGAGAAAACAAGACCAAGGAGGGAGGGGAGGAAAATGTCCACAACTGCCTTTAATATCTTCAGAGAAATAAGAGAAAGTATTGCATACATGAAATAAAATCAGTAGGTTAAAAAATAAATTAAAGGAATATGCAGAACCAAAAGGGCTCTCAGAAATAAAAAACATGATAGGAGGTAAGCAAAGGATGTACTAACTCATAAGCCTTGTAGAACTGCTTGATGCTTCAAATTGTACATGCATCATGGATAAAAATAAAGGAAACAAAAAAAGTTTAAGAGTTGATGACGCAAATACAACGTACACAGACCTTAGCTGCCAAACATTTTGAAAATACTCTTATGTAGAAAGCAGGATGGAATGTGGGGAGATGAGAGGGCAACATCAAGGATGAAGAAAACCTCAACACCTTTATAGACAGAAGGGAGAAGCCAGAAGAGGGTAGAGCCTAAAGCTACAGAAGTGTGGTGACACCGGCGACACCAGGATGTTCGTCAACTGAGTAGGATCTGGCATCTGGGTAAAAGGTAACCCTTAGAGACAGTAAGCACACCTTTCTAAGACAGAGGCCAGGAAGGGTCAGGGAATACAGTTGCTGACTGTGGAATCCTGAACATGGGTGAAGAAAATTCAGTTAGGAGCCAACAGGGAGGGGTCAAGGGACCACAGCCTCCAACACTGGGCAGGTTTAGAGGAAACAGATGCAGGAGAAAACAGGATCTGAATTAATGACTCCAGGGATCCAATGGCTCCTTTCATTTATTCAGCGGACAGTTATTAGGCACTTACACGCATCTGGCAGGGGCCAGGCACTGAGAACACAAAGATAAATAAGGCACTCACCCCAGTCCTGAGGTAGCCCATGGTATTTCTGTCTGTGTGCTGGGGGTCAGGGAGACAGGTAAACAAGTTACAGTGGCTCTAAGAATGGTAAGCTCTAGGTATAGCCCTGGCCATGAGATTCTAAAGTGAAGCACAAGTGAGGAGATAATGTTGAACATGCCAGAGGACACTAAAGCAGCTCAGGGCAATGGCAAAATTTGGGCGGAAAGTAGGGTAGGGACTCAAGTGGTCCCTAAAGCAGGGGCATGAGCAGCCAACAGTTTGCAGGGACCTGGGTGAAATGGCATCAAAGGGACAAAGTTTCTGCATGAGGTGGAAAATACAAACACCACATAGCATGAAGAAAATGCAGATCTTATCTCCTGGCCCTAAAATATTTTCACAGATCTTAATATGGCACCTTAGGGCAGGATCTAAGACATACAAGATACATTAAATGAGGTGTAAGGAATGGAAATAACAACTGAAAAATGCTAGATTACAAAGAAAATTTAAGATTATTACCAACCTTGACTGATCTGCAGAGTTTCTGCCACTACTGGGTCAATTTGCAGTCGGGATAACAATTGCCTCTGTTGAGTTCCTAGAATATAAATTTTAAAACTTCACTAAGCTTAAAAAACAAACAATACCAGCACGTGTGCTTCCCAGAAATTAAGACCAAAATAATCTTTCTGGGTTCTTAATTGAAAGTCTTTAAAATAGTTTAAAGCTTCAACAATACAATTTAATAATATTTATAGACCAAAGGTCTGTAAGACAAAAATCTGTACTTAGGTTAAATCAAAAATGGCAATGGTTCTCCCTGTCTGGAAGCTGGTTTCCTTGGATTGGAGATAAAGCCTGGTGATAAAGAAAAAGGGGGTGCAAAAGCGAGGGGGAGGTGCTGCAAGGACCCTCAGCTTGCGTCCTGGGAGACAGGCAACAGCCAACTGCAAGATCAACACGAGAAGTGTTTCTCTCAATCACCTAGGCTCTCACCATTATAAGTCAGTCCCCCACCCACAGAAGTGCAAAACAACACCCCAGAGTTATCTGATCAGAGTTCCCAAAAGACAAACTACAGGCTTGGATGGATACAAAAAGAATAATGAACAAGTAAGCAGACACTCAGAGCTCTACAGTCCAGGTCCTAAACCAGCAAAGCATGTAAACAATCACTTGGATCTCCTGTAAGAAAAGATGCTCAGCTAGAGTATGTATTATTTCTTAAACACGTTCATAATTTCCTCATAGTTACACTGCAAAATGAAATAAAACAGAGACACAGAATTGATTTTTCTATCTTCAGTTTCAGTGATGGGAGAATATCATAACTTCTCCAAACCTCACCAGCCCAGTGCTCAGCAGATACTAGGTACTCACTTGCTGATTTAGAACAGAAGTGTTACAGTACGGTGTACGAGGGAATGTAATTGATAGGGTTCCAAATACTGAAATATCAGTAAGATGCACGCATGCTAATTCTTAGTAAATCTATTACTGTCAGTTTCACAAGGACAGTCTGCTCACTCAGTGCCGACATGTAAGTTGGCAACTGTTTGCCAACTATCATGTTTCATTAAAATTCAACTTCAGTAAAAATTTTAAAACCTACCGAAGTTTTATCAGCTTTTTTCTTTTAAAATATATATTATATTACATTTTAGTGGTGTGCAAAAAAAAACAAAAGTTAATTCCTTTCAAAATTATCATGGTTAAAAACACAGTAAATCCTGAGGAGCTGACCTGAAAACACAGATATCATTTGGTCAAATTGTATTCCTGTAGGACAGCTTGGGAAACTGATGTGTAATTAGGTTACAGGAATTCAAATACTAACAACAGGTCTCTTTAGCATAAACAGTGAACAATGGAAGAATTATACATTTCCAAGTAATTTCACAAGACAGACACACAAAAGAGGACCATTCTCTGACATTTTAAGTTTTGCTTCATCTCTCTATACTCATCTACCTTTTCAAACCATCATTTTAGAGAGATCCACTAAAATGGACGGAATTCTAAAGTCTAGGCTTCTAAGTTAAATCATGTAGAAGAGTCTGATTTTGTCATTAAAGGCCCATGAAAAATTCAAGTTCTCTGTGCCTTGCTGCCTCCATATGAAAACTACTACACGATGATATCACATACTAGGAATTTACCTTTCTCAATGTTTCTAAGGAAGCCAATTATTTTTACATCAGTAGTTCCTGACTGTGATTCTACTACCTCTTGAAGATATTCAAACTGTCTGCTGCATTCAGCTGTTAACGTTGAATATTCATTCATTTTAACCTCCAAAGATGAAATTTTTGCTTCATTCTGTGACACTCTAACATTTAAATCAAGAAGATTTGCTTCCACTGTCAAAATTGCTGCTTTCATCCCTTTAATTTCACTGATATCAGCTGATATTTTCCTTAAAAGTTGGGAAATATTGTCTAGCTCACTCAGTGAACAAGAGGAACTTGTTACAGAACCTAAGTCAATTGGCCCAGGTGAAAAGAAAACCGGTAAAGATGGTGATGGAAACCTTGAAGACATTTTCATAAAATTCTCTTTCCTTCTTAGTATTTGGTAATTTTTCTTTCACAGCCCATTAAACTTTCATCAAAAATAAAAGCAATCACTAAGGCTGTTACTTTAAGAAGTATTAAAAGTAACATTTTAAAACCTATAAATTAAAAGATAGGGCTGTACATTTCTGGAGTCAGAGCTCCAAAGTAAATCTGAAAATGCTAAACAAACCAGACCAATGTTCTCTTTGCCACAACTAAGAAGCCCTAATATGCAGGCCCCTGTATCCTGTGAGTCTTACTTACAGCTCCTCTCTAAACAATAAACCCTATTATTACACACAAAATAATTCTGGCTTCTGATTGGCTGGAAGCAGACATGTGACACACAAAGAATTTTCTATTATTTACCTCATATGAGGAGCACGGAAGATCTGAAGCATAAATTAAGCAATAAAACAGCATGACGTACTTCATACCTGAATATGATGTGAACTTAATGTACTTTTGCCCCTTCATCAATTACCCATAATTTTCAAGCTTCAGATTATTTTTAAATTGTTTTATCTAGTATCGAGTTTCATTTCCCCTTGAAAATAGTAATAGGACAGTACTTGACACTTCCTTTCTAGGGAGAGGATAGGGAGGGTAATTGGACCCATGATCACAGACAAATCTCTTTAAAAATATATGTGGTGGGCTTCCCTGGTGGCTCAGTGGTTGAGAGTCCGCCTGACGATGCAGGGGACACGGGTCCGTGCCCCGGTCCGGGAGGATCCCACATGCCTTGGAGCGGCCGGGCCCGTGAGCCATGGCTGCTGAGCCTGTGCGTCCGGAACCTGTGCTCTGCAACGGGAGAGGCCACAACAGTGAGAGGCCTGCGTACCTCAAAAAAAAAAAAAAAAAAAAAAAATATATATATATATATATGTGGTGATGGGACTTCCCTGGCTGTCCAGTGGTTAAGATTTCACCTTCCAAAGCAGGGGGTGTGGGTTCAATCCCTGGTCAGGGAGCTAAGATCCCACATGCCTCATGGCCAAAAAACCAAAATATAAAACAGAAGCAGTATTGTAACAAATTCAATAAAGACTTTAAAAATGGTCCACATCAAAAAAATCTTTAAAAAAATGTATATATATGTGTGTGGTAATAATGGAATTCAACTGTACTGATATAAGATATGGTGGAAATTTAAAGATAGGGAAAATGAGGACTTGGCCTTGGTTTGATACTAGATCATTATTAGATATGTGATTTTCTCCCATTCTGTGGGTTGACTTCTCTTTTTCTTGATAGTATCTTTTGAAATACAAAAGTTTTTAACTTTGATGAAGTGCAAGTTAACTATTTTTTTCTTTGGTTTCTTGTGATTCTGGTGCCATAAGAAACGACTGCCTAATCCAAGCTGATTTAGAGTTATACCTATATTTTTCTAAGAGTTTTATAATTTTAGTTCTTACATTTTGAGTTAATTTTTATATATGGTGTAAGGTAAGGGTCCAACTTCATTCTTTTGCAGGTGGATATCCAGGTGTCCAGCAACATTTTTTGAAAAGACTGCTCTTTCCCCAATGAATTGTCTTTCCATCCTTACTGAAATTCAAATTGATCATAAGTATACTGGTTCATTTCTGGAGTCTCAATTTGATTCCATTGGTCTGTATGTATACCCTTATGCCAGTGCCAGTCTTGATTACTGTAGCTCTGTAGTAAGTTTTGAACTTGGGAAATATAAATCTGTCAATTTTATTATTTTTCAATATTTATGGCTATTCCAAGTCCTTTTCATTTCTATGTGAATTTTAGAATCAGCTTGCCAACTTCTACAAAAAAGCCAGCAAAGATTTTAACAAAGATTGAGTTGAATACAAGATCTATTTGGGGAGTATCACCATCTTAACAATATTAAAGTCTTCCAATCCAAGATCACAGATGTCTCTCCACACCTTTAGTTTGAGAAAGGTTGTTTTTACTTTGGTTTACTCACCAAGCCAACAAATAAGCTGTGCAAAATATAAGGATGCAAGACGGTAAACACAACTCCCCACAGCCTCTCTAAAAGAATTTGTATGAAGAACTGTAGCCTTTGACTTCCCAGTTAAATAGATGTCATTCACAGTTAGAGAACAGAGAAAAAGTGCTGAAATTTAGACAAGAATTTTTATTCGTTTCTCCATTACATCTGTAAATTAACCTAAACTCTTCAAAATCTTTATACAGAAAATAATTTTCAAATTTTACAAGGCTTTAGAGTCGCATGGAATTTTTTAAGAGCACTAGCTAACAGAGGACATGTATAGTAAATATTAGGAAGAGTGGCAAATCCCCAGCCAAGCACCGCCTGCAAATCAGCTGGGCAGGAAACACAACTTCAGTGAGCAAAGTAGAAAAGTGCTCTAACAGGGGATGGGTCACAAAGAAACAAAGTGCCTAAAAAGAGGCCATTTGAGGCTTCAAAGCCTAGGCCCTTCAAAGTTGGGCCCAGCCCAACTTCAGAATGCAAAATAAGCAAAGATCCTTCCATAGATTCCAACGTCAATATCCATCAACAGAGGAAGTTCACATATTCTTGGGAAACCAGAGCACAGAAAGGTGAAGGTCAGCTAGTGAGTGGCAGAGCCGGGTTTGCCGCAAGCGGTCTCTCTCCCTGAGCCCGTATTCATAATCACTAGGTTATTATACTTCTATGATACATTAAATGGAACAAAACATGTTACAAAGAAAATCATGTGGTGTAGTTCCTTTATATAGACATACATATATACATATAAATATACAGATAATTCTACTCTATACAGAAAGGATGGACATGTACATACATATTAAAAAAATGCCAAGACTACAGACGTACACCAGTCTGTAAATGCAGTGCTTACCTCTGAGGAAGGCAGTGGGCTGAACGAAGGGGGAATTTTCCTTGTTTTCTCTGAATATAAAAACTCCTCTTTACTAAGAGTCTTTCACAGTGATTCCAGTCCAACATGATATATTAAGTATATGCATTTACAGCCTCTCCTTCTGGAGAGTCCGTAAAAATGAAGTAAAGAACTTAAAAATGGCACAAATCCTTAACATATAGCAATGGATTCCAAATTGGGTCTCTAAGAGGATAATCCACTTTGTTCTAACATACATATCAATAAGAGCATTTGAGTGTGTATATGTAAACTAAATACATACATTTAGCGTACACACTGAAAAATAATTTTAGAATACAAAAAACTGTATGGTCAGAAATCTGGAGATCCCTGATTTAGAGATGGGGGTTAGGAAGGGATCATAGCAGATGAGATTTCAACCACTTCTGGAAAACAGAAAATACATGCACAAATACTGACCAAGCAAAAAAGCCATAAACGAGACACTGGGAGAACCACAAGTAAGATGCAAGCAGGAGTGACACATTCATTAAGGCAACAAATATTTACTAAGCTCCTACCACATGCCAGGCACTGTTCTGGGTGCTCGATAACAGCAATGAAACACACACACACACACACACACACACACACACACACACACACACACACACCATCCCCACCACCCCCCCCACCCCCCCACCCCCACCCCACCCCCCACACACACACCATCCCCACCCCCCCCACCCCCACCCCAGTCAAAGAACTTATATTGTGGTGGTTGAGGGGACGGAGATGAGCCTCAAAAAGAAACAAATAACACACATTTTATGTTGATGATATTTAAAGCTCCAAGTCTGGATAAAAGTATCCAAACTATGAAAATATAAAATATATATTAGATGGCAATAAGTGCTATGGAGAAAAATTAAGTTTTAGAAAAGGGGGCTGGGGGACTTCCCTGGCACTCCAGTGGTTAGGACTCCGTGCTTCCACAGCAGGGGGCACAGGGTTCTATCCCTGGTCCAGGAACTAAAATCTCACATGCCACATACTGCGGCCAAAAAAAAAGTAAAAGGAAAAGTGTGGTAGGGAGTGTGTGGCTCGGGGGGCTAGGGAAGGCCTCACAGAGATGAGCAAGCTATGTGGACATCTGGAAGAAAACATTCCCAGGAGAGGGCAAAAGCACCTCACACATGCTCTTCTCTGAATGCTCTGAAACAGAAACACAGCAAGTATGTCTGGGGAAGAGCAAGGAGAACAAAGCGGGGGATAGGTAATGAGATGAAGGAGGGCCTTTTTTACTTGGAGCGTAATAGAGGGTCAACAGAGGGTTCTGAGCAGGGGAGTGCTGTGATCTAATTTACAGCTTGAAAAGATCACTCTGCTGCTGTGTGGAACAGACAGCAGAAGAGGAAGTTTGAAAGCAGACAGACCAGTAAGACACTATTGCAATAATCAAGGCAAGTCATGGATGATGGGTTAGACTAGGATAATAGAGGCAGAGTATAGTATAAGGGGTGAGTGAATTTTAATGTATTCTGAAGGTAGAAGATGATAGGATTTGCTAAAGGTGGAAGGAGGTAAGGAGGAAAAAAGAGGGGAGGGAGGAAAAAGGAGGGAATGAAGAAGGAAAGGAGAGAGAGAGAGAGAGAGAGGAAAGGAAAAATGGCAGTAAGTTTGAAAGAAAGAATAGCACAGGTTTCTGGCCTGAGCAACTGGAAAGGTTGAGCTGCCGTTAACTAAAATGAGGAGGACTGCAGGAAAAACAAATTGGAAGGGAAGACGTTAGCAGTTCGGTTCTAGACAATTTTAAAAGGATTTATTATACATCCAAGACGAAATGTGGAGTAAGTAGTTGGATAGGAATTAGGAATTCAGGTACAAGGTCCAGGCTGGAGATAACTAACTTGGGAGTTGACAGTGCTGAGATAGAGATATTTAATCTAGATGAAATGAACAAAGGGGCACTCAATGGTGATAGGTTGGAGCAATGAGCAAAGATTTCAAAGGATGTGAAACAGAAAACAAGCTTTTCCAAATGGTATAGGCACAAACATTTAAAAGATAAAATTTTTTAATTTTTAAAAAAATATTCTTGGGCTTCCCTGGTGGCGCAGTGGTTGAGAGTCCACCTGCCGATGCAGGGGACACGGGATCGTGCCCCGGTCCGGGAAGATCCCACATGCCGCGGAGCAGCTGGGCCCGTGAGCCATGGCCGCTGAGCCTGCGCGTCCGGAGCCTGTGCTCCGCAACGGGAGAAGCCACAACAGTGAGAGGCCCACGTACCGCAAAAAAAATAAAAATAAATTAAAAAAATATATATATTCTTTTCTAAAGAAACTCAGCAAATGATATGGGGAGAATCTAGGCAGCTAGTGGGAATGTTTAAGGGCCCCCCAGCGAAATTCCTCTGCAATTTCAAGACCAATAAAGCAGCTCCTTATCTGCTTTATTTAAAACAAAACCTGCCCACAGTAAAGCTTACAGCCCATGCCACAACACTAGGTAAGTCTTCGTACTGCCTTTTCTTATACTAGTAACCACGTGTCCAGACTTCTTAAAAAGAGCCTGCAAATGAAAGTGCAAAAACACCAAACAAACACTGATAGAAAACTATCCATTAGGGGACAAAAGAGAATTCTCTAAAAAAAAATCCAAAAAAACCTCTTATTATGTTCTTCAGACAAATTTGAAATGATCCTGTATTCACAAGATACTATGAAAAACCCAACAAGAGAGAGCTTGTGGAAATTTAAAAATATGCCTGTCTTAAAAAAGAAAAAATAGGGGGACTGAAGAGAAAGTCAAGAAAATATTCCAGAGTAGAACAAGATCAAGTTAAAATTGAGGAGAGAAAAGGGAGAAAAATCAAGGCAGGAAATTTATCATCCAACTAACAGAATTTCCAGAAGAAGAGAACAATGAAAAGAACAATTTTTTAATAGAAATAATATAAGAGAATTTCCCAGACTGAAAGCATGGGTTTTCAAATTAAAAGGGTGCACAGGGTATCCAGCCCATAACTAACTAACTAGTACCTAGACTTATCACAGCAGATTTCAGACATCAAGAACACATAAGAGTAATAACCTATAATGGAAAAGAATCTGGTGTGTGTGTGTGTGTGTGTGTGTGTGTGTGTGTGTGTGTATAAATCAATCACTTTGCTGTATACCTGAAACACTGTATATCAACTATACTTCCATTAAAAAAAAAAAACAAAGACAAAAAAACAAACCACCACAGAGAAAATCCTAAATATCCCCAGAGGAAAAGCCCTAGTATTAATAATGGAATAAGAATCAGATGGGCTACCAACTTCTCAGCATAAACATTAGAAGGCTCAAGATAATGAAGTCACGCCTTCAAAGTTTTTTGAGGATCAGAATTCTGTACCTAGTCGAAGTATCAATCAAATACTTCCAATTTCTAAGGGCTCAAAAAATTTACCTCCCATATAAGTTTCTTCATGATGTGGTGACAAAACAGAAGACTATACTGAGAAGACAAAGTGGGATCCAGGAAATGCAGAGCAAACTCGGGGGAGGAGTAAATCCTGGGATGACAGCCTTGAACCAGACCTAGAGAGCAACCAGTGGGATGAGCAGAAGAGGACAGAGGCTCTAGGAGGAAGGTACCTAAGAAAAAAGGTACCAAAGATTCAATAGTATAAAATGATAGACCTTCAGACTCTAATACAGGTAGGCAATGCAAGAAGGGGGAAAAAAAGAAAAATCAAAGAAAAACAAAACACTGTACATAAGGGGCAAAATGTAAACAACTCTAGGGAACCCCTAAATGAAGAACTCTAGAAGATGATGTAAACTTGGCCCTGAGAAGCATTTTGAGTCTTAATGATTTAAACACTGCTTACTGGTTCTCTACTTTTACAGTCAACCTACAAAGCATGGCAACTGTAACTAGAAAAACAGAATAAAATGTAAATTAGATCTTCAGCAATATAAAAGTACAGGTGACAGAATTTAGAAAGTGGGGGGATGAGAAAAGATGTATAAGAATTAAAGGACATAAATATCCTTATCTTTCAGGAGTCAAAATATACTGATACAGTTAATCAGACAAGAAATAGGTGTATTACTTAAAATTATAAAACTAATCCGTAGATGAACTAAAAATAGTGAATTTACTACATGAGCTTGGAGGCAAGGAAAAGTGAGAGTATCAGTATACTGATATACTGTAGCAAGAAATCAAAACATAACATCTATAGTTGGTGAATTAAGAAACAGCGATATAAGCATATTATTACAGACATGGAGAAAATGAAAGAAAGTCATAAACAAAAGCATTTAAAAGTGGTGGCCTCCAGGAGAACCAGTGTGGAAAATAATGAAGCAAAGAATGTTAGTTGTTATTCTAAATTGTTCTATACTATTTGATTATTTTCTAATCTATCAGCAGGTATTACAATGATTTGTTTTGTTTTTCCAAATTTTCTATGGTGAGCATATATTTCATAATGTACTGTATTTTACTTTAAATATAAAATTTTATTTAACATATACCAAATAGGAAAAATAAAAGGAAATCCATGCCTAGACACATTGTAGTGAAACTGCAGAACATCAAAGACAGACAGAAGATCCTGAAAGCAGCCAGAAAAAGGACAGATCACCTACAAAGGAACAACAGACAATTAGAATAACAGAAGTCCACTCAACAACCATGGAAGCCAGAAGACAATGGCATAATATAAACAAGGTGATGAGAGCAAATAACTCTTGTTAACCTAGATTTGTGTATGCAGTAAAGCTAGCTACTGCACAAGAACAAGGAGAAATGAACACTCTTGTAGGTGAACAGACTCTTGGGGAAATTTACCACCAACAGACCTGTTCCAAAGAAACTTCCAAAGAATACACTTCAAAATACTTTAAAATATTGGAAAATGACAATCCCCAAATAACATTCAAGTGATATGAGAAAAAAAAAAAACAATAAATATGTAGGTAAATGTGAACAAACACTGCCTGGGTAAAACAGTAATGGTGCCCTATTTATCCATTAAAAAAAGGGCCAAAATGGAAACACTGGAAACATAATGTAAAGTCTGAGGGGGTAAAACTGGAGCTAAGGTATTCTAAAATCCATTTACTATTTGAGGATGGGGTCAGAATATTAACTTCTAGAATATTAAATCTGTATGGTAAAATTTCAGTGGTAACCAATAAAAGAACAGAAACAGAGTTTAAAACGTACAAAATAAAGGAGAGCTGGGCAACCAACAACAATTACAATAGTGATTAATGAATCTTTAAAAAAGATCAAAAAATGAAAGCAGGCAAATACAAACCAAAAAAAGGCGACAGAAACTAGTCCAACTCCATCAATAATTCTCATATATGTGAATGGTTTAAACTCATATAAAAGCAAGCTCAGACTGAATTTTAAAACAGTAATCTAGCTTTATGATAGTTAAGAGATACGTATGCCTAACAAGGTCAGAGAAGACTGAAAAATGCATGAAGCACGGATATATGAAGCAAATACTAACTAAATAGCTATATTAATATCAGACAAAACTGAGTTGAAGATAAAAGCATCATTTAGTACATAAAGGATTACAGATACAGATAAAAGGTTCAATTCATCAGGAAGATGTACCTTCCTGATTCAATTCATCAGGATAATTTTAAGTATATGTGCACCTAGTTTAATGGCCACAAAGTAACTGAAACAAAACCTACCAGAAGTACAGAGAAATGAAGACAAATTTGTCATCCTGACAGCCAATTTCAAAACCCTCTCAATCACCAATACGTAGACCGAAAACTCAGCAAGGTCAAGATCTGAACAATATTAACTGGATAACTTTGTCTACTAAATGCAAAATTCTCAATTCAACAATGAGTCCACTTTCTTCCAAAATGCACATGAAAGACGTACAAAACGGACTGCCTTAAGTCTTAACTATTTTCATAAGAGTATGTATTACACAGATCACATTATCGGACCACAGTACAACTAAGTCCATAGTATATAATTAAAAAGGTTAACAGACAAACCCCAAAACTTCCATATACTATGAATTAAAAACACTTTTAAATAACTTATAGGTCGAAGAAGATCATAATGGGAATTAAAGATAATTCAAATGATAATGAAAAATGTATATATCAAAATCTGTGAGGGCTTCCCTGGTGGCGCAGTGGTTGAGAATCTGCCTGCCGATGCAGGGGACATGGGTTCGTGCCCCGGTCTGGGAAGATCCCACATGCCGCGGAGCGGCTAGGCCCGTGGGCCATGGCTGCTGAGCCTGCGCGTCCGGAGCCTGTGCTCCACAATGGGAGAGGCCAACAGTGAGAGGCCCGCATACCGCAAAAAAAAAAAAAAAAAAAAAAAAAAATTGTGACATGCAGCAAAAATGGCATGTCAAGAGAATTTCACAGCTTAAATGTTTACATTTGCAAAATAAAAAGGACAGGCTAAGATAAATTAGTAAGAAAAATATAGATGGGTATATTAAAAATAAGAGCAGAAATCAATGAAATAGACAACACACCAAAAGAGAATCAATAAAGCCAGAATTGTTGTCATGATAAACCTTTGAAAAGACTGACAAAATACACTTCTAGTGACAGATTAACCCAAGACAAAGAGAGAAAAAGCAAAATATTTTGAGGTGGCTAGCCCAGTAAAACTACAGAGGTCAGAGAGATGAGAGAACACTATCAACAACTCATGCCATTACATGTGCATAGATTTTTAAAAACCTGTCACAGGGCTTCCCTGGTGGCGCAGTGGTTAAGAATCCTCCTGCCAATGCAGGGGACACAGGTTCGAGTGCTGGTCAGGGAAGATCCCACATGCCGCGGAGCAACCAAGCCTGTGTGCCACAACTGCTAAGCCTGCGCTCTAGAGCCCGCAAGCCACAACTACTGAGCCTGCACGCCACAACTACTGAAGCCTGCACGCCTAGAGCCTGTGCTCTGCACCGAGAAGCCACCACAGTGAGAAGCCAGCACACCGCAATGAAGAGTAGCCCCCGCTCGCCGCAACTAGAGAAAGCCCGTGCACAGCAACAAAGACCCAACTCAGCCAAAATAAATACATAAATAAATTTTTTAAAAAAACCCTGTCACAGACAAAGCTACAAAACAGTGAGTAAGCACACTAATTAATGACTTCGCAGTGTGTCACTTCACACTTGCAAACAAATGGTACTGGTAAGAGTAGAGTATGAGTCCTCATCAGTAGATACTTGATACCTTTTCAGTTTTTTAACCTTTTACTTTTACTTTAAAACAAAACGATGATATAGAAAGCCACACAAAAGTAAGAGTTTAATGAGTTCTTATAAGGCAAAACACCCTTATAACCACCATTCAGATCAAGAAAATAGACTATGTAAGCTACCCCACAAGCCCCCCTTCATGTACTCCAATATAATCAGTCCTATTCAAAAGTAACCACCATACGCCTTTTATAGTAATATCTAGTTTGTGGTTTTATCACACAAGTGTATGTACCTAGACACTATAGATTAATCTTACCCCTTTTGTCTTTTAAGTCTTTTAGTCTAGAATTCTCAGGCTGTTTGACCTGTACAGTGCCCCAGAGAGGGTACTTTGCCTGTTGCACACTCATGGTGCAGCAATTAACATATTCCTCTGGCCTCTGTACTTCCTGCAAGCTGACTGCTGCATCAGAGGCTTGATCACTCAGGTTCAAATCCTCTGGCAAGACTAAGGTAGTGTTTTATTCTTTCACTGGGAGGCACAAAATGGCTGATTTTCACTTTAAAAACCATTTTAGTAGCCATTATCAGTGCCTAGATTCATTAATTCACTGTTAGTTGGGAAAAACCACTAGAATTCTATCATTTTGTTTTCACTTCTTAGCTAGAATAATTTTAAAAGATGCTTCTAGAATTCTATCATTTTGTTTTCACTTCTTAGCTAGAATAATTTTAAAAGATGCTTCCTTCATCTACTATATCACAAGGGGTAGCAAACATTTTCTATTTTAAATTCTGTGGGCTTTATGGGCTGTTGCAACTATTCAACTCTGTGGTTGTAGTATAAAAGCAGCCACAGACAATACATAAACAAATGGGCATAGTTTACTTCCAATAAAACTTCACTTACAAAAACAAGTACTAACTCCTATACTACTTTGATACCCAGTGGTACCATCCTTAAAGGAAAGACAGCATAAATGCTCAATTATTTTATTTCTCTGGTTTCCAAGACAATGAATTAGTATCTATTATCCTCCAAAAGGACCGATTGTTTACTTAAAAATGCCATCATGAAATCACAGATTCAAAACCGTTTGACAGACTTCAACTCACTGCAAATCCTTACTAAAGCTCAAATCCCAGTTTCCAACTACTCTTCACAAATTGGCCCAGTTAGTACCTACTGGCTACTTTAAGGGTTTTCCCATTTTCAGGTCCATGATTTATTGGAACTGCACATAATGCTGACACAGCAAATTGCACACCATAGTCAAAGACTTCTTTAAAAAAAGAGAGAAGAGACAAATATAAGATGGAATCGTTAAGGCTTCACAAAACAAGTAAATTTGAGATGAACCTGGAACAATTTAAAGGACACAGCTGAGGAGGAATGAAAAAATGTATTCCAGCACTGTAAAAGTATTAAGTCATGACAAGCATACAGTTTTGGTGGGGTTTTTTAATCAGATCTCAGTAGAAGAGGAAAAGAACTAGACTCTTTCCTGATGGGAACAGAAGAAACAGGTTGGAGAGCAGTGGAGAAGGGCTGGGCAGGCCCAGGGACCAGAAGCTGCCTAAAGGCCAAGCTGATGACATCAGTCCTAGATAATGCACAGTAGGAAGAGAAGCTATAAATGCTCTCACAGAAGAGTCACATGATCAGAGTCACACTTCAGACATGAGAGTCTGTGCAAGAGTTGGGGGTGGGAGGTTGAGAGAAAGGAAGCAGAAAGATCAGCTGGAAGTATGTCAGACACAAGTGGATAAAGTAGTATCACTGGGACAATAAGGCAGTTCTGGCAGGTCAGAGACAGGATGCTCAGAGAGGGGAGATTTAAAGATTTCAAGTTTAAGAGAAGAGGGGTAGGATTAACAAAAAGAAGAAAAGGAAGAATGTAGGTATCTATGTATCTTTAAGTAGAAGCTTTCTAAAGACTGGCAATTATTAATGCTAGGTGACTGGGTTCATGGGAATTCATTGCACTATTCTCTACACTTCTGAGAACACTAAAAATTTCCCTAATGATAAGATTTTTTAAATTCTAAAAAGTGTAGGTATAGACTTTCCTCATGGTCCCTTATTCTATTTGGGGGCCTATTAATAAGCCCTTTTCTCATAGTATAACCAACATTTCATAAATACCCACTGGAAAATATTTAATGCCTCATGAAAAAAGTGTAATAGGCAATGAAATATCATTTAAATTATTACCTTGACTTTTGTCTATATTATCTCCTTTTGTTTCCTCTTCTTTAATGGGGGAACTTATTCTGGGGGCCCTGCTTTGCCCCTGGACCATTTCTGCTAGCAATTCTTCTTGAGAAGTTCGAGTTCTGGGGGCAACTGGAAGTGTCTGTTTCTGTGAAACTTTTATATAAAAAGCAAAAAAGATGGAAATCCAAATGAAGTAATATTTCAAAACTCAACAGTGAATATCATATTAAATATAAATGCCTCCTTGGGTTTAGAATATGAGGAGTTAGAAACAATTCATAGACACCTCATTTTTCCTTATAATATTCTATGACTCAGTTACCCATACTTATGTAAACATTTATACATTTTAAACTACATGCCATAAATACACTGCAGCACACATGTATTCATTTTTAACCAAATGTAGTCTGGGTTCTGCCTCATGGTTCTATAACAATTTCAAACTGTAATCTAGATAACCTAGGTGAAGAAAGAATTTCAATGTTATCTCTCAAAAAACTTGGAAAACTCTCCAATTACAAAAGCAGGAAATTAAGGTCACAGTGATTAAGTCTGAATTTCTCATCATTGTAAACACTCAATATTGCTGACAGACCAAAAAAGAAAATGTAAACAGATGAACTGTTATGTCAAGTGTTGGCCTTTGCCTGATAATCCTTACCCTATAAGCCAAAAGCTGTTTATGTTCAGGGTTAAATTAGGGATGAGGAGAAGCAAGGGGACAGGTGACGATCAGGCTCAAAAGTTGCTAGCTTACAGTTTATTTCACTTTAGAAAGCGGTCATATAAAAAGATGCAAAGGAGAATAGAAAAGCAGAACAATGCGAAAAGAACAGTCATCAAATCCATAGCAAAAATAAAATTTAAAAATTTAGAGTGGGTAATCATCACAGCTTATTAACAGAAAATTTTACATATTGGCTATAGCACATGGGGCACAGAGTAATGGGTTCTACTGAGAGGAAAGAAACCAACCTGTTCATATACTAGACAAATTTTTCTAATTTCAGGCTCTTAATATTTTCAAATTTTGCTCCCTTTTAAATAACATAAGTTCATATCTAATGTTGACTCTAATGCTATAAATATGAAAAGTCTCATATTTATCAAAACTCCCTTTAAGATTTCCGTTATATATTTCACATACATTAGAAAGAGGGAGTAAAAGCCATTACAGTTGCTCAGAGAACTAAGTTCCACTGACAGTCGGGAAAGCTTCTCAAACTGGTCAAATCTCCTTTTAATCATTCTCTGAACCTCACCTTGGTCCTGACATCTGGCAGGCATCTGTATTTTATCACAACTTGAGGAGCAATCATCTGTAGCTTACTCAAGACTTACAGAAATCTCTTACTTAATGCCAACATAATACATTTAAATTACCTGCAGAGTAGTTAGTTGTTTTTGTTACGGATTCTTGAGCTTCAGATATAGCCTTCAAAATTAGATTCTTGTTAGCTTGTTTGGAAGGTGGAAGTGAAGGTCTAAAAAAGTTAAGAAAGGTATACTGATTAAATTTTAGATTTGAGTTCTTTACAGGCTAGCCATCCATTATACCTTTACTACAGCCTTCTCTCAGGTTTGGAACAGACTAGCTGTAGTTTTTAGGAAGTGCCAACTGGATGAGAACCTTATAACTTTTTAAAATAATGAATTTGGATCAACCTTCCTCCCACCCATATTACAGTTTTTAATATTCTTTGCAATCTTCTCCAGTTTTAGGCAACTTCTCTTTCATTAATAGAAGTGTTGCTCAAAAACCAATGGAAAAGTCTTACATGGTATTAAATTTATATTTTCATGATACCCTCTTCAAGGAACCCAGAAGACTCCACCAGGCGATGAAAAATTAATGTAGACATGTTCGGGTACCTCCGTTCAGGTTTCGCTGGCACTGACACACTGCTGGAGATGCTTCCTGTACGGGACCCACAATCATCATCTTCCTCCTCCTCTTCTCCATCATGATTGAATTTTTTTACTTTAACAACTGAACTTACCACAGGCAACTTTCTCTTCCGAAAGTTTTCTTCCTGCAATCAGATAAATTTCCACTTACCTAGTCTCAGAAAATAAAATTCTACTACAGAATACTTGCTTCTTTTCAAGAAAACGCCAAGCACATTAAGAATTCATGGGCTATTTCCCTGGTTTCTTATAAAAATACAAGTAATATCTCCAATAGCCAACCTTTAGCTAAAACAAAAACCAGTGCTTTAATTCATTTATAAACAGCAGCATATAGTACTGTTGAGGAAACCAATAAAATGGAGTTACTCAATTGTTCACTAGCAGTTGCTGTGAAGGATCTAATATTGACCTAAAATCCTCACAAAATGATATGGTAAGGTTAAAGCTGTCTCAACTGTTAGCATCCAGGAAAGTAAACAAGATGTAAAATATCTGTAGCCAGTTGTGGAGAGGAAAATCTGACTGATGTATTATGCTGAGCAGCACAGAAATCAGTTTAAAACAACCTTGCAGTATGTGTTTAGTTATTCCATGTACAATTTAGTATTAAGAACTGACAATTTTCAGCCTAATGAGTCAGAATTTAAAAGTATATACAAACCTCAATACTCATCTTTTCTGAGCTGTTTCTGAAGAAGGGACTGTAAGTCTCTTCTAAGCTGTTAAGCACTTCTGGTTCACACAAACGTCCTGTTTCATATATCCGGCTAGTCTGAATATCGAGTTGCTTGGCAGCATGAATACTGTTTTGCTGCTGTTGAAACTGCAACCTGTTTAAATGAGCACCACTGTCTGCATTTCGACTTGCAGGTGGTCGATAAATTTCAATAGAAGGGCGAGAAGAACCATATGTAAGTGTCACTGTAGGTTTTTTCTGAGATAAGGGATTCTCCTGCACAAAATTGAGATCTTCATCAATGAGATCATCTGGTTCTGGCTTAATATCAATCACATCTTCAGAGGGTGCTGGTTCCCTCAAAGGTTTCACTGTTGACATTAGTCGGGTTGCAGCTCCATCATCATAAGTCTGTCTGTTAAAAAGGAAAACAAAACCAAAAAGGGTGTGTTACCAATTTAGAGCAGTATCTTCAACTCTTCAAAGGATATTTAGATACATTTTAATGAAAAAGTATGGATAATCCCTTTATGTAGTCCATTAAGAACTACTTTGAAATTGCTTTCTTTTTTTTAAACTTTGATTTACTACATTTTATATAAAAGGTAATCATACTTTGGACTTATCCTTCATTATTTTATTCAAAAAAACTGCTCATGACCACCTCATTTCCAAAAATTTCTGAAAACAGCAATTTAAAGACATATTAACTAACGTAAATGTCACATACACACACCCACCTGCCCACAGGTCTACACAAGACTCTTACCTGACATTAGTAGCCTTCTGCTCCTGTGAACTTGTAGAAACCCTAGATTCTCTTTTTTCAGGTCTAGTGCTAGAAACTGCAAGAGGTGGCACTGCAGCTTCATGCCTTCTCTCATCTCCTCGACTGAAACTGCTCTTGTTTGAAGGTACATTACTATCAAAGATGTTGGTATCGGAAGACTTTAGACTAGAGGGGTCTAGAAAGAAAAACACACAGTCCCTTGAAGCTATTTTTATTACTTTGAACCTTCCCCTTCTTCACCACCAATTTTAAAGCAATAAACATGTGTTCTTCCACAACATTTTTAATATTATTCCATACATAGTGATATAATAATATATCTCATTTATTATTACTGGACTTTTAATTTTCAATTATAAAACACAGAAATATCCTTGAAGCTAAATCATTGCACACATCCATAATTATTTCCTTAGAATAAATTGCATACTTTCCCTTCCCTTGTTCAAATCATCTTCGAATTATATTAACTTTATTGCTTTTAAATTCATAAAAATGTGGGCTTCCTCAAAAACTTCAAATGAACTACCATTTTCAAATTTATGGGGTTTTTTCCCCAAAGCAGTATAAGTGACTTCAGAAAAACGATCATATGCTATAGCAAATTCCAAAAAAACTCACACATCATCTTTATGAACCTTACCAGTTGTTACAGAACGAAGTTTATCTAATACACCATGAAGCCTAAAAGAAAAAAACCAAAAAAGTTAAAAGCTTCTGTTAATCAAGAAACATTGGATTTCAACTGTCACTCTAAATGTGATGACATTTTAGATCTAGTCTTCAGATAAACACTGACAGATGGTACTGAATAGAATTTAATGGATAAATAGTATTAAAATTAAGTCTTACATTTTTTTTAAAAGGCTGTACATGAATATTGTAGAATAATCAAAAATCTTATTTTTTCATCACTATTTTCAACACCTAACCTCTGCAAAAATAAGGGCAATGATTATCATCTGACCACACAGCGCTGATCCACAAAGAATATCATTCTGTTTCAAAAGAACTAAAGATTCAAGGTAGATAAAAGGAGATAAAATACCATAAACGTAATGTAACATTATTAAAATTGTTTTAAGCACAGTTTAAATTTATTTTTTATCTACTTAGATGGTTTCTGGAAGAACTCAATCCTGAGAGGTGAAAAAACTTTAAAAATAATCTCAAAATATACTATATCACTTCATTATAACTATTGTTTTCAAAACTAATGCTGTAGACAAGCCACACCCTTAATTATAATATAACCTATTTTAGTAGTTATGTACAAGGCAAAATTGTCTTACAATCCTTCCAGGAGGCCAGGCATCCTAAAAACACCAGAAATATCTCATTATAATAATGTTTCACCCAGAACCCGGTCACATGCTACTATCCCCTAGGATACAGTTATTGCAGGGCTCCAAAGAATCAGAATAGTCTGTTTGTGGCGGGTGTAAATGAACACTTAAGAAAGCAAAGTGTCAAAACAGAGACACCATCACTTTTATCAGTACATGGTGAAGAATAAAATTTATGGCAAGATGAAAGAGTTGAATTAATGTGATTTTAAATTCAAATTCAGTTGGCAGTCTGCTTATGTAAGAAATTTGTCAAAAGCACTCCCTCAAGTTATCTGAGAAAGGATCTACTAGGTCAATGTCCCATATTACGTTACTGGGACTCAAAGTGATCCAAATGTTGAACCAAAAGTCTAGTCATAAAAAACGTACATGAAACAAAACAAGTACCTGGACCGCTGAAGCATTTAAAAAAAAAAAAAAAAAAAAAAAAGCAGTACTCTTGATAATGGTAATTTCCCCAGGCAAAAGCACCATGATCTCTCTTCTTTTGGTAAACTCTGGGGACAAACCATAATAAGTGGGTTAGGTCACCCACACTGTAGGAGTGTATGTACCAAAACATTTAAGGAACAACCACTGCACTCAATGTTCTTCAAAAATGTGTAATATAAACCCAGAGAATTCTGTGTGGAATTTCAAGAAAGCTTCACCAGAGTTATAAAGGATACAGTTGCCCATTGGGGCCAAAATGCCTTTAAGACAAACTTTGGTTTAAAGGCAAGTTAACCAGTTTCATATCCCTCCTTATTGCCTATCTGGTCTCCCAGTCTCTTGCCATTCAAATTAAGCAGGCCACTGCTCATGCAACTTTTGCTCCATCTATCAACTTGTGCTGCAACTGGTGGTTCCCAGTGAGGACCTTTATATGATCCTTCCTGCTCTATTCTCAGCCACATCGTTACCCTCCCCCAACTCTCATTCTACCTCAAACCTGGTACCAGAACCTGGCCTGCCTTCATAAATTAAATCTAATGCTTTTAGTCAGTATTCTCAACCAAAGGAATATGTGGTTTGAAATAGGACATTGGAAATTAAAATACTGATTTATATTTGAACACAAAGTTGTCTATTTCAAAATTCCAGACTTCAAAAAGCTCCAAACTAAAAAAATGATTTGAAATTTTGTCAAAAAACCTTGCCTCCTAAGTTAGCTGACTGAAGAAAGCAATTCAGGAAGTCGACCCAGTGCAAAAAACATCTATAACTGGTTTTGGTGGAGGGAAAGGAATGATAACATGCTGAAGTTTACAAAAGAAACGTATTAACTACGGTCAACACATACTAAGGACTTGTTATGGGCCAGGCACAGCTGTGAGCACATTACATGTATTAGCTTATTTAATTTTCACAACCACCCTATAAAGGTGATTTACGATACCCATTTTGCAGATGGAGAAACCAAGGAAAGAGGCAGATCCAGGATTCAACCTTGGCAGTCTGGCTCCAGAGGCTGTGCTCTCAACACTCACAACCTGCCTCACAACACTGAATCTGACTCTCCTCTCAAGAACCTCTTTTCAGACAGAACACCTACTCTTGACTTGAGCCAAACTTTGGTCTGAGGGGTAAATATTCAGAAACATACCATACGGTGAATCGAATTGTGTTGTTCCCTAGAAACAGGGACAGGTCCTCTGTCATTTGGTCCTGACTTTTCTTGTTGGCCACCATCACCATAATGTAATCAGGAAGTTCTTCATCTATTTAAAAGGAAAAGTATATAAAAACTTTTTATGCTTTCCTTAATATTTTCTTCTATGAAGCTGATGTGCTTGAAAATATAGATGTAGTTCTAAGAATGTCAGCTCTAGTGGAATTATGCTGGACAAAAAGTATAGCTTTCTTTCTCTTTATTCCATAAGTATTTCAATTACTAGAAGAACAGTAACTAGGAATAACTAATAAATATTACATAACTAGATATGCTGAATTACGGTATCAAACTTGAGAGTGCATTCATTTCCTTTAATCTTTTTTAATAATGCTCATTAACTTCAGAAAAGCTTCCAGAAAGCATACTGGACATTTCTCAAGAATAATACTGAGTTTTGTTCAGTTTTGTGCCTGTTTGTTTCAAAATGACACTCATTTCTCAAGGAACACCTTTATCCTTGGTAAAGGCAGATTTTAATTAGGGTAACAAACTTGCAACAACATCAAATAAACTAAAACCGCCCCAAAATTATACATCATTTAAAAAATTTAATCTTAAGATTAGTTAAATGATTTCTATTCAACTCACTGTTTCATTCTTATACCCTCCTAACAGTGAATTATGAGAGTGAGGTCTAGGACCAAAAACAAACAAAAAAACCCCAAAACCACCACAATAAAAAGATAGGAAAGCAAAAGCTATTTATCAGGAACTTTGATCCCTACCAAAAAAAATTCCTTTAGATTCTTTAATACCTTAAATATTCACAACATTTCTATGTAGGCAGAAAGGTTCATTTCAGAACTACTATCAGACATTTGTTTCAAGAAGAAATATCAAAAATCCAGTTCAAGAAAAGCACAATACACTAAAGCCCTATCTACAAATGGAAACAGAGAAATCAGAATACTTGCTAGAAGCATGCAATTCAATGTGAGGAGATAAAAGAACAAGTAGCCAGTCATTTGTTATTTTCTTTGTAAAGTATCAAAAGGCTCCACTGCTTTCTGGCAACTTTAGTAAATAAGCCTCACAGCTTATTTACACAAAGTGTCCCTACCATGGGCTGCCATTGGTAACCCAGGAAAGGAAAACAAAGTTGGGGTGCTTTGGCAGTCTTGACAGTTTTTCTCCCTCATAATGTCAGTAATGAAAACAAATAGGCTGTGCTTTCTGACACTATATATTAGTTTGCATTTTATAAAATTTTATGTAAATGAGATCAGCAGTTGCTCTGGTACAGGGTGGGGACAAGGACAGACGGTAGGGAAGGATACAAAAGAGCCCCAGGAAAACCCAAAAGGAAACTTGGAAGTGATGGATATGTTCATTAGCTTGATTATGGTGTATACATATCAAGACATAGCAAACTGTAAATAGGTGGAGTTTATAACAATTATATTTCAACAAGGCTGTTAGAAATTTGTAACATCGTTCTCTCAGTAGACACAAAATGAGAAATAAGAATCTAATGAAAACTAACGTGTTTCTGGGACTTCCTTGGCAGTCCAGTGGTTAGGACTCGGTGCTTCAATCCCTGGTTGGGAACTAAGATTCCGCAAGCCTTGTGGCACGGCCAAAAAATAAATAAAATAAAGTGTTCATGATACATTCCTACAGAATTCTAATAGCATTCTCAAGTTCATCTGAAATCTATGTACTGAAAAACAATAAAATGTTGATGGTTCCTGCAAGTTCATACTGCCTAAAATGTGAATTTAAGACTGCTCTGAATTATAACTGCCATCTCACTAAAGTACTCCATTTTAAACACACACACAAATGAAACCGTATCAACTCTTAACAAACAGCTGCTCATCTTTATATCCCACTCAATGCCTTGAAAATAGATATTCAAATATTTACTAAAGAATTGTTTCCATAAAAAGGTATCCAGTACTTCAGCACAAAGAAAGGGATTAGAAAGTCACCCTTTTCAGAAGGACAATGATGCCTATACATTCAAATAATCAGGTAGCTAACTGTAAACAATGTATATTTCAAATAGTCTAATGGTGATCCTTGTTTACCCACTTAATCAACATTTATGAAAATATCTGGTGCTCTGCTAGGCCACTGAGACATAACCAATATGAAGTCTCTGCCCTCAAGAAACTTCCAGTCAAGAAGCAGAGGCAAACAAGTTGAGAAGCTGTGCTAATATGGTAACAGCTGGGACAGATGAGTTCAAGAGGAGCATACGGGAGTGACTCCTATCCTTCTGTTCGCTCACCAAGTTTCTATTATGAAGCAACCATAATAGAAACATCAAGGACCCAGAAGACCTGAGTTGTTGGGTCTTAAATCTGCTGCTGACCAGCTGTATTTAGCCCTCCCAAGACTCCATTTCTTTATTTGTAAAAAAGTAAATTACCTGCCATCGCCACTCCAGCATTGTGTTCAGGTACAAACAGAACTCTATGAAAATATTTTGAAAACTATAAAATACATGGTATCTTTACTACAATTACACTTCACATTGGACTTCGTCAAGCTTGTAACCAGGTTTTTAATATTAACAGGCTCAAAATTCTTGGTTTGAGGTTTCTGATAAATGACAGGAATCATCAGATTGAATTTAGACCCAAGTAATATGTGTTTATGTTTTCATGTGCTAGAATTACTGAAGTTCTCACTGTAGGCTTTCTGTGGATTTCTTTTTGACCCAAAACAAGTTCTTGGCACAAAGCTGGCATCCATTAAATGTTGAATGAATAAAAGAATAAACAATCCTGGTTCAGCTTCATCTTTAATCTGTGAGGCTCAATTTTCTTATCTGTTAAAGTCTTACAACAATCCTGACAACAAATAATTAGTATGTGGCAAACTACCATCTGGTCTCAGGCCCCCTTTACACTACTGAAAATTACTGATGATCCCAAACAGCTTTTATTCATGTGCATATAGCTACTGATATTTATCATACTAGAAACTGCAACTCAGAATTTTTAATTTCTTAATTTGTTTAAAATAATACACCTATCCCATAAACAATAAACCTGTTTTATGTTGTTCTAAAAAAAGAATGTGAAGAAAATCTGGTCTCACACAGGTATGCAACGGGAAAAGGGGTATTTTAGTACCCTTTTCAGATAATGTGGATATTCTTCTGTGATACTACACCAAAACTCAACGAGTGGTAGTTTCTTGAAGGTAAGCAACAATACTGAATCTAAAAACTGTATCAATGACCTTTTTGTACTCTGTTACATGAAAATCCATTGATCCATCCTGCACTTTTAATGGATCTTTCTTATCCCTGTACAGTTTAAAAACATTCATGCATTGGTCATTTGAAAAATTACTGGTTCACTGAGCTAAACAAACCACTGGCATACAGATACATTTCATTATACAGTATAGAAGAACCATTTGCTAATATCACCACGCTGTCAAATTTATGGAGGAAGACAAATTTTCCAAAATTCTGATTTTTATTTGAAAGCTCAACTTTGTCATTGGCAACAAACTTTACTAGTTCTTTACCTTTGCTCACTTTCAGGAAAATGTCTGCCAAAAACCCAAATTATGTAACTAGCCCGTTAGTCTTTCTTAGAAGTTAAAAATGATGTCCCAAAGGGTAAAAGGGGGGAGGGGGATGGATAAATTAGGAGTATGTGATTAACAGATACAAATTACCATAATAAAACAGATATGCAACAAGGACTTACTGTATAGCAAAAGGAACTGTATTCGATATTTGTTAATAGCTTATAACGGAAAACAATCTGAAAAAAGTACATATATATATAAAACTGAATCATTTTGCTGTACACTTAAAACTAACACAATATTGTAAATCAACTAAACTTTAAAAAATAGTTCCAAAAAAAACAAAAGAAAAAAAAATTCCATGAAAAAGGTGGCTAGGTCAGTTCTCAACTCAATCACACAAATTCTTTGCCTTAAGACAACCCATCATGCTTCAGTATGGCAGAAGTACTATGAGTACTTCCTGTTTCCTAACACCACATATTAAAAAGATGTAGTCAGGGCCAGGGTTTAAAAAAATATTTTACTTCATCACTTACATTCATAAATGAAACTGGCCTCTTTTTTTTTTTTCTTTGTAATTGCAAGTGGAAGGGTGGTGAAAAATACGATAATTTCTTGTAAAGTTTGGTGTGAGATACTGATTCGGGCTAAGGTACCAGCAGTTTTACTCACCACTTTTGTACAGTCCAAATGTCAGCACGGTGAAAATGGCAAATACCCTGTCAGTATTAATATGAAAATAGTTTTGACTTCAGAGACCCCTGGGGTCTCCCACACCTGGAGAACCACTATCATAAGTGGTAGCTATTATTTTTACAGGAGGCACCAGCTTTGGAGCCAAACAGACGCAGGTCTCAATCCATAAAACCTTGCTCAAGCCAAGCACCCAAAGCCTGTTTCCCTGCTTGTACAACTGGGGATATTACCACTTACCTTCCAGTGTTCTCCTGGGGATTATCGTGACCTAATGCATATACGACAATAATTAAGCACAGTGCCTGGCCCAGAGTAAACACTCAAATTATAATTTATAAAAGAATAAAAAGAAAAAAGACACATTACCGTCGGGAGGTAAGAAAAAAAGGGGCAGGAAAAATAAAGAGATCTGAAAATAAAACTCACTGAACCACGAGAGAGGTAAATGCCAGACAGCATCATTCATATGCAAAATAATAACTCTGAAAAATGAAGTTCAAGAGGAAAGGAAAGAAAATAGGAAAAACAATAGAAATCAGACCAATATTAAGGAAAATATGACAGAGCCTCAACAGAGGAAGCTAAACGATTTCAAAACACCCTATTAGAAGGGGATCTGGGGAAAAAAACAAGGTTGCATATAAAGCTTTCAATGCAAAGATAGTACGGAAAAGTAACCAGGGAGTATCAGATTCGAAGGTAAAAGGGCGTCTCTCCAAAGTCAAAGGCATGATAGGAAAAATGCATTCCTAAAATTAAATTCGCTGCAAATTCTAAAGTCTATTAGGCTAACAACAGAAGACTTACCAACGTAAGCTCCTAGTTCTTGCAATTTCCCTTTAATGGCACTCTGAGGGAAGAAAAAAACCATCGTGCGCGTGAGAAAGGCGGCCCTGGGAAAACAGACCGACTGCAGCGCAGAGGCAACTTCGCGAGCGCGCACACCTCCTGCCCCCCGGGCGCCCGAGTGGGGGTGGGGAGACGCCTCGGGCCCCCCAGTCCCACCCCGGAACCCCTCCTCCGCGGCGCCCCCCGCGGCGCCCCCTCCAGCTCCCCGCGCGGCTCTCGCCGGGACCCCAACGCCTCCCTCAGATTCCCGGCGGCTCCTTCTTCAGCCGCGAGCCCGCTCTCTGAAGCCGCGGCTGCGCCCAGGCCCGAGGCGGCCTGGCCGAGGAGGCGCTGCTCGCCGACCCCGCGGCCAGTCAAAAGCGTCGGCGACGGGCAGGCCGCGGCGTCCAGGCCGGGCCCCACACCCCCCGTTACTCCTGACAACCGCGCGCCCGCCCGCCGAGGCCTGGCTTCCCGCCCCCGCCCGACGCGGGCCTCACCCGGATCTTGCGGCTGATCTCGGTGCCGATCTCCATGGCTCCGGGGCCGGCAGTGGACTCAGCACCGCGAAAGGCTCCGCTTACTGGGAGCCGGAGTCCAGCTCCCAGCCCGCAGCCTCACCGCCTCCACCACCGCCGCTCCCGGCCGCGCGCTCTGCGTGACCCGCCCCCACCGGCTGGAGCCAAGTCGAGCGCGCCTGCGCCTAAGCCTGCGCCTGCGCCTGCGCGCACTCGGGCCCGGGGAGCCGGCACTCTGGCGACCTCTGCTGGCCGGGAGGAGAGCCGCGGTAAAACCTTAGGATCAAAGTAAGCGTAGAGAGAGGACTCCCCTCTCCCCATATCTGCTAATTCCTGAAGTGGTCTCATTACTTATTAATTGCTGCATAACAAATTACCGCACACATTTACCATCTTGTGGTTTCCATGGGTCTGGAATCTGAACACAGCTTAGCTGGATTCTCCGCTCAGGGTCTCATAAAGCTGCAGTTGAGGTGTCAGGAAGGCTGTGTTCTAGTCTGGAGGCTTCACCGAGGAAGAAGCCACCTTGAAGTTCATTTAGGTTGTAAGCGGAATTAACCTCCTTGCAGCTTTATGAGTGAGGGCCTCAGCTTTCTCCCGGCTGTTGTCTGGAGGCCACCCTCAGGTCAGAGATGTTGCCCACACTTCCTTGCCAAGGGCTTCACCAACATGGCTGCTCACTACATCAAGCCCGGGAAGAGAGGATCTCAGCTCAGGGAAGGCCCAGTCCTTCTTTTAAAGGCTTTCATTTGATTAAGCCAGAGCCTCCCAGGGCCTGACCCCCAAATCAACTGATTTAGGGTCTTAATTACAAAATTAGATTGCAAAATCCTTCATCCGTGCATATTCATTAGCTGCAAGCAAATCACAGGTGCTGCCTGCACTCAAGGGGAGGGGGTTACAAAGGGTGTAAACAGCAGCGGCAGAAATCTTGAGGCCACCTAGGGTCTGTCGGCCACACGGTCCTTCATCTCATAGAATCCTTTTTTTCTTCGGAATTACTATAACGTCTATGTGGGAGCTACTAGTATGACACTATCCTTTCTGTAATGTTCATCTCATTTGCGTGTATGTGTGTGTGCACGTGTGCGTTTGTTCTCTCTAACAAAATTATAAACTCCTTGTAGGTCTGTATTTCTCCAGAATTTCTTTTGGGACGCTAGACACATAGTAAGCACTTATTAAATATTTGAAGGATAAAATTAATTAATGACCTACATTACAAAAGCATTCCTCACGGATAAATCCAATGATCACGCACTCATTCAACATTGATGAGAGGCAGCAGAGCAGAGTGACTGAGAACAGGGACCCTGGAGCCAGACTGTCTGGGTTTGAATCCCAGCTCTTCTACCCTCTCTGAGACCTTAGGCAAGTTGCTTATCCCCTCTGCCTTAGTTTCCTCATCTGTGACATAAGTATGATACCAGTTTCTCCTTCACAGAGTTATTATGAGGATGAGGTAAGTTCATAGTTGGGAAGTATTTTGAACTGTGCTTGGCTCATTGCAGTACTATGGTTGTTGATTAAAAATTAAATGCCTACCCTGAGTCAGATGCTCTGCTACGAGCCAGAGCACAAAGATGAGTGAGACTGAGTCCCTGCATTCACAACATTCACAATCCAAAAGACAGGCACCTTATTTCTATCTCTTTACCCACCATTTCAGAACTAAGAATGCAAACACATGTTTTGCCATTACTGCATACAAAATCCTTAGTCAATATTTAGATAATAGTGAAAGAACATTTTATGAAAAATAGAGAATGTTTTCATTAAAATGTATTCAGAATAGGTAAAACTTTTTTTTTAAATGTATTCAAGAAAGAGTCAACTTTCAAGACAATCCATTTAAAACTGCAGAAGGAGACTCGCAGGCTGCTTAAGAGCTTGCATATTTAGATCTCAGGAGTGTGTCTGGATCACAGAGGGGATGACCCCACTAAACCGATGGTGTTCAGTGGTCTGATATTGTTACAGGTGCTGCCCTGTAAGATGCATCTTCATAAACCACATTGCATCCAGAGGAAGATGATCATAATGATGCCTGAAAGAAACCATTAAAGGGACTAGTGGTATTCAACTTGAAAAAGACTAAGCAGGACAATGAGAATTATTTTCCGGCGTGGAAGTTCTCTCCAGTTCAGGAGGAATGACATATTTTGCTCTAGGAGACAATGAGGACTAGATTTCAATGAATCCCAGTTGAGAGCTCTGGGCTGTTTTTCAAAGAGAGAAGATTACTAAAAAGAGCATTGGTTTTGAAGTCAAAGAGGTCGAGTACTAACCCCAATTGCATGGAGTCCGTTGTCTTCTAACACTGGCCCCCTAGCATCTCCAGCCTCCTCTCAGGGCAGCATTCCAACTGGGTGCTGCACATCATTTGCAAGTGTCGGGGGAGAGGAGGGCAGAAGAGAGGTGTTTGGGGGTGTCCTTCAGCCTGGAATGCTTTTCTCTTTTTTTCTTTGAATGCCTAATGAACTTTTTATTTGTCCTTCCAGACACAGCCAGAAGCTGATCATAGTGATAAACTGAATATCACTCCACTTAGAATATCTACCCATTAAGTGTATTTGCCTACTAGAATTATATATTCACCTGTTCCTCACATGGTGAGTCTTTGAGAACAGGGGCATACATCTTATTTATCTTTCTCTTTGCAGCATTTGGCTTCCAAGAGATGAGGTTTGAATAGACAAGTTTTTTCATTAGTGAATATCTCATGGCATGTCTACCCTTGGATCAAAAGCCCTTAAGTGTTGGGAATTCCAGTCACAGCAATTGCTTTTGCTATGGAAGCTGACATACTTTTCTTCATTTTCTTGTCCATTCAACAAATATATTGCCAGCATCATCATGGTAATTTATATAGTGAGAGATAGTGGGTACTCACCAAGTATCAAAGCAGATTAATTTCTTAACCCCTAAGGAAGTATCAGTCAGTGTACCACCAAAACCACAATTTCTTTCCCTTTATTGAACATCTTTTTACTGTAGAAATTTTTTAATTTTTACTTTGTTTTAAAGAGAATTACCTTCACAGGAAGAAGAATGTATATCACTTCTGGGTAGCAAGAGGAGGTAAAAATACAGACAGATATGTAATTGCTTATTCATCTACACACTCTCTGTAGATGGGTACATAGTATTATGGTAACACCAGTTACCCCCAGGAGGAGAGCAGGAAAGTAAGAAGGAGACTTTTCCTTGCACCGTTTTGTATCTTTTGGGGTTGAACCATATAAATTATTTCACTTCCTTCCATACAAACAGAAACCGATAATAATTTCATGCCGAACACTTTGAAGCCTTTGTTCAAGTGGCTTGTCATGGGGCTGTTACTGTCAAATTAACATGGTTACAGGAAAATAGAGCTTAAGGACTTGGTCAGCAAGTGGCACTTGTGGACCGTGAGGGAGGAAGTTCAGCTCAGTGTATAACATCGCTTGGGTTTTACAATCATTTTCTATTTTTAAAATTCTTTTATTTTCTTCCCGATTCAATTAACAAGTTTTTATTTAGTGCCTACCCTCTGCCCAGTAGTGTCCTAGGAATTCTAGGAGATATAAAAGAAGCCTACATGAAACAGTTTTTAACGTTCTTGCCAAGTGTGGGGATCACTGTGGAATGGGGTGGCTAGCAAGTTGTGTTGGAAGCAGAGCCTTGAATTGAGGCTTGGAGAGCAACAGAAGGCTTAGACAAAGGGAAGGGGGGCCGGAGGTGCTCTGGGCCAGGAGAAACGGTTTGATGGGGGCAGTAGGGGAGAAGAGAGGAATAAGGACGAGGCCGATTTAGAAAGGCCCTAAAGGTCAGGCAGAACAGCTTAGCCTTAGGGGTCCATTGGGAGTGATAAACCCCAAGGAGACGTAAGCCTGGTATACACATGGAAAGAAGAGAGAGCAGAAACCAGAGGCATGGAGACCGCCCTTGTTGCAGTAAGTCAGATGTAAAATGATGAGGGATGAAGGTTTGGATTGGAATGGGGAGGGGAGGGGGGCATTCAGGAACAAAGAGGAAAGAAAGCATTCATGAGATGTTTCAAAGGAGGAAGTGGCAGGCCTTGATGATAGGCTGGAGATGGAGAAGACTCACACATAATTTCAGTTTTTCTACCAGAGAGCCAGTCATTTTCTCTTTTCTTCGCACACAAATTGACCCCCTCATGGTGTCCAGTTGAAATTCAATTATAAGCAGAATTGATTTTCTTCCATATAGAAACACATGTAATCCTATTTGCCTTGAGCTCCATTACCCCAAGCTGAGTCCTGCCTAGGGTTTGTTCTTCCATCGCACTCCTACTTCCAGGATGGCGCTTTCCACTTAGGCCTTGTTTGTCATGTGTATGTGCGGTGTGTAGGTTTATTACCCACTAGACTAGAAGTCCTTTGTGAGCAGGGACCATGAGAAAGTACTCACTAAGTGTCTGTTAACTGTTGAAGAAAATGAGATCTAAATGAAATGTAACATAAGAAAGCTTTCCAGAAACAAACATATTTTTTTAAAAAATCATTTAAATAAAATTTACATAATAAAAATTTCTCTGCTCCAATCACTCAAACCATATGCCAAGGAACGGCGAAACACCCTATTGTGATGGTGTTAGGGACACAGAATTTTATTCCTTGGCTTAAGTGTTGCCATGCAGTAATAAAAATAATAATGCAGTGTAATAATACCATGTAATAATAAAAATTGCTAATAGGGCTTAGAATGAAACATTTCACACAAGTTACTGGAGAGTGATTATTATTATTATTTTCGGTATGTGGGCCTCTCACTGCTGCGGCCTCTCCCGCCGCGGAGCACAGGCCCTGGACGCGCAGGCCCAACGGCCATGGCTCACGGGCCCAGCTGCTCTGCGGCATGCGGGATCCTCCTGGACCAGGGCACGAACCCGCGTCCCCTGCACCGGCAGACGGACCCCCAACCACTGCGCCACCAGGGAAGCCCAGATAGTGATGATTATTATTATCATTTTACAGGAGATGAGCAGGCACAGAAAGGTTAAGAAACTCGCACACGGCGACCCAGCTAAGTAAGCGTTGGCGCTGAGATTTGAACCCAGACAATTTTGACTCTGGAGTTCCCCATCCTTAAGGGCTTTACTTTGTACTGCATTAAGCACACAGCTCTTTTGAAGACCTACAGGTTATTTGAGGAATAACCTTTTTCAGAGGAAGGGGACTTTGGCAACCTGTACTACCAATCAGTGTTTTTCCTTTTTTTATGGGCTATATCCTTAGACGTAAGTATGGGAGGAAGAAATTGAATGTTTGAACTGTTTTCAGAAATGTATAAGAGTAAACGAACAACTCCAGCAATAACAGAATTTTACAGAACACCTAAGAACAACACGGGAATAAAACCCTTTACATGGCACCGAAATAATATCCCCCTCCTCTCATTTTTATTAAAAGCCTTGCTTTATTTGGAAACTCTTAAAATAAGTGGTCATAGGATTAAAAAAAGCCGCGGCGCGCCCCCTCCCCGGCGGCCGGGCGCAGCTGTCCGCGCCTCCCCCGCCCGCATTCCAACTCTCTGAGGTCACGGGCAGCCACCGCCTCCCCGGATCCGCCCGCCTGGCCCAGGGGGAGGGACGCCCGGCCCCGGCCGCTCCGCTGCTCCGGCCGCGCGTCCTGTGCCCGTCCGCCTGCCTTCCTGCTGCCCCGGCCCCCGGCCGGTTTCTTTGTGCGGCGCTGCCGGCCGGCGTGTCCCTTCTCCGGGCCTCTCCCCTCGCCGCGGCCGCCGCGGGACACTGCGCGGGGGAATGCTCTGCGGGCCGAGTTCGAGGAGACAGGAAGTGAGGCGTGCGAGCCCCATGAGCGCGCCGCGGCGCGGGCTGGCGTGCGGGCGCGGCTGCGGCGGCCGCGCGGCGGGGCCCCGGGAGGCGGGCCGCTGAACTGGGCGCGCGGCCCCGAGGATGCGGGAGCGGGAGCAGGTGAGGGCGCGGGGCCCGGGCCGGCGGGCGAAGGGCGGGCGGGCGCGGGGCCGAGCGCTGGCGTGTGTCCGCGAGCTGGGACCCCGGAGCGCGTCGGCCGGCCCCGGAGTCCTGGAGGATGGGTCCGAGCTCCCAGATCTAAGGCAGGAGCGTAACAAAGAAAAAAGTCTTCCTTTTCCAGGTTCTCTCTGATCTACTTGAGTAATTTCTAAAGGGGTCTTGAATTTGTATTCTGAACTCCTCGGCTGATTGTAGCGGCTTAATTCTGGATCAGAGTTTTAAACGTTTTAGGCATATCTGTGCCTCTTAGAATATTAAGTGCGAGATTTGCTAGGTAACTTTGGCGAGAAGGCGAGTAGGGAAGGACTGTTTCGTGGTGATGACTTGTTTTGGTTTTGGAGTAAAGATTGTTTACTCTGGAAAAAATAATTCTTGGGTCTGCAAATTCCGACTTGTGATTTCTGCAAATCCTGATTAGATTGGCCGCTCTTGGCATGCCCGTCTTAATTTTCTTTTTTGCTGAGAAAGCCTTATAATAATATGCTCGCAAACACGTTTAAAATACTCCGTGTGCTCCAGGTGACAAGCGCCGTATGCCTAATGGTTGCTGACAGATTTTTTTTTTTTAAGTTTGGGATATGATAGAAATTTTACTCTGAAAGTAGTTGTCTGCTGTTCCTAGCACATTTTATTCTCGAGTTCTACGCATAAATGTTTTGTTCAGGAGAAACATGCGTTTGATTTAATGCTATAGATCTATATATTATTCTAAAAATGTCATATACTCATTTAGTGATTGTTTTATTTGAAAGCATCATTAGCAGAATTACGTGTAGTGAGGACTTTAGCAACAAGGCGGGAAACTACAGGATTCAGAATTAAACTGTATTTGAGGAACTTCTGAAAGGTGATGTAAAAACATTAAAATGAATTCACAAATATCTCGGACTGCCTTTTGAAACCTTGAACCGAATTTAATATATACCTGTTTTTTATTTCATAACAAAGTGATTTTGTAGAGAAAATATCTCCTAGTATTTTCCTTCAAGAGCTAGTTATGAATTTTCTGTTTACTTTAGTAGTTAGATACGTTAGAATTCCAGATCCAACTACCTTTCAAATTGTTTCATATTATTTTACACCCGAAACAGACATCCCCCCAAAGCATCTTAAATTTCTACTCCTCTATCCAAACATTCATAACTTTATGACATCATTTGGTAGCAAATACTGCACATAACTGAAAATTAAATGCGTCAATTGTTAATTTTGTAAATTATTAAGCAGAACATTATTTTTACACGTCTTAATAAACAAAAAGCAAGCTATTCTTATGGATAGATCTTGGGGAAAAATGCATCTGATACACACACACACCCTTCAGCTTTTTCAATTACATTATAACATCTACCAAAATAAAAAAGAGAAAACATTGGCTTTTCTTTATCCTTGATGCAGTAAAACATTTCACACTCAGGGACAACTGAAAGTTTTACTCTGTTTGCTTCATCAGAGCTTAAGTTAATGATTAAGTTATATAGTGTAGTACCTACTGCCTACAAGGCATAGTTTTATATAGTGTAGTATCTACTGCCTTCAAGGCAGTGAAGAGAATACCATATTTGAACACCCCCCAATGCAAATTTTCATCTTTCCTCTGTAATTAATCTGTCCTCTTTCCAGTTATCACAATTTCTATGTAAAATTTAAATTCACCATCTAATCACTTGAAAGGGTATTTAGTATATATATGTATATATAATCTTTTAAAATTTATACAAACACTCATAACTTATCAGGCAATTTTCTAGTTGAAAGCTTATTATTTAAAGTTCTCATTTCTTGATTTTTTTTTTCTTTCATTTTGCCTCAGCTATCTATTTGGTTTATACCCTGACATAGAAAAGAGCATTGAAAACCCTGACATAGAAAAGAGCAGGTGGAGCCCATGTCTTTTCGTAATATCTATTTTCTATTCCCCCCTTTAGTATGGTGCTTTTACCTTACAAAGGTACACAACAAATGTTAACACAATTCTTTATGTAGTTCTAGTTTTCTTTTTTTCCTCTGGCCTTCTTCCTCTATTCCTGGTTTTTAACTTTTATTTTTCTTACTATCTGGAGATAACCAGAGCTCAAAACCAAAACAAAATCCAAAAAACAAACAGAAAATCGTGGTTGGGTCCTTATTAGAAATACAGCCATGTATGTAATTATAGCATGCTTGTAATCTCCTTAAGAGCAAGGACGGCTTATTAGGACTCGTCTTAGATTTCTCTAAAGGGCCACTACACTGCCTTGTACTCAGAGACGCAATACACTTTTGTGGAATGGAATTATAAAATGTTAAGTTTGGCAAAGCCTAGTGTAATAATTAAACTATATACTCTAGCTCTGCCACCCCCCAGCCCTGAGTGCCCATCACCTCTGGGGCTGAGACGCAGTAGAAAAAGCAGAAAAGAGCAGAGGACTGGGAATGAGGAATCTGGGATCGGTTCCCAACTCGGCCTGTCCTAGTGTGAGGCTGAGAAAGCCGCTTCTCCCGAGGCCTGGGTTCTGTGTCCGCCAGATGAGAGGGTTGGGGGCTGCCCTTGCCCCTCCGCGCGGTTCCCGGCCCAAGTTCAGGGTAACCAGCCGCGGCCGAGCCTTGCCAAACGATTCATCCTCGGGGGAAGCCTCTGTTCAGAAGATAACGGAGAGTGGGAACCGTCCCGGGATTCTGGAACTATCTGGGATTTTGTCGACTCGTTTAGGGGAACAAAAATCCAGCCAATGTAAAAGTTCCAAGCTGCCGCTCAAGGCCAGTTTGCTTCCGCCCAGGAGGTACCACCAACGGGTGTTGTTTAGAAAGTTTTAAGTCGCGTATTTTGGCGGAGGTCCTGAAGCTCCAAATCGGGATTCAAACGGACCCCACCCAAACCTCTCCCTCGCCTCTGGGGCTCTAGCCGGGTCCTTTAAGTGTTCCCTCCGGCATCAGCGGGAGCCTGTACTCTCCTAGAGCATCCGTCCGGAAACGCGGTCGCAGGCGGAGGGTTCCGGAGCCTCTGCGGCTGTGGGTTGCTCGGGCAACGCCGCCTGCTTTTCCGTTGGGGGAGGACAAGAGAGGAGCCGGAGCTATCCCTAGTCTTCTTGGCCTCACGGGCTTGTTGAGCAGCGTCCTCCCCGCATTAACTCGGGAGGGCGTTTAAGGGCCTTGCCCCCCTCCTCTTCTGGGCTGCGGCCCCGCTTAGGTGAAGGCTCACCGCCTCTTTAGGCGTCCCCATCCGGAAAGGGGCCGGGGCCAGGGCCACGCTTTTCAGAACTTCCACGCGTCTGGTGGTAATCCGATAACAAGCATTTGTAGGGTCTTTTATAATTGGTTTATAAATAAATCGATTTAGTGACGTAAATATTTATAAACCAGAGAGTTCTACAAATGCTTGTTAAGTGTTCACCTCGTTTGAACCTCACAGCTGCCATGTGTTACAGGGGATTATTCCATTCGGGTTCAGGGTTAATTTGCCTAATTGGGACTGAGACTTGAACGTAGCTCTTCTGGAGGTTTTTTGCAATTATCTCACTTAAGGACTAAAGAACCCTAACATTTGGAGTATCGGGGAGCCAAAAAGAGTTAACTATGAAAAAACAAAACTTATGTAAAATAGAAGGAGGACCACTAATGCTAGCTGCTAAATTTGGGGTTATAGTAGTGTCAGCCATTATCTCATTTAATCCTGAAGTTAGCCACACGTTGTCACTACTATCTGTGAGATTGAGGGGTGGAATCTGACCCAGGGCGTAACACAGCTCTGATGATAAACTTCCCCACTGCCTCCCAGATCCTGCTAATGCCTTATTTTTCCAGAAGAGAGGGAAAGCTTAGATACAGCTTTATTAATTTTTATTTTTGAAAACAAAGCCCAGATTTGCTATTGCCTATGTAACCGGTGTTCCTCTTTCCGCAGCACTGGCGTGGGTGCTCCCATCACCTGGTCTTTGGAGACTCAGTTGCTTTTTAATGGCGGCAACAGCTGCTGGGTGAGCAGCCGGAGACTGTACAGTACTCCTCCCTTCAGGACAGGATTGCTTTCTCTCGCCATTACCACCACTGGATTGGTGGCGGTGCTTTTCCCTTTTCACCCCTCCAACTCTTGAGAAGAAGATGCCACTGCCATTTGGATTGAAACTAAAACGCACCCGGCGCTACACGGTATCCAGCAAGAGCTGCCTGGTTGCCCGGATCCAGCTGCTCAACAATGAGTTTGTAGAGTTCACGCTGTCCGTGGAGAGCACTGGCCAGGAGAGCCTAGAGGCTGTGGCCCAGAGACTGGAGCTTCGGGAGGTAAGCCCCAGAAGAGGCTGCAGGCTTCTCTGGGCGGGCTTTGTTCCTTACTTCCCAGCTACTATCGTGCACGCTGTCTTCTCAAAGTATGAGCCTGTAAGCCCTTCTCCCCACCAGGAAGGAATAATACAGAGCAAAGAGGTCTTTCCTTGGGTGTGCCCCGTAAGAGAATTACCAATGCCTGAGTTGTGAAAATGTTTATATGTTCCCCCAAAATGTTATCCAGAATGAGATAGGAATGCATTTTGGAATCTGAGTGAAGAAGCCATCTTGGAAATGGATCCTTTCAGCGCCCCCCGCCCCACCCCACCCCGCCCTGCCAGCCATCCAGCTGACACTCAGCCAAGTCATTCCCAAATTCCTGACCCACAGAACTGTGAGCAAAATAAAATGGTTGTTTTAAGCCACGATAAAAAAAAAAAGGAATGCATTTTGGATTATCCAAGTAGTTCTGGTCTTCTGGTGTAATGCCACATGGGTCGTCCTGATCTAGTACAGTTTACTGACTTCATTCATTCATTCAACATTCATTGATTGTTTTGCACAGGCCAAGCCAAAATTCGAGAGACATATTGCCCCGGGTTGAATTCTGGTTTCTTCATCAATTAGTTGTTTAACATTACGTGAGTTATGTGACCTGTCTGAGCTCTGGTTCCTTCATCTGAACCATGGGATAACAGTGGTGCCTGTGGTTGTGATTTAATGTGCATGTAAAGCCATAGCTCTAATAACTATAGTCTGTTACAGTAATCATAGGGAAGTTTGCCCTGGAAAACCCCTAATCCAGTCTGTAGGAAGTTGTGAAGTCCTCAAGTATCCATACAGTGTCTTAAATTCAAAATGCTGTGTAAGGCCTGTGAAGAAAAGAGCTCTAATTAAACCCAGGTCCCTTCCAGTCTTTGGCTGCCTGGTTCTGGGGTAAGAGAAAGATGGAAAAACGGGTTATTTCACTTAAATGCCTATGTTGTAGCCTTGACTGGAAGTCCTGCTAATGGTGTAGTTCATAAAAAGTCAGGAATAGATAAGCTGTGCCCCTGGTGAACATCCATTCATTTGATCAGTCTTTATTAAAGACTTATTAAGTGCCAAGCTCATACGTACAAGGAGCTCACCCTACTGTTGATACCAGTAAGAAAGCAGGCGTGATGCATGCGGTGATGGGGGAAGTAGAGGGTGCTATATATAGAAGCAGGGAGAGGCAGCAAAGGGGAAGGCTTCCCAGGGCGAGTGATGTCTGAGCTGGGACGTGAAGATGGGGCAGGGTGGGCCTCTCAAGGGCTGGAAAAGACTATGCCAACAAAGGAACTGCACAAGGCTCAAGACACAGGCAGAGGAAAGGTTGTAGAGCAGGGGCTACCTAATGCAGGGTTCTTGTTAAAGGGTTTGGGCTTGTCCTGAAAGTAGTGGGGAAGTTAGTGAAGAGTTTTTAAATAGGCGTGTGGTGTGATTGTTTTTATGAAGCGTGAACCCTTTGGAGAATGACTAGAAAGGAATAGAGTTGCGGTTCAGATGGTAGTCACTTGGGTTTGGATGGGGCTGGAGAGAAGTGAGTGGCATCTGGAGATATTCAGGACCTACCTATCAAGTAATGGGGAGGGACTCGCCAGGGTCCAGGTGGATCCTAAGGTTTCCAGTAAATGGTGGGGACTATATAGCTGAGGGAAGACACACAAAAGGAAGAGCAGGTTTGAGGGGAGCTGGGAGAGGTGTGTGGTGAGTTCAGTTTCAGATGTACTGAGTTTGAGGTGCCAACTGGGGACGTTGAGCAGGTAGAGTATGTGCAGGTCTGGAGTGCAGGTGAGAGATCCAGGCTGGAGGAAAGAGATTTGGAGATCCTCAGCCTAGGCCAGTTAACCTGGGAGAGGGTATGAGAGAAGAAGACGATGTAGCATACTCCTTGGGGTTGAACAGAGGGAGAGCCTTAGAAGGAAACTAAAATGGAGCGGCCCAAGGAGAAAGTAAACAGGAGCGCCGACCTCAGTGACTGGTCCTGCCTACTTGCATCTATTCCATCTTTTTTGCTTCCTTCACCCATTTTTCCTTTTTTCCTATTTTGGTTTCTTTTTCCTGTAATTTCTTCCTCATGCACCAGGTCTGCGTACAACCACTAGAGTCAACTGCTTGAGGAACTGTGGTTAATTTATTTTTGTACCCAAAGTACTACACGTGGAATGGGCTTAATAAATACAAGTTGAACTGAACCCCCAGGCATTGCTTTGCTTCTCTGTTAGTCAAGAAGCCCAGAGCAGTTGCCATCCCTTGTTTGAGGTTATCAGACTCAGGAACAAGCAGCTTCATACAGCAGTGGGTATATAATGAGACGGATTTTTTTTTTTTTTTTTTGTGGTACGCGGGCCTCTCACTGTTGTGGCCTCTCCCGTTGCGGAGCACAGGCTCCGGACGCGCAGGCTCAATGGCCATGGCTCACGGGCCCAGCCGCTCAGCAGCATGTAGGATCTTCCCGGACCGGGGCACGAAGCCGCGTCCCCTGAATCGGCAGGCGGACCCGCAACCACTGCGCCACCAGGGAAGCCGAGACTGATTTTTAACAGAAGGGAAGAGTGCTCTAAATGGGAACAGGTGTGGTCTCTAGAAAATCTCTTGCCCCTGGACAGGCCGTCCCACTATTTCCAACATTTAAGGACAGTCATGGTTAGAAAGTTTGTATAGCAACCTTTTCAAAGCTCCAGAAGCTCTGCTCTGTAGCATGTAAACAGATGGCTTAGGCACAGGCCTAATCTTGCCCAATGACTGTTTAGAAATCATCTGAGTCAGGGCAACACCTGTTCTTAGTTTGTGTCCATGCATCACTTAGGAGATTCATACCAAGAGAGAGTGGTATGTTATCTTGCAGTGTTCTCTCGTCAAGAAAACTCAGAATTATAGCATGTAGACTTGGCTGATAAGCTTTGCTACTGCCCAAATTTAAGCTGGGGGGAAAAATCTTTACTTTCCTTGCTTCGTTGAATAACATTTCACTTCTATTATGATAATTATAAGGGCTATACGATAATACCATTGTAATGCTGTACCTGGCAGCTTCAACTGTATGGGTAATATTTTATCGCTTAAGCTGAACGTGTGGTTAAATGAGGCTTGTCAGTCTTCATTGTTTTTTGACTGTGTGAGGTACTTGATAATACATTAAGGAACTACAAACAAAAAGGTTAATATATTTGTATCCAATATAGTTAACTTAGATTGTCAACTTTTTTCAAAACCCACCATATTTGAACTGTGGAAAGTGGCTTTTTAAAATAGGGGGAAAAATGATTGCTGCAGGAAAATATTGCTGGTCATTACAGCACCGTCCTCTCAGAGCTGTTGAAGTTCCTTGCATATCATTCATTGAGTTTCATAACACTTTTTCAAGAGAAGCTATGGGAGTCTTTACAGAATTTAAGGGGAATTAGAAAACTTTCTAATTTTGAAAGTATATGTTGGAGAGGGTTGACGGAGGTGGTGAGAGAGGAGTGTATCAGCTGGGCATAACTACTCCCATGGTGCAATGTGTCCTTGAAAGAATATCACAATCTAGAATGAGGTGGTCAGCCTTAAGAACCTGTTTCAGAGAGTAAGACCTGCGTTACCCCAGCTCCTTGAGAATTTGTAAAACCAGGTTGCAAGTTCAGTAATTTACGATGAGATTTGGAACTACCAGGGGCCCCAAGAATGTGTGCCCTCTGGCCAGGCCATGATCTCCCTTCAGGCAGGCCATGTGGAAGCTGGAGCAAACCAGAAATTGCTTGGTGAGCCTGGAATCAGAGAAGGGAAATTGCCCAGAAAACCTTCCATATCTTCATAAGGGGAGTAGTACTGCCTCACGGACCAGACAAGTTCCTCTGTGTATCCTTTCTGGGCTGTGCTAGGGTGGGCACTGCCTCTACTGGCCTCTTGAGAAGGCTGTTTAATAGAGTGGTTAAGACATTTGCCAGTTGGATTAGAAACACCTGGGTTTGGATCCCAGCTGCCACTTACCAGTTGTGTGACATTGGGCACCTTACTTAATTCCCCAAGTCCAATGGTTTTTCATCTGTAAATTGGGGATGATAATAATGTCTATTTGACAGTGGTTGTGAGGATACAATCTTAAATGTGAAACATTTAATAGAGGACCTAGTATTTAGGAAACTCAGTAAGTGTTATTCTTCAGCACTGTTATTGTTATTTGTGACTCCCATTTCCACATTGTGGTGACTGACCTCTTCAAATTAACGCTTTTCTTGCTTTTGTAAATATCTTTGTTTCTTCCTTTTACTAAGAGACGAATACATGCTTGTTTTATAAAATGTTCTTATAGTACAAATAAGTACAGCAGCCACTGGTAATTGCACTTCTTACATTGCTAAACTTAAATTTCTAGTATACCATTGTAATTTAGCAGTCATATTTGAACCTCTATTTTCATGCCAGCTGAAATTAATTTGTACAATGTCACTGCCTCATTGCCCTCAAATAGAGCTTCAGTGAGTTTTTACTTCTCTGATAGGTTTTACTTCACTGTTTCTTCCCTCTTGCCCTCAACCTAACCCCTAGGATTTAAACAAAAAAAATTTTTTAATGAGATTTTGGATTAAGGTTCATATCTTTAGGGTATGTCTTTTTCAAGAATTCTTTTAAAATATTATATTACATTTGATAATCACATTTTAATCATGCTGTCATGGGTTTTAATTAGATTCATTGCAAAATATTATTTCTTATATATCTTAATCTTTATCTTAATGTCCTTATTCGGCTTAAATTTACATTTGGTTGGAGTTTTTATTTAAAGTTTTAAAATCTTCAGTTAGGAAACAGGGACATTTAAAAAATCCTCAAACCTTTTGGGAAATTCCCTGACCATCCAGTGGTTAGGACTGGGCGCTTTCACTGCAGTGACCTGGGTTCGATCCCCGGTCGGGGAACTAAGATCCTGTAAGCCATGTGGCGTGGCCAAAAAAATCCTGGAAACCTTTTGAAGGTAACTTTATCGTGCTTCTGCTATGATATGATAACACACACATTATGTGTTAGTTTTATAACTTAAATTTTAGAGGGCAGTTTTCTTTCAGCTATTTCTGAGTGTTTTGTGTAGAGGGGAAGGAGGGTCCTCATTGTTGTCTGCATGTATGGCCTACATACATAACTTTTTCAAATAACAGGTTTGAAATTGAGATTGATCCTAAGCCACCCCTAAGATTACCTCCAAAGCATTTTTTTTTTTTTTTTTGTGATACGCGGGCCTCTCACTGTTGTGGCCTCTCACCGTTGTGGCCTCTCCCCTCACGGAGCACAGGCTCCGGACTCACAGGCTCAGCGGCCATGGCTCACGGGCCCAGCCGCTCCGTGGCATGTGGGATCTTCCCAGACCGGGGCATGAACCCGTGTCCCCTGCATCGGCAGGCAGACTCTCAACCCCTGCGCCACCATGGAAGCCCCCTCCAAGGCATTTTGATGAATAAGTTGAAAAGTCTAACAAAACTTAGAAGTTCTTACTTTGGCCTCTCATTTTAAAATTATAATTATAGACTTTGATATTTGGTTACTCTGTTGTGGTTTATCACAGATATTCAGAAAATGTTTTTAAAATTGTATTTGAAGTGTATCACACATATGTCAAGTTTTTATCCTTTGGAATGTAAACTCCATCAGAGCAGGACTGTGGTATCAACAGTGTCTGGAATAGTGCCTTGTACCTCATAGTACATGGTTGCTGAATCAGTGCCTACTTAGTTTAAAAATTAAGGTTCTTGTTTTGAATTTAGCCTGATAAGCACAGACTGCAGTTCAGTTAAGTCAGCCTTTATTTGCTGTATGATTTTATTTCCTGGAGAGAGTTGAACATTTACCAACTTTGAACAGAGGTAGAAAAGAACCTTTCTTCGTTAGATTTTATTTCTTTTTCATTTTGGGCCTTCTTCTCAAATACTTAGAAAAAGGGTTTTAGAGACTCTCTGAGGTTAGATTGCTCTATCAGGGGAGTGTCAACTTCTCTGCTGAACTTTGAACAGGTTCTTATGTTTTCTGATGAATGGAGAAATTTTTTGGCTAAGGGATTTGTTGGAATAGAGAGGAATCATGCACTTAATACAAACCATTACTCTCAAGCACAACTTTAGAAAGTGTTCTTGGCCCTCAGAGTGTTTTATTTTAAATCAGTGTCTTAGGTATTCCAAATATCCACTGACCTATCTTGACTGTTATCTGAGCAGACCTCAAGAATTTCATGCACATTTCCTTCTGTACTAGCTGTTTTCATTTGGACTCTAAAAATAGCTCAAATATGTTTACGGTAAGAGTATAATACTTGCAAACTTTTTAACCTTTGGGCTGAGTAGTTATTCATTCAGGTATGTATGTTATAAAACAGGTAAGATTGACGTATAGACAAGGATCAGTAAATAGTTTAGTTAGATCTATTGGACCATCTGAAACAAATGTAAATCTTAGATTGGCCTCTCTACCTAGATAAAGAAAGCTTTCCAAAGTCCAGACCTGATTATAAATGAGCAAGGATTTTTCTTGATTTTAGATTTTCTGTTACTTGTCTTACTTGGTCTAGATAATTAATAACTAGTCATATATATAAGTAGAGGGACTATACATATAAACATGGAGATATTATGCATTTTAGAATAAGGTATTATCACACAAGTTATTATAGAATTTGGATACCTGTTTACTTAAATAAATGGAATATTCAACCTTCACTTAATTTCTAATAAATTTAAGGGGTAATAGTCTGAGATGTTTTTCTCCCAGTGCTGGATTTTCCACCTAAGAGACATTGGAGATGTCCTTGAATCTCTGTCACCAGTGATCTATCATAATAGTGTGGTCTCGAGAAGCCGGTAGGAGCCTGCGACGTTGTGCCGTTGTCTGAAGATTCTTCAATCACTATGTCAAGTGACACAAATGTTTCTCTTTCTTCATATGGTGAAGATCAGGGATTTAATTTACCCGAAAAGCTAGAGAGGCACCATTTGTCCCCACTGGAATGGCAGGTTTTGCAGCAATCGTTGCATATGGATTATATAAATTGAAGAACAGGGGCAATACTAAAATGTCTGTTCACCTGATCCACATGTGTGTGGCAGCCCAAGGCTTTGTTGTGGGAGCAGTGACTCTTGGTATGGGCTATTCCATGTATCAAGAAATCTGGGCAAAACCTAAACCTTAGAAGAGGAGATGCTGTCTTGGTCTTGGTGGTGCTTGCTTTAGTTAGACATCTCATATTGAGGTTATATGTTTATGTTGAAAATAAATTCTGTGGGTCGGACAATAACATGGTAATTTGAATACTGGCTTCCTTTCTTGCAGGCTTGATTTGCCTAGTGGCTAGTTCACTAGCTAGGTCATTCAGGGGAGTCAGATTAGCACAAAAACATGTCACTTTTAAATGTACTTGATAGTGGTACAATGTCCACCTTCTTAAACTCTTCTGATAAAATTAGTTGTAAAGAGGACAACATGCCAAACCTGTAAATGCTCCCAGTTGCTGCAGACTGTCATATGCTTTTGATGTAATGTAGGAGTCCTGTTTACCCCAGTTAATTTAACTCTTTCTGACTGCGTTGTGGACTGAGTACTGTTTTTAAGGTCTGGTTGGCTCTTGAAGAACCCTTTCAGAACAGTGTACAGAATACAACCTTATAAACCTCCCAGCAACTATGTGTGTGTTTTTAAACCAAACCTAAAGAGCTGGTAACAGCTGCTTTGAAGTAGTATCTGTTTCAGAATCATAGTTGTAAACATGAGAATAACTTAACTGTAGATCCCCGTTTAGCTGTTTTGTAATTGCAGAATTATAGTTTGTTGCTGTTATATTAGAATAATTTTGAAATGGCATTTTGAAATAGAAGTGTGTATTTTAAGTGCTAATGCAAAGGTAAATGAAAAATACTTTTTAAATGTGTGCAGTCTGTTTATTTTCTCTGAAAGAATCATAAATGTTTAAATAAATTGCCTGTGATGGAAGTGATTTATGAGCAAGTTGGTTTGGTCAGACATTATACAAACTTTGGTATACTACAGAATGCTTTGTTGTACTTGTGAAATTCTCTTGTCTAACCTGAGTTTACATTCCACGGTGATAACATGGTAAGTGTAGTGTTATTAAAGTAAGTGAACACACACACACAAAAAAATAAATAAAAAATAGTGTGGTCTCATGACCATATGGAACTGACATGAATTTGCTCATATGGGGAGGTTTGTGAGTTGTTACAAAATGGCAGACATGGGGAACTGACGGTGTTTTAGGGGCTCTGTCTAAGTTCTCTCATTGTTCTTGGTGTATATGGTTTCAGATCTAATTCCTTATAATGCTAGATGCTCTAACAGCTTTCTGCTGTCCTCCTCGCGGGTGGATGAACATTGTCATCCTGGAAGCTTGACATGCCTTATCTCATTTAATCCTCACGATGAGTTGGCCATTATTTTTTCCATTTTAAAAGGAGGAAACAGAAGTTCTGAAAAATTGGGTGATTTGCTATGCAAATCTGGGCAGTCATACAGCAGAAGAGCCAGAATTTGAGTTTGTATCTGTCACACTTCTGCTAGAACTTTAACTTTTAAAATTATAAATGACATGGACCCCTTAGAGACTGTGATCAAAATGCAGAATTTTGCATACAACTTCAGGTGGGTCTTGGATACACCCCTCTTTCAGTCATCTATGAGCTCAGGCTGTGGGCCTAGAAGCCTCTTGCATGAGGCAATCTTTCCCCTTCTCTCTGCTTAACAGGATCTTTCTTTCTCCAGAGTGAAGGTGGTGGTAGGATGGAAAATTTGTGAAAAATTCAAGACCTTCATATTTTTAAGAAAATAATTTGCCTCTGAAGTATCACTCCTCCCCCACTTCCCCTGCAAATGCCTGTTTTTTTTTTCAAATGCCTGTTTTGAATGGCCTTTATCTTTAGATCTCAAGAAAGGCCATATGGGGTATTCATTTCCTCACTTGGACAATTAATGTTAAGGAAAAAAATCTCCCTTCAAGGAGGAAAGGGAGGAGGTTGTGAATGATAGTTCCTTTATTGTACCTCTGATGGTAGATCCAAGTCTGTCTTCCCTACCAGACAGCACCTTTGTGCCCACCTAGGCAGTAGGTATGTGACAGTTCTCTAGTGAATGAATGGATGACTCATATTTCCTTCACGCATTAACCAATTCCCCCAGCCAGTTGTTGAGCGCTGTACTTCATTCACCTTGTCAGATACACACCCTACCTGAACATGGCATTTTCTTTTCTGTTAACAAAGCCTTTGCTCATATCACTGCCTTAACAGTATGTTGGTTTAGCAAATATTTTCCTATTTGGTTCTCCAAGCAGTTTGTTCATAAATAAATGTCACTTGGATTTATCTTTTAATGAACTGACAGGATACCCAGAGGCAATTTAAATTCTTAAGAATCAGCTTAAGGGACTTCCCTGCTAGCGAAGTGGATAACACTCTGCGCTCCCAATGCAGGGGGCCCGGGTTCTATCCCTGGTCAGGGAACTAGATCCCACATGCATGCTGCAACCATGCCATACTAAGGAGCCCACGTGACACAACTAAGGAGCCTGCCTGCCACAACTAAGACCCAGTGCAACCAAATAAATAATAAATTAAAGAAAAAAAAGAAAGAATCAGCTTAAGATGTTAATTTCAAAAAAAAAAGAAAAAAGAAAAAGATGTTAATTTCACTAGAAAAAACACGCATGTCACAAATCCTATATGAGATGTAGCAGCATGTTATAGAAATAACTTCTGTCAAGGGTTTGTGCCACCTTATATAGATCATCCAAATGAAATCACTAACAGGTGTGCAGAGTTTTCATTTATAAATAGGACAGAGTGTGTTATTTTGAACAAGCTTTAACTGAACAGCCTAAGAAAATACACAAGTAATTTCATGCTGGGTGGAAACAGCTCATTTCCTTGTGAATATAAAAACAACTTGTCTTAAAAAAAAAAAAAAAAAAAACAACAACTTGTCTTTGCTCAGTCATGTTACAATTAATTAGACGGCTCAGACTTTGACTTGACAAATTAATTTCGATATCAAGTGGATTTTTAGCAGATTGAACTTTGTACCATCAAATTCAACTGCAGTTGGCAAAGCATGGGGTTTTGTAGGCAACAAGGTGGAGTTTTGGTGCTAGTTGTACAAATCCCTGTACACTACCTATGTGGCCCAAGGAAACCAACTTAACTTCTTTGGATTTTGTTTCTTTCATATATGATACGGGATAGTAACAATAGCTTTCTGTTGGGTACTGACAGGGTGCCTAGCACTGTACTAGATGCTTTACGTATATTTAATTTAATCCTGAGTTAATTGACTTCCTTCTTCCTCCCACCATCTCAGAGATGGAGTGGACCAAAGATGGGCAGTGTCCAGACCCAGGGGAGGTCCTGGTGCAGGTCACTTGTTGTAGTATAGAGTTATTTTTCTTTAGTCATTTCCGTTTTCTTTTTCATCATGTAGATTTGTTCATTGGTTGGAATAATTTACTGAGAAAGATGGATTGGAGAAAAATGACTCAAGGTGTTGTCATTAAGTCAGCCAATTAAGTTCACAGCTACACCACTGAGAATAAAGATATTCCCTATAATACCCTTTCTCTTCCTCCCAGAGTTTGGAATGAATCATCTAGAAAATAACCTTAATTCTCACCCATATTTTGCAAATGCATATTTGTTTGTACTTTTATTTCTGGCACGTATTTTGAAGTCAGATTTATGTTTGAATGGTGACTTAAAGGAAAAGAACACTTCTAAATTCTATATTGCAGTAGGATAACAGAAAGAAAAGTGAAGCATGTTTAATAATGAAGACTATATCTAAAACTACATATTATTATTTGTTCAATATCTGTGACCCATTGCTAGAGTGCAGACTTCACTGTCCATTACAGTACCCCCTGGGCCTGGCTGGGGCAACTAGTAAGTGACAGCCCCCAGCTAGAGTTCAGGTCTTTCAGCTGCAGGTTTAACACTTTTCCCTCAACGATCCTCTAATTTTCCTTTGAGCCATTGCCATTTTTCTAAAGAAAAGCAATCCAATTGTTGTATTTTTTTAAAATAATTTATTTTAAAAGGAAAGAAAGAGAAAGAAAAATTGCCAAAGAGAAAGCCCCATTAGTGAAGGAAGCATTTAAGTGTAGAATTTTCTATACTACAGAAGATGTAATATTAAATTTTATACTGTTTAAGGGGACTTAAACTCTGATATTAAGAGTTAATACTACTTGAGCACTTATTGCATATGAAACATTGTTTTAAGTGCTTTTAATGTTTTTGCTTATTTTGATCCCCAACAATCCTATGAGTGAGGTACTCATATCCATCTTAATTTTACAGATGGTGAACAGAGACCAAGAGTTGTTAAGTAACTTGCTCATGGTTATGTGGCAGAGACCACAACGGGACTAGTTCTTCTGCCTTCTTTTTTTTTTTGATACGCGGGCCTCTCACTGTTGTGGCCTCTCCCGTTGCGGAGCACAGGCTCCGGACGCGCAGGCCATGGCTCACGGGCCCAGCCGCTCCGTGGCATGTGGGATCTTCCCGGACCGGGGCACGAACCCGTGTCCCCTGCATCGGCAGGCAGACTCTCAACCACTGTGCCACCAGGGAAGCCCCTTCTTCTGCCTTCTTGATCAGCATCTTTCCTCCCGGTATGTGACCTTGGGCCAGTGACAGGTGGCCTGCCACGGAGCGTGTGCCCTTAAGGACAGCCTGGCACAGTGCAGCCTCTCAAATCTGATGGAGATTGTTTAAAGTACTCTTGTGATTTGTTATCTTTTATTTTAATTACTACTACAATTTATTTTGTTTAAAATATGTTTTTGAAGTCACATCAGGCAAAGAAAGATAAGTCTGAGAAGGAACATGAATCATGATTAGGCCGCAAGACACGGCTGGGAATGTCTGAAGTGCTGAGGGCAGAGCTGTTTGATAGGAAGCCTTTTGCGAACCTGTTCCCTGGCAGAGTTGGAAGTAGCAGTCTGATGAAATACACCCCGGGAGAGTTCCCTGCTGAGACATTTTCCAAAGCAAGATCTGGTTGCACTGCTGTTGGATGAACTTGGGAGCTTCTAGAGTCAGAATCTGCATCCAGACAAGAAAAAGTGGTAGAACCAGTGAGCCTGTTGAAGCACTTGCTGCCTTTATCGATAGAACTGGATCACTGTGATTTAGCTGCTGTGCACACAGATATTATTTCCACCTGTTACGGCAGTTCACACCACCCAAGTGTTTCCGTTCTACCATCTGTGAATTATGAGCATGGGGACAGGGCCACTATAAATTGTTATTCCACTTTTAATTCCTCTTCTGCAAGTCATGATTCTATCATTTAACCTTTGCATCTGGTGTTTTTTAATTGAGACTTTTATCATTATATACCTTGAATATAGGGTAATTGGATATAGGATAATAGAGAATAATTCCTATTACCCTTGATAGCACATACAGATTAATGGTAGTTCATCCTCTTCTACTTTTAAGTGTAATGAAAATATCTTATGTATTTTTAAGTAGAACTTCTAATAAAATGTAACTGGTGTTATGGTACTTAAACAATTAAAAAATATCGAATGTATGTTTCTGAGTTATGTACCTCCAACCCCCCACCCCATTCTTTGATCCTCAGTGAGGAGCATATAAAAGCGAATCCATTAAAGCCTTAAGTGTGGCCTTTATTAGATGGAACTTTATATTACTGATAGAAAAGGGAAGTAGCTTTTGTATGTTAAACAGGGAAACAGTTTTACTCTTTTCTTGTAGTACTGGAAGAAGTATTTGCTATAAGTAGAAAACCACCTCGTAAATATGTGGGATAGAAAGTTATTTCTTGTATGATGAAACCATGATTTGCAAATTTTGGTTGATGAAGAAAAAACAAATACAGCTTTTAGTAACAGAAGTCTATGAGTTTCTTCATGTGTATCTGTTTAGGATTTTAACCACGAAAGTAATTTCCCTGATTTTATCATCCTCAGCTTTTTCATGGTAATACTATTGAGAACAGTGGAGCTGCTATACGTATATTTTTTTAAGGCAATGGAAAATATGTTGGGTAATATTCTTTTAGGCAATAGATATTAAATGTGACTAGATTCTTTCTTGAAATGTATAAGGCCCATATTCATTTATAGTTTTGGGGGGGGTTATAATTTTTGGCCACACTCTGCAGCATGTGTGGTCTGGGATCTTAGTTCCCCAACCAGGGATTGAACCTGACCCCCTGCAGTGGAAGTACGTAGTCCTAACCACTGGAGCACCAGGGAATTCCCCATAACCATTTCTGTATAACATAAAACAGCTATAATTTCAACCTGAGAAAAGTGAATGTCAGAAAAATAAGCAGCTATTCCTAAATACACCCATTTCAGCCCTTCTTTTCATTTTTATATTGTGTGGTTCCAACTTCTAAAAATATGGCTCACACTACTAACTGTCTATGGTGAGACAAGATAGAAGGAATAGCTACGACTTGAGTTCAAGAAAACATGAAAAATATTTTTTTCCTGTGACTTAATTGAAATATAAAAACTGGAATATGGGCCAAATTAGACTGAGGTTATCTGTTTTTTTTCACTGTCCTCTCAATAAAAAGAGAACAGCTACTATTTATTCATTGCCTAAAACACAGGCATTTGTGAATTAAGCTAATAAGCAAGCCCCAAAAGGCCCAAATTTAGGAGATTTGAACAAAAAGAAATCTAACTAATTCATTTCTTGGAATGGCATATAAGAAATGATCCTGCAGTATAACAAACTAGTTAACTAAAATGATTGAAGAATGGAAGGCTCTGTTTTGCCCTCAGTTTCGAGGGTCCTAATCAAAGTGACCTCGTATGTGGTAGTACAAATAGAGAACATCAGCCTTTGATGTTGAAAGTGTGTGCAGTAACATCTGTTATTTCTGTCATTTTTGTGTAGTAAAATGTTATATGTACTAAATTTTCCTGTTTAATTCTAGCTTACTCTTTAAAAACGTGTTTGACATTTTAATTTTATAATTGAATATCTTTCTCCATAGCGTTTATCAGTATCTAACTTCTCAGATAATTTTGCTTGTCTTTCTCCTCCTACTGGAATGTAAGTTACTTGAGGGCAGGAATTGTGTTCTTTTGTTCAGTGCTGTATCCCTACCACCCTGAACAGTGTTTGACTCACAGTAGGTATTCAATCAATATTCATTGAATGAAAAGATGAATCGTTCTAAGACTTTAGTCCATTTTTCTTAGAAAGTATATTTTTTGAAGAATGATCTTATTGTGTTTCAGGATCATTGTTTCTTTATAGCATCTTACTGTCCAGGATGGTAAGTAGAAAAGCTGTGAGCAGTCCTCTATGTAAATAGTGATCCCAATTCATGTCCTGGACTTTCAAGAAATTGGCTTACCGTTTTACTTTTTTCCTGGAAGTTAAATGCTCCAATAACAACAACAAAATCTGGTCATTTAAGGACTTCAGTTACTTGGGCTTCAGTTTAATAAGTTTCAGTATAATTTCAAGACTAAGATGTACTTTTGATTGTCAACTTCTTGAATCCTCATATGTGTAGAGTACAGTGATATTGTAACCTTGACTGTCAAATAGGTAATGTATTATTTAACCAATGATAGAAGAAAATGGATTGAAATTAAACAGAAAAGAAAAAAAAAATACTGTGTGCTTTGAGGCATTGTGACCATCACAGTATCTGTCAAAAGGAAGAAGTGCAGTGCTTCATTATTTATGGCACACACCGTGTAGAGGTAAGCTCTAGACTTGAATTAGGTTAATACTTGTTAACTGCCCTTGTTAGATGATCTCTGCCAGGGATAGGCTTTATCTAGTGCTGTCTCCTCTCATCTCCCTCCTGATGAAAAGTCTTCTGACTTCTGCCTAGTCTAAGAAAAGCATCAGGATAAAATTATAGTTGCAATTTTATATGGGATTAACTTTTATCGAACTCAGTGCATCAGTGGCTTAAAAAACCCTTTGGCTAATTTGTATGTCCCTGTACTTTAAAAATAGTACAACTAAAAAGACTCTTAAAATAATTAGACAAGAAATGATTTGGATTTGGAAAGGGTTTACATTCTGACAGGATTTGGACCTGCTTATAATAGCTGGTGTCTTCTTTAAATGACTGTGATTTGGGGTACTGCACCTTTTATCCAAGCTCTAAAATTTGTAAACTGTCTTTTCATCTGAACAGAAAGCTGAATTATCAAAATCACCTTGTTTTCAGAGTAAATGTTAGTTCTTTTAAAGTAAGTCAGCTATGTTGTGTCTGGAAAGAAGCCAAGTTTTATAACTGTGCAACTTTTGTTTTTATGGAAAAATCATTGAATAACTTTATGAAAACTCCTGATATGTTTGTTCAGAACAAAATAGGAAAGGGTGAATATAAACATGACAGTGAGGAAGTTTCACAAAAATTATTCAATGATAATTGAGGATTGATCTAGAGGATGCTAGAAGACTCAGATATTTAGAGGCTTCAATTGGAATGAGTTTCCCCACAGGTCAAGTCAGCTTGATTTGGTCACAGTGGGAGTAGAGACAGCTGTGAGAAAGAGAAGCCAAGTGGAGGTAAAGTTTCTTATTGGGAAAGGTACTGGGTAGTTAGGAGTGGTGGGAGGCATGAACCAAAAGCCATTAAGAAGAATTATTTAAGTATTTATTCATTTATTTTAAATATTTATTTTAATATTTATATTACATATAAATATTATTAATGTTTATCTTAAAATTTTTTTTAAAAAAATTTATTTTTGCTGGGTCTTAGTTGCGGCACGCGGGATCTTCGTTGCGGCATGTGAACTCTTAGTTGCGGCATGCATGTGGGATCTAGTTCCCTGACCAGGGATCGAACGTGGGACCCCTGCATTGGGAGCGTGGAGTCTTACCCATTGGACCACCAGGGACGCCCCCCAAAAGCCAATTATTAAAGGCTGGTTTATGGGGAAGTTTTTTTTTGTTTTTTTTTTTTTTGCGGTACGCGGGCCTCTCACTGTTGTGGCCTCTCCCGTTGCGGAGCACAGGCTCCGGACGCACAGGCCCAGTGGCCATGGCTCACGGGCCCAGCCGCTCCGCGGTACGTAGGATCTTCCCAGACCAGGGCATGAACCCGTGTCCCCTGCATCGGCAGGCGGACTCTCAACCACTGTGCCACCAGGGAAGCCCCGCTATGGGGAAATTTTTATTACAATTAAACCAAGCCCATAAACAATACAGGATGTGCGTAACCCCAAAAATTTGGACTCAAGGAAGAGAAAACATGATTCTGAGGAAACATCTAGGTCAAGTAATGACTGGTAATAGTTGAAATTTAAGGCACACAGGGGAGCCTGTCTGTACCAAAGTTTTTGTATTTAAAAAATAAATAAGTAAAAGGTCCTGGTAACTTTAAATAAAAGGAAGACATTAGTTTGACTATTATTTGGACATTTTTATTTTCTTGGAAGAAGCATAACTGACTCAAGTTTTGTTCTGCTTTCTCAGACACACCTAAAGAGATCCTATCTGCTAAATTTAATGTACTCATAGCAAATGTTCTGAGTGCTTTTAAGTTTATCAGCACAATTAAAACTTGCAAAGTACTTTACCACAACGTTTTGAGGAAGGTGGAGTCCGTGTCATTTTCCCTATGGATAAGCTGAGATTCAGTGAGGAAGTGACTTGCTCAAGAGCTGGTCAGTGGTGGAGCCAGGATTCAGAAGCCAAAAGCCTTTGGACCAATCAGTCTGTGCTCTTGGAACTACACCGTGCTAGTGGCAGCTATGGGAATTGCAATAGCCCCCTGGAGGAAACATCAGTAGAAATAACAGCAGTTCCCCAAACAGCAAAAAACTGAAATACCTTTCACGGCTTTGGAAAATATGGTTGAACTTACAAGTGAAGTGATGAAACCACAGTTGGCTCAAGTACTGTAAAGCTCTATATAAAATAAGTTATTTTTCTAACTATATTTGGGAAATGAAATAACTAACTTTGCCTTATAACTAAGGAGAACTCTTTGGTCCAGACTTTTTTTTTTTCTTAATTTATTTATTTTATTTTTCGCTGCGATGGGTCTTCATTGCCGTGCGCGGGCTTTCTCCAGTTGCGGTGCGCAGGGGCTACTATTTGTTGTGGTGTGTGTGTTTCTCATTGCGGTGGCTTCTCTTGTTGCAGAGCACGGGCTCCAGGTGCACAGGCTTCAGTAGTTGTGGCTAGCGGGTTGTAGAGTGCAGGCTCAGTAGTTGTGGTACACGGCATGCTCCGCGGCATGTGGGAACCTTCCAGACGAGGGCTCGAACCCGCGTCCCCTGCATTGGCAGGTGGATTCTTAACCACTGCGCCACCATGGAAGCCCCATTTTTAAATAAATTTATTTATTTTATTTTTCAAACCATTTATAATGCCAATTTTTAGAGAACTTTATAAACTTCTCTACCCCTCAGTGTCTACAAAAGGACACTGACTAATTTTTAGCAACAATGGTTGTTATTAAATACATGACTAATTGATGTTTAGAGTTATTTGTTCCTTTGAAAAATAACTCCAGGCTACTTTGCCTTTGTAATTCTTTATAACTTCCTTTGAAAGGGTTTTTGTTTGTATGTGTTCTCTCTTGGTGAAACAGTGTTACCCATCACTTCCTGCTGCTGCCAACATGCTACTTAACAAGTCTTTCCCCTTTGTCTTTTTTTTTTTTTTTTTTTTTTGGCTGCACTGCAGGCTTATGGGATCTTAGTTCCTCAACTAGGGATCGAACCCAGGCCCAGGGCAGTGAAAGTACACAGAATCCTAAACACTGGACTGCCAAATTTCAGTAATTTGTCATCTTTTAATCTGCTTTTAATTGGATAACCAGATTACTAAACTCATTACAAGTATGTGTAAAATAAAATTTTAAAAAGTTCTGTAAAAGAGGAAGGAGAAATTTCTTCTTTGTCAAGGGCATATACTTTATTGCTTTGATTTTGACAAATTTTTCATTACTCAAACACATTTTTGCTTATTCAGTGTTTTTCATTTATGTTCAGATAGTTGAGTTTACCAGGTATTTGTCAAACTGTACAAAATCTTGACCTAAGTATAGATATTAGAAAGTAGAAAATATAATTAACCCGTAGCTAGGTTCATCTATTTCTGGTTCATTTTTTTCCCCTTAGACTTTTTCAAATACACTGAATATGATGTATTTAAACATCTAAAAATAAAGTTTTAAAATTGTGTGTTTGAGTTTGATTTTGAGTGGTTCTGATCTTCAAAAATATCTTTTTTGAGATGAAATTCACACAACAGAAAGTTAACCGTTTCAAAGTAAACAATTCAATGGCATTTAGTACATTCACAATACTACCTCTATCTAGTTCCAAAACAATTTTATTACCCTAAATGAAAATCCTCTACCTATTAAGCAGTTACTCCCCATTCCTCCCTATTTCCACACCTCACAACCACCAGTCTACTTTCTGTCTCTATGGATTATCTATTCTGGATATTTCCTTTAAATGGAGTTATACAACATGTGACCTTTTGTGACTGTCTTCTTTCACTTAGCGTAATGTTTCTGAAGTCCATCCATGTTGTAACATGTGTCTACTTTTTAAAAAAATGATTGAATAATGTTCCATTGTATGTATATTCCATAATTATCTTTTCATCTACTGATGGATATTTGGCTTGTTTCCACCTTTTGGCTACTGCAAACAGTCCTGCTATAAACATGTGTTTACATGTATTTGTTTGAGTGCCTGTTTTTAGTCCTTTCAGGAAAATATATAGGAGTGGAATTGCTGTGTCACATGGTAATTATATGTTTAATTTTTTGAGGAACTGCTAAATTGTTTTCCATAGCAGCCGAACCACTTTACATTCTTACCAGCAATATACAAGGGTTCCAATTTCTCCACTTCCTCAGCAACACTTATTTTCTGTTTTAAGTTATAGCCATCCTAATGGGTGTGGAATGGTATCTCATTGTGGTTCTGGGTTGGTTTTCACTACTGGTGATTGAGCATTTTTTCATGTGTTTCTTGGCCATTTGTTTGTGTTCTTTGGAGAAATATCGAAGTCCTTTGCCTGTTTTTAAAAATGAGTTGTTTGTCTTTTTGTTGTTGTGTGAGTTCTTTATATATTCTAGATTCTAGACCCTTATCAAATATATGATTTGGAAATATTTTCTCCCATTCTGTAGGTTGTCTTTTTGCTTTCTTGATTTGGTTCTTTGATGCACACAGTTTTAAATTTTGATGAAGTTAAATATGTTTTTCCCTTTGCTGCTCATACTTTTGGCATCATATCTAAGAATCTGTTTCCAAATTCAGGGTCATGAAAGTTTACTTCTATGGTTTCTTCTCAAGAGTTTTATGGTTTAGTCCTTACATTTAGGTCATTGATCCAGCTTGAGTTAATTTTTGTATATGGTGTGAGGTCAGGGTCTAGCTTCATTCTTTTGATTGTGGATCTTTAATTGTCCCAGAACCATTTGTTGAAGAGACTGTTTTTTTCTCCGTTGAATAGTCTTGGTACTCTTATTGAAAATCAGTTGACCATAGATACATGAATTTATTTCTGGACTCAGTTCTATGTCACTGATCTAAACGTCTCTCCTTATACTGGTATCTCACTGTTTTGATTATGGTAGCTTAGTAGTAAGTTTTAAAATTAGAAAGTGTGAGTCTCCCAACTTTGTTCATTTTTGATATTGTTTTGCCAATTTGGGTCCCCTTGCAGTTCACATGAATCTGAGGATTGGCTTTTCCATTTATGTGAAAAAGGCTCTTGGAAGTTTGATACGGATTGCATTTGAATCTGTAGGTCACTTTGGGTAGTGTTGCCATCTTAACAATATTAAGTGTTCCAATCTGTGAACACAGAATATCTTTCCATTTAATTTCTTCCAGCAATGTTTTGTATTGTTCAGTATACACATCTTTTCACCTCCTTGGTTAAATTTATTTCTAGGTATTTTATTCTCTTGGATGCTATTATAAATGGAATTGTTTTCTTAATTTCCTTTTTGAATTTTCCATTGCTGGTATATGGAATTCATACTGATTTCTGCATGTTGATCTTGAACCTTGCAACTTTGCTGAGTTTTTTGGCTCTAGTAGTTTTGTTGTTGTTGTTTGTTTTTTTGGTAAGGGCTCTTTTGGGATTTTTAAAAATATATAGGATCATGTCATCTGTGCATGGAGATGGTTTTACTTCTTTTCCAGTTTGGACGCTTTTATTTCGTTTTCTTACCTAATTGCTTTGGCTAGAATTTCCAGTACAGTGTTGACTAGTGGTGTTGAATATGGGCATACTTGCCTTGTTCCTGATCTTAGGGGAAAAGCTTTCAATCTTTTACCATTCAGTGTGATGTTAGCTGGGGATTTTCATAAATGCTTTCAAGAAGTTCTGTTGTATTCCTTGTTTGAGTATTTTGATCATGAAAGAGTGTTGGGTTTTGTCAAATGCTTTTTCTGTGTCAATTGAGTTGGTTGTTTTTTCCCCTTCATGTCAATAATATGTCACATTGATTGATTGTTTTATGTTGTACTCCTGGGTTGAGTCCCACTTGGTCATGATGTATAATCTTTTCAGTATGCTGTTGGATTCAGTTTGCTAGTATTTTGTTGAGGATTTTTGCACCTATTGTTATAAGGGATATTGGTTTATAGATTTCTTTTATGGTGGTGTCTTTTGTCTGGCTTTGGTATCAGGATAATGCTGGCCTATAGAATGAGGAAGGAAATGTTCTCTACGTATCTTTGATTCCCTCTCCCCCTTTGTTTACTTTATGGATAGGTTTAAATTTTTTTGTGGGGGGAGAGAATTAATTATCCGGCTTCTCAAGGTTGTCATCCAAGACAAATACCCCAAAGTGGACTTATACAGAAAATTCTATGCCTGACAAAATTTAATCACAACATTTTATTGCTCAAACTCTACGTACTCATCTTAGAAACAAACCATATTATATTATAAAATCTCTGGAATCAGATGTTGTTATTTCAGTATGTATGTGTAGAAATTCTAAGAAAGCATTGAGTCCAAGGGTTATAATATTATGAGATTTTAGTTACTCATATGTATATAAACATTTCTTGGAGCAATTTTAGAAATATGATACCTCCTTGAAAGTATTTACAAGATATAAACTTTATTTTGGCTAGCCTGAACTACCACTTAAGAGAGAACTTGAACACAGGGACAGGTTCCAAAGCAAATACTTTACTACAACATAAAGTGGGTTAGTGTTCAAATGTCTAAAATCTTAGACTTTCCTGTGACTAAAATAGCTAATCAATAAATAATTTGCCAAATCTATATTCAGCTGTTTGCACAAAGTTCTTGATACTCCTTTATAAGGTATATAATTTGTAAATACAAAAGCTAATTATGATGCAATTTTACAAATGTACTTCTTGATTTTCTATCCATATGTGGCATAATAAATGCATTGCTATAATAAATAAACTTAGCAGATTTTTAAGAGTTTATTTCTTCTAGAATGCTTATTTTTAGAATGCCAGCAGTTTATTCAGATATTTTTGTATATCATGATCAGTTCACAAAAGATGCAGCCACGGGCTTCCCTGGTGGCGCAGTGGTTGAGAGTCCGCCTGCCGATGCAGGGGACACGGGTTCGTGCCCCGGTCTGGGAAGATCCCACATGCCGCGGAGCGGCTGGGCCCGTGAGCCATGGCCGCTGAGCCTGCGCGTCCGGAGCCTGTCCTCCGCAACGGGAGAGGCCACAACAGTGAGAGGCCCGCGTAACGCATAAAAAAAAAAAAAAAGATGCAGCCACAAATTATGTAATAAACCTATAGTTTTATAATTCTATTTATATTTTTGTGTTTGGAGGATTCAGGCCCAACTAGATTTAAAGGGAAGGGTAATGTTTACAAAGAGTATTTTTAAGACCTTTTAATTTTGATTAAAAGTGATATACCATTATGACCAAAACAGTTTTAGATTCTAAAGAATATCCAGTCTTCTGTGTTTATGGCAAAAAATAAATATTTATTGAATTAAGTGCATAGCAGTGGTATGTTTTATAGACCAAACATGGTACATGCAGCCTAGTTCTAAAATAGAACACAAAACACAAATACAATGAACAGAAATGTATTGTGTTGTAATCAATCCAAATAAATGTAATTAGAAAAGTTTTTTTTTGTCAGGGTCTTTAATCGATTTTGTTGATGTTTAGCAGAGTGGGTGAAATTAAATAATCTTTTATAAATATAGTGGTTTTCTAGTGGCAAAATGCATTCATATGTGTTTCACATTTAGGTCTCATGATGGAGTTATGAGGGAGGTATTACCTTATTTTACACTTGAGAAAACCGAATTGTACTGATTGACTTTTCCGCTTCACAGTGAGCAAGTATTGGAAATTAAACCCAGGACTTTGGACTTTTAGCAACATCTTCTTTCTGTTACCAGATTTTTCTTTTCTGTAAGTTGCAGTTCAGAAGAAAGAAGGAATAGGAATAGTACCTGTTTTCCAAAAATGTGATACTATTCTTTTCCTACAGGTAACATATAATTTATTTTATAAACATAATCATAACTTCAGAAAATAACAACAGTAGGACTCAGACTTTGTGCTGTATTACAGTGTGTTTGGATTTTCAAAAATAATGATTTCCACACAGCTTTTCAAGGATAGGTTGTTCATACGACTATCTCCTACGTAACACTGGAGGGGGGCGGTATGCTGTAGTGCAGTGATTTTCAAACTTTAAAGGGTACGAGAATTACTTGAGAGTTTAATAGCTCTGTAGGGCTCACTGCTCTCCAGGTAATTCTGGTTGAGGTGGTCCAAGGACAGCACTTGGAGAAACACTGGTTTTAGAGTTTAACACACACAACAAGTATCTATTTGATAAGGTAATGGGGGTGATTTAATCTATGATATTGTTCTAGTTCTTGGAACAGAACCTGGTCCAACATAGTAGATGTCCAAAATATTCCATTCGTATGTGATGACTTGGGTGGCAACTGAGAAGCAGGAGAATATTCATTCTTTCATTCAAAATTTACTGAATTCCTGCACTATTCTAACTGTGTATAAAGGGAAAATGGATACATTCCTCACTCTTGTTGAGTTTCTTTGATTAATAGACTCATTTTAAAGGTATGGTTCTTCCTTTGTAAAAACTTGTAAGATGAAATTATTAATATTGAGGACATTTTGTTTTGTTTTGTTTTTTGTGGTACACGGGCCTCTCACTGTTGTGGCCTCTCCCGTTGCGGAGCACAGGCTCCAGACGTGCAGGCCCAGCGGCCGTGGCTCACAGGTCCAGCTGCTCCGCGGCATGTGGGATCTTCGCAGACCGGGGCACGAACCTGTGTCCCCTGCATCGGCAGGCGGACTGTCAACCACTGCACCACCAGGGAAACCCCCTGAGGACATGTTTGAATATTGAGGTCACTTTTTCTCTGTAAATTAAAAACTCATTTTTTTGAGGATTACAGGTTAAAGAAATGGCCTGAGTGTTAGTTCTTGTTTTATTGTTGCTCTAAAGCTATATTATCCAGTATAATGGCCACTAGATGTTTGCGGTTATTTAAGTCAGTTAAAATTAAGTAACACTGGGGACTTGGTGCCTCAGCTGCACTAGCCACATTTCAAGTCCCCAGTAGCCACGTGTGTGTTATACTGGAGAGCGCAGATACAGAGCAGTCCCATCATCGTAGGAAGTTCTATTTGACAGTGTTGCTCTGAGAATCTAGAACAGGGGCTTCCCTGGTGGCGCAGGGGTTGAGAGTCCGCCTGCCGATGCAGGGGACTCGGGTTCGCGCCCCGGTCCGGGAAGATCCCACATGCCGCGGAGCGGCTGGGCCTGCGCGTCCGGAGCCTGTGCTCCGCAACGGGAGAGGCCACAGCAGAGAGAGGCCCGCGTACCAAAAAAAAAAAAAAAGAATCTAGAACAAAGCAGTGATTTTTCCATTGCCTTGATCTGTAAATGGATTTTTGAGGTAAATATTAGCAGTGGCCTGAGGCTGTCATTTCAACCCTTAAGTGCATGAACACTTTTTCAGGTGGACGAGGCCCAGGGTTAGGATTGATTTACTAGAACAGTTTATTACACAGCAACTAAGATTTGAATGCTCATATCTGGACATTTTTCTTAAACCTCCGAGTAAGACACTTAAGTTATTTTACTGCCTTAGGTATATAGCTTTTCTCATGGTGTGTGTGTGTGTGTGTGTGTGTGTGTGTGTGTGTGTATTTACCTCCACAGCATTACAGTTGCTTAAATTTGTATCTAGTGAACTTTGCGGGGGGGCAAAGAAAAGTTGCAATTACATCTTTATTACTAGAATTTTTGGTATTTACATGAAATAATTTATTCATAGATGCCAAATTTGAGCGTAGTGACAAGTTGGATTAACACTAGTCAGAATTCAACTAGGTCAAACCCCAGTTACGCTTATTATAAAATATTAATTACGGTAATGTAGTATTTTGATAATTTAAAAACTAAACATTTTACGTTTTTTTGTTGAACTTATGTAAAATCCTGTAGCACCTGCTGCATTCTGATGTCTAGACATTTTTCTATGCAGGGTTCAAGAAACAGTCTGCAAGCGTAACCGACTTTTTGCCTCTATTTCCTGAATGAGTATCTAGTTAGAGATAGGTCTTGCCTCCTTTTTTTTTTTATCCCCCTTCGGCTTTTGCTGTGGTCCCTTTCTGAGAAGAGAAGCAATAGGAGACGGTCACTTGGTCCCAGGTCATGGATTAGAGCAATTAAATCCTTTTGTACATTTCTGCTTCCTTCAGTGATTCTCCCTCTTTCCAGATCACTTACTTCAGCCTCTGGTACTACAACAAGCAAAACCAGCGCCGGTGGGTAGATTTGGAAAAACCTCTAAAGAAGCAGCTGGATAAATATGCATTGGAACCTACCGTCTATTTTGGAGTGGTGTTTTATGTGCCTTCAGTTTCACAGCTGCAGCAGGAGATTACCAGGTAAGAAATAATGTGCTGTTTGTTTCTAGGAAATCCAGTGAAATTAAAAAGGTGAAATTAAGGTTGGAGTCAGGAGATAAGGCTAAACTTTGCCCTCTCGCCCCTGCAGTTTTAGCCTCAGTATTACATGGAGGTGCTGGTATGTGGTGTGTCACAGTGCTTTACTGCATGTTGCATGAGTTATGGGTTCACTGGGCATGAAGGAATGATTCAAAGGAAAAATGATGTTTTTACCCTGGCTGTGAACTCTTCTTGTAGTGATGTCACCTTTAATGTTTTTGTTGAGTTTTTTCTGACCTTTGTAACAATGAAATGAGAGAGGAGATTTTAAAAAAATTGTCACAAAATCTGCGTTTACTCCTCAAGGAAATGTGTAGAAGGGTCCTTCTAATTCTGACACCAGTAGCCATAGTATTCTGTACATAGGTGTGGGGCAAAGGGGAGGTGGGGGAGGTGTTTGAGATCAGAAAAGTTTGGCCAGTAAGTGCACTTAAAAGGGACACAGGCAGCAAGGGTAGAATGTATTAAGGAGTGGGATAGAGGAACTAAATGTTCTTTTTTTTCTTGGCAATAACAAAAGAAAAAACAAGGGATCAAATTTGGATTCTTTTTTTTTAATTGAAGTACAGTTGATTTACAATGTTGTGTTAATTATTTCTGTACAGCAAAGTGATTCAGTTATATATACATATATATATACATTGTTTTTTTAATATTCTTTTCCGTTATGGTTTATCATAGGATATTGAATATAGTTTTCTGTGCTATACAGTAGGACCTTTTTGTTTATACCAAATTTGGATTCTTGAGCCTGCCTTTCACATTCTTCAAAATCCACCACTACCGTATCTTTTTAACCCCATTTAACATTACTTTCGAGCCAAGCTGGACTACTTCTAGTGTGCTGAACATGCTGCATGCCCTTTCACCTTTGTGTCCCAAGACCTTTCTTTCATAAATATGTACTGGAATCCTGTTCATCTGATTTTAGTTCAAAAGGCACCTCCTCCATTAAGCTTCTGTGGTCCCTCAGGGTGGAATGAGTTTTGCCTCCTCCAGGCTATTCTAGAATTTGCTTGTACTTACGATGGCAGTTGTCACAGCCTTTCACTACAGTTATCTGTGTACGTATCTTTTCCTTAGATTTTAAACCCATGTTTTCTTTAACTTTGCCTTTTGCATAGTATCTGACACAATGCCTTGCAGATAGTAAGAACCTGGTACTGCCCTGTGTTTGTGGAATATTCTTTTTAAGTACTGAGTTCAGAGTTAATTTTTGGAAGAAGGTGGATAACCAAAGAAGCTAGAAACAGGTTGTAGGGATAAGCATGAACTGGCTATGAAACAGATCTGAGACATAAATATTGAAGAGAGAAGTAGAAGCCAGGAGGAATAAACAGTGACTGACCACTCTGACTCATTTATTTAAACATTTATTGAAGATATAATATGGTATGTGAGAATTATATTGGTTACTGTGGGAGATGAATATATAAATGGATATGCTTTACTCTTACTCTGGAGGAGTTGCTCACAATCTGGTAGAACTGACAGTCTATGTAAATGAACAATTACAGTATATTATGATAATACATGCTTTAATTAAAGCACTGGATTCCTAGGGGTGGGATGTGGGGAACATGAACAGGGTGTAAAGAAGTTGACTTTTCACTTGACTTTACAAGTAATTTTCTAGTTAGAGGGAGTAGCTTGTGCAAAGTAGGGGGATAGTAAAAGCAACTGATGTTTCCAGGAAATTTCAGACATTACTTCGAGGGGAGAACGGAGACTTGAAAAAAGGAATGTCCTAGTCATAAAGTCATAGATCAACAGGGGCAGACATTTTTGAATTTTAATGGATGGGAATGATGAAATGTGCATTTTACAAAGCACCCATCATGGAAGGTAGATTATAGGTGACAAGACTATAGGCAGGAGACCAGTTAGGAATGTATATGCCATAATCTAGGCATTAGTCTAGAGGGTGGACCTGCTTTCCAGTGATTTAAGGAAAGAACCAAGAATATTTAGAGTGGAATATGTGGACAGCATATTGAATAGATAGACTTCTTTAGGTGTTTGAAAGGAGCTGCCTGGGAGAATGTTTCAAGGTTTCTTCTTTGACAAGATCTCAGAGCTACCAGCATTCTATTTGCTGATTGAGGGAAGTCTATGGGTTCTACTAGCAGGTGGAAGGGGATAAGTGGGATCTAAATCCTTGTTTAAAAGGATGGTGTTCTGGTCAAGCTTTTTGGTAACAAAGAATGGAAACCTCAAAGGTAGCTAAAATAGGATGATGTAAGGACATATGTAATGATTAAAAGGGTGGGCTCTCAGGGGAATTCAAATGTGAACTGTAACTGGGTTGAACTTCACAGATGTCAAACCTGGAAGAGATTCTGGATTCAAGATGGTTCTATAGACCGTATTGACAGAGAGTTGCTGGATCTTCGTTCAACACCATATCCCCAGCATCTAGAACAATGCTTGATGCATAGTTGGCCCTAGTAATTACCTAAGTGAAAAAATAAGAGGAAGGCAGAATAAATCTTCACTATAGAGCTTATCGAAATGGAGAAGTGATACAGATGAAATACTGCTGACTGGCTGAAAGTAGATGATTGCTGATAATAATAACAGCTGTTTTTTAAGTACCAGCTATGTTCTAGTATTATGCCGAGAGCTTTACATATATTCCTTGATATGTTCAGCCTTGTGAAGGGGTGACAGTGCCCTCATTTTATTAGAGATAACTTAAACCCACAGATTATGACTTGCCCAAGTTCATGCAAAATGCTAAATCAGAGATCTGGAATTTAACCTAGGTCTGCTTGACTAAAGCTTGTGCTGGTAACTAATACCCTATATATTGACAACATAAACAGAAGTAAACCCACATCCCAAGAATATTAAGAAAGCATTTTAGAAACTATTCTTTTTGGTATTTCATCAAAGAATATTTTAATATAAGGCTGGTCTGAAATGTCTGGAACCATTTTTTTTCTGGCTTTACTCTCCAGGGCTAGGAAAGTCTTACATCACCAAGTTACGAGTCAGTTTCTAAAGTAAAAATTGGCCATTGATTCTCTATGTCTCCAACGAAAAAGGACAAAACTTAGAGACTTTTACAGGGTATAAGACAGATGACCAGCTGTCTTCTCGATGGTTGTAGCTTTCAGATAACTACAATTAAGGATAAGTGACTCAATAAATTGATTATATTGTGTGTGTGTGTGTGTGTGTGTGTGTGTGTGTGTTTGTGTGTGTGTGTGTCGGTATAGATATGGTCAAGGATGTTCCTGTTGTTCTTCGAAATCGTCTGAGCTTAAGGTTTTGGCTAGTTTATGCTCCTCTACCAAATTATGATAAAATGCATTGTGTCTCAAGTGGAGGTAATACTGATATTGACTTTTAAAAATTGACCTTTTTTTTATAGGTATCAGTATTATCTGCAGCTGAAGAAAGATATCTTGGAAGGAAACATTCCTTGTACATTAGAACAAGCAATTCAGCTAGCAGGCTTAGCTGTTCAAGGTAAATAATGGCACTTGATCATATAATGGATCTATCAGATTAAAATGTACGTTAAACAGAAACAGCAAGGGATTCTTAAAGTAACTGACTTTATAGAAAATAACTACTATAAAGTAGTTTTTTATATTAGTGAAATTTTGTGTTATCTAAGGGGCTTCCTTGTGGGGGAAAAATGAGTTTGGATTACTTCAGTGAAATACGAGACTTCTGGAAGGTTAAGCATGTTACGTCAACAGAGCACACAGACCAAAAGTAGAGAGGAAATACACACATATGCACACGCACGTATAGCATTTAATATGCTGTGTATTCCTCTAGTTCAGGAACTTGATCTGCTGCTAGCTAATGTTTTCAGAAGAAAGATCAGCTAAACAATGTGGTTGATGAGGTTACGTTCGCTTGTACTTTAAGCGCACGTCATTTGTTTGGTTTCTCAGTTGTCCTAGGTTATAGAACATCGTCAATCATAATAGATAGTTCTGCATTTCACAAGTATTTTTGAATTAACTGTCATTTTTCACATGTCTAATCTATATGTATTTACATGTACGTAATATACTTTGGAAAGACTTCTGATGGGGCATTATTTCAAATGATAACTGGCATTTAATCTTGGGAATTGAAATTTAATCAGAAGAATCATTAATTAAGTTCCATCAGATATTAGCAGGCATGGAGACATATATCATTTCTAGACAAATAAATGCCTGATACACATGGAGCCACATTCCTTTTCAAGGTACTTTGAAGCTTCCTAAGTGTCGTCTTTGGCTTTAAGAGTTAGTTTTTCCTAAGCTTTTTGCTGAACTATCAATGTTTTGCACAATTAAAAATTTCTAAACAAATACATCTTGCTGTAACATATTCAGATGATCTAGTTCCTTTCCCTAGAAATAATCACTACCATGAATGGTTTGGTTTCTTCCTGACATTTTTCTGTGCATAAGTAAGCATACAGGATTACAAAGTAGGTTTTGTTTTTTTTTTAATGACAAAAAAAGAGATGGTTTACATATAGTTTGTAACTTGGTTTTTTTCACTTTATTAAAAGACATTTTTTCCAAGTCAAGACACATGAATCTACCTAATTAATGTTTTTAAAAAGGTATTTTTAAAGTATACACTTTATAAGCTGTAAGGCAAATTTGACTTCTAAATCATAAGCACACCATCTTTGTACTGCATATTGAATTTAGTTCTGCATGTTTTGCTTCCAGTTAAGCATAATTGACATGTGAATATTTGTCATTTTATATAGCTGATTTTGGTGACTTTGATCAGTATGAATCCCAGGACTTTCTTCAGAAATTTGCCTTGCTTCCTGTGGTAAGAATTCTTTTGACATTGGGCCTTTTTAAAAACAATTTATTTCCATACCCTTAATATTCCCTGAAATGAAGTCCATATAGTAGACTTACTAGGCGGGAATAGAGTTTAAAAAAATCAATTTCCTCTTATAAACAGCTCAGGTGTAAATGCTTTGCCTGTTGTAGTCTTCTGGTCCTTGTAAACCCACAGGAACAGAAGGGTCTGTGGTCATTGGACTGCAGGCAGAGAAATTCATTTTGTGTTTGGCTGTGAGTCTAAAGAGAGGGACAGATTTCCAACTTCTGTGGAACCACATAGAGGTTTTGCTTTTAACTGAAGGTTCAAAACCTGACAGAGTTATGTTGAAATGGATTTGGTTTCTCATCAGCAAATTAAAGAGTAGATGACAAAAAGACACTGCCTTCTACAGTTTAAAGTCACTACTGATGGAACTGACAGGGAAACTGTGTGTTGGAACAACTACAGGAGGTGGTACGCTCTTCCGAGTGTCTACACAACCAGCCAGGGAATGCACAAGGTGTTATGTGCTGGGCTTGGAACTGGCTGATGATGTTACCAAACTGAAATAACTCATCTGAAACTTTCTCTGGGATGAATTGAGAAGGCAGGGCAAGTGTTTTGGCTCCTGAGCAGAAGCCACGTAATTCCTTAGAAAGATCATGATTATGTCCTTAAGCAAAGCTCGCACACATTAACACTAGCCCTAGTTTTGCCTGCTGGTGGCAAGAGTCAGTAACATTCCTTCTAAGAAATTTGGGTGATTTGTTTACATACTTACTGCAGTATGTTTTTTCCAGGAGTGGTTACAAGATGAAAAAGTATTGGAAGAAGCAACCCAAAAAGTGGCCTTACTGCATCAGAAATACAGGTAACGCTGAGAAGTGGAAATAGGTTAGAACTAATGCCTGTTTGAATTTGAACCATGCATCGACACCATTAAATTTGGAACTTTACTACTGCTGCTGCTACTACTGCTAGTTACCAGGAGCCAACCTTTGCAGAGCTCTCACAGCGTGCCAAGTGTTCTTATGAGCACTTACCCGTATTAACTCATTTATTATTCATTTTTTATCATTGATGAAACTGAGGAAGTGGAAAGCTGCAGTCACTGAAGGATGACAGTTCTTCATCCCATGTCTTAAAGGTTTTGGTGGTGACTCGGTCCTGTGTAGGTTAATGCAACATTAGGGAGACATGTTTTCTTTTGTGATGCGGCAGGTGTGATGTTTTCTTTTGTGTCCGCCCCCCTAGTCCCCCCGCTTACACCTTTGGAAGCTGTGTTTCTGTCCTCTGGGGGAGCTCTGCTGAGAGCTGTGGTGCTTATTGCCCTGACCCCTGCTTCTGGGCAGAAAGTGACTTTCTTTGAGAGTGAATCTGTATGTGTTGTCCAAAAACCCTGTCCTAGAGAATGCTAGGTTTTATTCTAAACCAAATACCATGCAGTTCCAAGTACTTTATATATCATTAAATTCTTATAACCATTCTTTAAGGTAAATGTTACTATCTCCTTACAGATTGGGAAAATCAAGCTCACAAAGACTAAATAACTTGCCCAAAGTTACATGTGGTAGAGGTGGGATTTGAACCCAGGTCTGTCTAATTATAACGTATTATTCACCCCCTCCCATTAAAAATAACCTTTTGCCTTTAATCTGTTTCCACTCAAATCCATACAGTCGCTCACAAAAGATTAATCTTCCTAAAATATCACTTTTGACTTGTCTCCCCTCTTCTCCTCAAATGTTCATGAATCTCTTCTTGCTTTCCCCCAGCCTAAGTTCATTACCCCTGGGATTAAAGGCTTCCCACAAGTTGGTTAAATCCTGCCATTCCAGCTTTACCTTCTGCTGTCCAAATGAACCTTTTTTTTTCAGCATAATTAACCCCTCAGGCACACATCACTCTATCTTTTGTTATTTTCACTCATTCATTTGTGCATCTCCTTAAAAGATAGTTTAGTGCTGTTATTCTGTATGAGGCAGAGTGCTCAATGCTGTGGCACAAAGATAAATAGAACAATGATCTGCCATCAAAGAATGTATTCCCTGCTTTGGCATCTTAAGGGATAGGCAGGACAGCCCATGGTAATAGTAATAGTAATACTGATAATGGGTACGGGGGAGAGAGGCGTGCACAGGATGTGGTGGTTCTACACAGAGCAAGGGCATCTGACTTAGACTCAGGGCAGTCACAGAAGGTGACAAAGAAGGAGTGACATGTAGGCTGAGTCTTGAAGGGTATTAGGGATTGACCAGGTACACAAGTGGGTGATAGGTATACCAGGAAGCGGGATTAGCATGTATAAAGGCCCGGAGGCATGAGGGAATGTGGTATATTCAAAGAAATGCTGCATTTGGGATGGTCGCAGTGTGGGGTGCCTTGTGGGTGTGGGAGAGCAGCAGAAGATGAGGCTGGAGAGGCACATGTCCATGCAGTTGAGTGCCTTCCTACCTACACACCCATCCTTGTAATTCTGTCACCGGAGCTAAAAAGGGTTTCCATCTTCTAACCCTCATTGCAGCACTTACGTTTGCAATTTAGTACACAGTGCTTAGTATTGCCTGATACTTTGGTGGTTTAGAGAGAATTCTAGCTTTCACTGAAGATTTTTTTAGGTGGTGGTTTTATTTCCTGCCTTTCCCCTTACCTGCCTAAAGTACAAGGGGTAGGATCTTACCTAACTAACCCTCAGCATTCAGCACAGTGCTTTTGCATGCAGTTGGTTTTCAGTAAATACTGATGCATTGATATAACTAATCACAGATGCTTAGAAACTTGAAATGTTTCTACTGTTTTATGACAAATTGATATGTAGTTTTTTTACAAAAGCTTTTCGTAAAAAATTTTTTTAGTTTTGTGAACAGTCTGACTAACTTCTTGTGGGTTGCAGAGGGCTGACAGCTCCTGATGCTGAAATGCTATACATGCAGGAGATAGAGAGAATGGACGGCTATGGAGAAGAGAGCTACCCTGCCAAGGTAAGCGTGGCACGAAGACTGGGCTTGCCAAAGGCATCTTAGTAATTCTGCCAGAAGAGCGGGGAAGCCCAGGGTTGCCCTGCTGTGCAAAGGCCAAAGAAACGTAAAAGCTGAGGTCCTTGTGACCAAAATTTTGTAGTAAAACACATTCCTGTTTTGTGCTTTGTTCTTGGAAGTGCTCTTGAAATAGAGTTCCTTAAGGAGCCCAACTCTGTTTTCATATGTATTTACAAGATGGTACATTTATACCTTGCAGACTTTTTGCCTTCAGCATAGGTCTTCTGAACGTTTCCTACCTGGGACACAAGAGTAGGGAAGTAGGTGTGGTCATTGTGGTTCTTATGCGTCTGCTGCCCGAGTTTCCTTTTCCGCTTTCTCCTCTTAGGATAGCCAAGGCAGCGACATATCCATCGGAGCGTGTCTCGAAGGTATCTTTGTGAAACATAAGAATGGAAGGCCTCCTGTGATATTTAGGTATTTGTCTTACATCTTTCTGTGCACTTTCTGTGGCTGATATTGTTGGTGATATTTTTTAGTGATATTGTTGGTGATATTGTTGGTGATATTGATTTAGTGATATTGTTTAGTGATATTGTTGGTGATATTTTTTAGTACCTGTGCTAGTTATATCACTCACAAGTAAATCTCTCCCAAGGCCTCACTAGAAAATGGAAATATGCCCTCCCTAGAATAAAATAGCACCTGACTGCAATGGTTCTTTTTATAAGATACTTTCTTCAAACCAAATTGTAGAATATAGTGCTTGTAACGATGGCCTGCTTACGAAATGCTTAAAAATGTGTGACCCTTTTCTTACCATATGAGGGTCATTCTTTGTCTTGGTGTGAATTTTTCATTTGAGCTCTGGTTTCCAGGGCTATTTCTTGTGGAAACTCTAGGCCCCTCTCTGATTCTAGTTTGTACCAAAATTCCTAAAATACCAACATCGAAAAAAATTTCAATTACTTCTTATAATGTTGGTTTTTCTTTTCTTGATTATAAAAAAGTGGTACTATCCATTTGTGGAAATCTTGGAATGTATCTAGTAAGAAGGACAGAAAGGATATATAGCAATGTGCTAACAGTGGCTGGCTCTGAACAATGAGATTTCCGGTGATTTAAATTTCCTTTTCAGTATCCTTTGAGCCTTCATTTCCTTTGCCTTACTATCTTTTGGGCCCTGACTCCTCCATGGCGATTAGGACCACAGAGCGCGTACCCGGCTTGGGGAGTAGATCCCCACTCCTAAGCTGTGCTGCGCTGGGTCAGGCGGCTCCCGTTTGGCGATTGCTCTCATGTCCCCAAGCTGCTCATCGTCTTCTGGACATGCTGAGCTGCAGGGTAGGGGGTGGAAATGGATCTGGCCTGCACCGGAAGGGCAGGGCCCTGACATTGGGAGACATCCCACTGGCTTCCTTTATCTCACTGGATAGGAAATTCTAAAATTGCCTTCTTTAATATGACGCTAATAATCTTTAGGTTTAACAGTTAAGCACCAAATTACTACAAATGAATTTTATTTTAAATTTAAATAAATCTAATATAATGGAGAAGGATAAAGAGGGATAGATTTTGTTCTTCCAGACCTATTTTTCCCTTTTATAAAATTATACAGTTACATAATAAAATGGAATATTAATATATAAAGTCTGAACGTGGTAAAATAGAGTTAGAAAGTTCCAAATCGGAGTTTGAATCCTGGTGAACACACCCAGAATACTTCACTCTTTGGATTGGAACTTTATCTTCACCCTGCTCCACCAGCTTTTCAGAGCAGCTCTCCTCTAGTTTTGTGCCTTATTTTGCCCTGTATACCTGCAGAACTTAACAGTATTTGTCTGCTTCTGTGTTCTCTATCAGCCCTACCCTCCATCTGTGCCCCTTTGAGGGAAGCACTGTCCCTTACTGATCTTAGTATCCTAGGACCTAACACAATTTCTGGTGTTATCGTAGTGGGTATCCTTTAAAATGTTTGTTGAATGAGTGAAGGAGGCATTGGCAACCAGCTGAGAGTGGGATATTTGATCAAATTAGTGCAGCCAATGAGGATAAATAGATTTTACATTTTTAAATACTCTGCCTTCATTTTAGTATACATGCTTTTACTTCTTGCCACTAGCTGTTGTCACTTCAATTAGAAAATGCACACGAGCTGATTAAAACCACTGTTTTCTTTCTAAAATGATAAACAAATAGTAGCTTATATATTAAGCTCAAAAAGGAAAAACTCATATATTCTCTTAGTAAAATAACCTGAGCACTCACATTGCCATTTGCTCTTTGTTGTTCTTTAGGTGGCATGATATTGCTAACATGTCCCACAATAAGTCCTTTTTTGCATTAGAGCTGTCAAATAAAGAGGAGACCATCCAGTTTCAGACTGTGAGTAAACATTAGGAATCTGTATGTAATGTTTTTCCTGAAAATTAACACTTCTGTGTGTATGTGTTTGGGGGGCGGTAGGATTAAAATTGTATAGTATTTCATAGTTCTATAAAACATAAAATTTTATAATACTTTATAACGTTTTGTATAGCAGTACTTAGCAAAAATCAGTTGCTCAGTAAATACTGTTGAATGAATGAATGAGTCTTTGGATAAATACTATCTGATCATGATCTCTAAATTAAATTTAAGGGACTATTAAGTATGGGAGAGAGTAAACACTGGTATCTTAACTTCCACTGATAAGTGAACAGCTCTTTAGAAATACCATTTCACAGTTACTTTTACTCTCTTGACAAAAGCAATAAGTCACTGAGTCATTTTGTTTAAAAATGTCTTTGAGTACCTAGCTGTCAGTAGTAGAAGTGGACATTTTCATAATTTAAAAATTTCTAAGTCATTTTGAAACTGTTTAATGTAAGAATCACACCGTTGGGCAGGCTTTTGTTTGTCTTCATAACCTGAGTCCTAATTACGACATTCATATGAGGGGTGCAATTTTAGAAAATGAGAGAATCCCAATGTGTGGAAAGTGACTTTGAAATAATATGGCACCCAGTTCTGTCTTGTTCTCAGATAAGCTCTGTATCAAGTTGTAGATGTGCTTTTGTTTACTTTGTGCATATTTTGTTTGCTAGGAAGACATGGAAACAGCAAAATACGTGTGGAGACTCTGTGTTGCGCGACACAAGTTTTACAGGTTGAATCAGTGCAGCCTGTAAGTATACTCTGCTCACAGAAACTGTGGGAGGTGATAAGCTTAGAAGTTTTCATCTCGAACTATAGTATATCGTCTAGAAAGGCCAATTTAAAAAAGGAAAAGATAACATTTTTATAATAATCTCTTTACTTTTAGATGTCAAAATTTTATTTCTCAGTTTTAGCTTTGGACCAACCTCTAATAACTACAGATATGCCTCTAAGATTTCTTTCAGCTAGTAACTAGAATTATTCTAATTCACGAAAGCTAAAATGGAATTTTTTTTTTTTAAATCAACATTTTGAGTAAAAAAAAGGTTATTCAGCTTTTCAAGCCGTTTGAAGAATTTATACCCCTTCTTCCTAAGTGTACGTTTTCCTTAGCCCACATGGGTTTCCCCCTTCTGCTGGATCATTCCCATCAGGATACAAACATGCTGTAATATTTTACCTCTTAAAATTTTTCCTTCGTTCCCCATGCCCTCTAGCCATGGTGCCGTATGTCTCTTCTCTTCTACAGCTGATTTCTTCAAAAGAGTTGTATAATCTTGCTCTCTCGCCTTCCTTCCAGCCCATTTCCCCTAAGCTGCCACGCCACTGATGCTGCTTGTCAGAGTGACAGTGACTTTCACCCAGTGGTCATTTCAGGAGTTCTTTCACTTGACTCCTGGGCAGCACCGAACCTCTGCTCATCCCTTCCCCCCCGCACCCTGCTCTTCCTTGGCTGCCAGGACCCCACCTTCTCCTGCTTTTTCTCTTTCTAAGCCTATTTCTTCTCAGTCAGCTTTGCTGGTTTAATCCTCGGACCTCTTCTCATCTACACTTTGTTCTCTAGGGGATTTGGCTTGACCCAGGCTTCAAAGCAGCATCTGTATACTGAAGTGCAGCCGACTTCATTTCTAGTCCTGTCTTCCCCCTGAGCACTTGACTTGCACACCCTACTGACATCTCTACTTGGGTGCCTAACAGGCTTCTCCAATTTGATATGCCTAAAACCAAACTCTTGATGTGCTCCTCTTCCTGCCCCAGAGTCTGCTTCTTCCTGCCCCGGAGTCTGCTTCTGTCCCCCATTTCGACAGATGGAGGCACACCATAGTCACTCAGGTCCCAAACCTAGAAGTCCTACTTAATTCCTGTTGCTCTTTCTTCCCACATCCAATTCGTCAGACGTTCGCTCTGCAAATTCTGCCTTCAAAACATATCTAAATCTGACCATTTATATAACTCTTTCAGCTGATGACTTAGTGCTGGCTGCCATAGTTCTCATCTGGAATACTGCTGAAGCCGCCTTTTTTTTTGGCTGCATTGGGTCTTGGTTGCCGCGCACGGGCTTTCTCTAGTTTTGGAGAGCGGGGGCTGCTCTTCGTTGCGGTGCATGGCTTCTTATTGTGGTGGCTTTTCTTGTTGCAGAGCACGGGCTCTAGGCACGCAGGCTTCAGTAGTTATGGCACGCAGGCTCAGCAGTTGTGGCTCACGAGCTTCATTGCTCCGCGGCATGTGGGATCTTCCCGGACCAGGGCTCGAACCCGTGTCCCCTGCATTGGCAGGCGGATTCTTAACCACTGCACCACCAGGGAAGTCCAATAACTTTAATTTTTATGGTCATTTCTTTTAAGGCTCTCAATCCAGACCGTGCTTAGTCACATTTAAAGTGATAATGATTCTGAAGTATTGATAGACTCGTTCTCATGGTCCAGATGGGCATTTAACGAAACCGCAGCAGGCCTGGAACTGGGCAGTGAATTCTGGACATCAGGTTCAGGCTGGGGTGACCAGTGGCTCAGGAGATGGACTCTGCATGCGTAGAAAGGAGGCCTTTGCTCCTAAGTGTCCCCTTCCCCGCTCCTCAGCCCCGATACATTGTCTAATGGTGTTTGGGGTGGCCTCATGTGAGTCCTCTAACCTTGACCTAGATGACTCTATTTTAGAATTTATAGAATGGCGTGATCCATCTTCAGTCTTGCTCTCTCTCTCCACTTTCAAAGTACATTAGGTAACAGAATCATCTTTTTTATGTCACCCAAGCCTTAAAAATGTTAGATAACAACAATCTCTTTGCTTTTTAATTTATAAAATGGGGATAATGGGGGCTTTTACTTAACATTTCTTTAGGGTTGGAATAGGAATTAAATGAGGTAATGGCAATCTCTCAGGTGAAATGACTTCTCTCGCCCTCTTCCCCACCCGAAGCCCCAGAACTGGTCATGCTATAATCGACCTCCTGAATTTATATGAGAAGAGCCTGGAAGGGAAGAGGACTCTTGAGAGGGGTCTTGGTATGGGAGGCTTTTCCCTCTCCTCTCTGGGGGGAGCGGGGGAAGGGGAGGTTGGTATCCCCCAACCTGCAAAGCCAAGTGGTAGAAGTTTCCACAGACTTTCTCTAGAGGGGGAAGTTGGATTTCTGTCACCAGTGGGCTGCTTGCTGAGCCTTGTCAGAGGGTTGGTCTGTGTTCCCTGCGGTTTAGGTGTAAACTGACTGTGGGTGAATACGGCAGCTGGTCTCTGTTCTGGAGACTTCTGTGATCAGGAGATTGACGGGAGTAGGCCCTAGTGGAAGGGGATGGGGTTGCCCCACTTCTTCGAGGCCTACTGCAGGGTTCGAAGAGACTGCGAGAGGCTTGGCAAAAGAGAGTGACCCCTATTCCGTTAAGGGAAGGTCATTAAGATCAACATTTCCTAGGTATTTCCACCATCCAACGTATTTTTTGTTCATCCAAAGCACACTCCTCTGCACTAGCTAGAAATATATAAGAAAGGAAGCTCACAAAGCAAAAGTCGGACGACTCTTAGCAATTCACAGCCTTTACAGCTCAACTGGAAATGCTTAGCCATGAGCATCAACTTCAGTCCTCATTCCCTATTTCATTCATTTATTCAGCAAACATTTGGCACCTTCCTTGTGTGCCAGGCACCGGTGGTACCATGGTGTGTTGTCTACCTCCATGGAGCCTACGAATCTGTTGAGGTTGGGAGGGGGTGAGACAGATAGTCAGCTGTTAGGGGCCTGTGCTCAGGAGTCCGACAGACCTGCCTGGTTCAAGTGCCAGTTCTGCTTATTTGCCACGTGGCCAGGAGCAATTTACTTAATCTAAGGATCAGTTTCCTCATCTGTAAAATCAGGATAACTGGCCTCGTTTACAGGGTTGGTGTTAGGATCCCATGAGGTAATCAGGTATAGCCTTCAGCACTGTTTTCAGTAAGTAATATCATTTGTTTTACTTGGGCTAGCAGCCTTTTCTTATTTTGTCATCTCCAGTACACGCATTCCAGTGGTTTTCTTTTTTTTTTTTCCTAAGTTCTTCAGCTGCCTCAGTGTTAGCAGCACCCATCAGCATAGTAACTGCCCCAAAACACAACCAACAGTTACACCATTTTCTCTTGTGTACTAAGTTTAGGATAGCTGATCTCAGAGCAAACTGCCTTTATAAGAATATTGGCAGGAAGAAAGAGAAGGTTAGAATATTAGAACTGATGGTGTGGCTGCCTGCGTCACAGTTTGGCAGGCGGAAGACGTAGTAGTTTGTGTTCAGCAGAAGTGGCCTCTCCAGGGGGCAGCGTCGCCTCCGTCCTGGGTGCCGCCAGCAAGGTGCCAAAATAGATCCCGAGCGTGGGAGTTGCCACCTGTGCTGCTAAGCTGTGCACCCTTGGATTTTGGGTTTAACACGCTTAAGTTTATTCTTGTTTCCGCTGGGCAATCCTGGACATGGTGTTGGAGGTTTCTATCAGCAACCTTTCTCCCCATCTCTGAATTTTGAATTTATAGTACTTTAAAAGTTTGGTCAGTTTACTGAGTCTCTGGACTAAATATAAACTTCAAAGGACCCAGTTGGCCTAAACAATGGAGAATAAAGGGAAAGAAAATTTCAAGGCTACAAAATGCAGTGTCTTCAGATTCTGGACACGAATTTTAAGAATGTATTCATGTGCAGTTAAGGAGTGCTTAAGAAAAAAAAAAAAAAAAGGCCCAGACACACCCTCCTGACTTGCTCCACTAAGGAGGCCTCCTCCTTTACTAATATATAATGCTTCACCAATTGATGCAGGTATTTTTGCTGTCTAATGGAATTAACATCCATTTTATTATTGTTAAGTAATAATTACTGGCAGAATGGGGAACATCCTTTGGGAAAGAGACATCTATTCTTTTTTTTTTTTTTTGAGACATCTATTCTTCATCAACAATCTTAATACCTTCCAGCGATAATAAAAGGATATTATTAAAGAAAGCATTTAATCAAAAAAAGTCAACTCTTAAAAGCAACTGTAGCTACTTGATAAGCTCCTAATAATCAGTAAAGTATTTTTAATCTCAAAAATCTTGTAAAAGTTAGCTAATATTTAGGGTTTGAATATAGGAAATCAGTTGTTAGAGTGCTAAGAATAATGTTAATTTATGAGACATGAGGCTTGATATTATGGTAAATTTACTGATTAAATGGAGCTAGTGTTTACTTTGTGGATTTTCTAGCAATTAGTCCTTAGAACACTATAACCAAGGGTCACAAAATTTTTTTTTTTTTTTTTTTTTGCGGTACGCGGGCCTCTCACTGCTGTGGCCTCTCCCGTTGCGGAGCACAGGCTCCAGACTCACAGGCTTAGCGGCCATGGCTCACGGGCCCAGCCGCTCCGCGGCATGTGGGATCTTCCCGGACCAGGGCACGAACCTGTGTCCCCTGCATCAGCAGGCGGATTTTCAACCACAAAATATTTTTGTAACTAGTAATTATGTGTCACATGCTCATGAGCTAGGAACAAATGGTCAAAGTTTTTCAAAAAGTGCTTTGACAAAATTACATCATCAACAAAGCCAAGAATCCTACGTGTTTAGGTTCCTAGATCTTATTTGCAATATAACTGACCACACATAAGAACAACAATAAAAAAATGTCTACCTCTGTTTTAAAAAGACTGAATTACCAAAGGACTTTTCTGTTTCTTGTTTGTGAGCTACGTTTATTCAAAGATGGAGCTTGCTGTGAATATCTTAAAATCTCAGATTATTTGACAAATATTAGTCGGCACTCCTGAATATTCTCATTCCTTTTTAAAAAGTACACTTAAAACCAGAGAGAAGTTTCTTGCTAAGAAAAGTGAATGGATTTATCACAGGCCCACCAAACCAATTTTCCTGCTGTTTTGCTTTCTCTATCTTAGTTCCTTAGAGGAAATATAGATTCTTAAGTTTCCAAAGTTATAACCTTATCTCTTCATGGAGGTGGTCAGTGCTGAGCCAGGCCTACAGGAGAGGTGCATTTGCACTGAATCTTGCTTCCCTTGGGATGAGTTTGCGGCCCTCTGGCATGGCCTGTTTTCCCCTCTGCTTCTGATCACTCCAGAGGTTCCACCCAAATGGACCAGGGAAAGTTACTGCTGCCCATCCCTCTGGTGAAGGGATGCCACCAGAGGGATGGGCATGATGCCCCATGAGGCTCAAACACTGAAGTGTGGTCAGAGGGACCTGGGCATCAGGAAAGGGGCAAGGCCCCAGGTAAGGACAGAAAATCTCCTTTCTTTTCTCTAATTTATGATTGGATTAGTTTGTCTTTTGCTTTAGAAGATTTATCGTTTTACCTTCTTACTAACTTATTTTGGTAGAATTAGGAAGGTTATGTGTATATGAGTGTGTGTGTGTGTGTGTGTGTGTGTATATATATATATATATATATGCTCTTCTCAAAGACGTCTTATTTTACAGGCAAACTCAGACCGTCATAGTGAACCCAATTAGGAGGAGGTCTTCTTCGAGGATGTCTCTGGTAAGAAAGAAGGAAAAATACAATTGGTCTTTTTCTTTTAGTTATGTCATCTTCCTTAATAAAATATGCTTTGAGCACTGTTAATTTTTAGTTCGAACCACAAAAGTGTGCTGATATTTGACCAAAGAAATGGTGATTTTCCATAGCTTAAGCCTAATATTTATATAATATATATAATATTTATTATATTATACATATTTAAATATTAGGTCCAACGTCATATTAAAATTTTTGTGAAAATGATTCTACTACCCAAAGCAATCTACAGATTCAATGCAATCCCTATCAAACTACCACTGGCATTTTTCACAAAACTAGAACAAAAAATTGCACAATTTATATGGAAACACAAAAGTCCCCGAATACCCAAAGCAATCTTGAGAACGAAAAATGGAGCTGGAGGAATCAGGCTCCCTGACTTCAGACTATACTACAAAGCTACAGTAATCAAGACAGTATGGTACTGGCACAAAAACAGAAATATAGATCAATGGAACAGGATAGAATGCCCAGAGATAAACCCCCACACATATGGTCACCTTATCTTTGATAAAGGAGGTAAGAATATAAAGTGGAGAAAAGACAGCCTCTTCAATAAGTGGTGCTGGGAGAACTGGACAGGTACATGTAAATGTATGAGATTAGAGCACTCCCTAACACCATACACAAAAATAAGCTCAAAATGGATTAAAGATCTAAATGTAAGGCCAGAAACTATAAAACTCTTAGAGTAAAACATAGGCAGAACACTCTATGACATAAAACACAGCAAGATCCTTTTTGACCCACCTCCTAGAGAAATGGAAATAAAAACAAAAATAAACAAATGGGACCTAATGAAACTTTAAAGCTTTTGCACAGCAAAGGAAGCCATAAACAAGACCAAAAGACAACCCTCAGAATGGGAGAAAATATTTGCAAATGAAGCAACTGACAAAGGATTAATCTCCAAAATTTACAAGCAGCTCATGCGGCTCAATAACAAAAAAACAAACAACCCAATCCAAAAATGGACAGAAGGCCTAAATAGACATTTCCTCAGAGAAGATATACAGACTGCCAACAAACACATGAAAGAATGCTCAACATCATTAATCATTAGAGAAATGCAAATCAAAACTACAATGAGATATCATCTCACACCTGTCAGAATGGCCATCATCAAAAAATCTAGAAAAAATGAATGCTGGAGAGGGTGTGGAGAAAAGGGAACACTCTTGCACTGCTGGCGGTAATGTAAATTGCTACAGCCACTATGGAGAACAGTATGGAGGTTCCTTAAAAAACTACCATAAGACCCAGCAATCCCACTACTGGGCATATACCCTGAGAAAACCATAATTCAAAAAGAGTCATGTACCAAAATGTTCATTGCAGCTCTATTTACAATAGCCAGGACATGGAAGCAACCTAAGTGTCCATAATCAGATGAATGGATAGAGAAGATGTGGCACGTATATACAATGGAATATTACTCAGCCATAAAAAGAAATGAAATTGAGTTATTTGTAGTGAGGTGGATGGACCTAGAGTCTGTCATACAGAGTGAAGTAAGTCAAAAAAAGAAAAACAAATACCGTATGCTAACACATATATATGGAATCTAAGGGGAAAAAAAAAAGGTCATGAAGAACCTAGGGGTAAGACGGGAATAAAGACACAGACCTACTAGAGAATGGACTTGAGGATATGGGGAGGGGGAAGGGTAAGCTGTGACAAAGTGAGAGAGTGGCACGGACATACATACACTACCAAACGTAAAATAGATAGCTGGTGGGAAGCAGCCGCATGGCAGAGGGAGATCAGGTCCGTGCTTTGTGATCACCTAGAGGGGTGGGATAGGGAGGGTGGGAGGGAGAGAGACGCAAGAGGGAAGAGATATGGGAACATATGTATATGTATAACTGATTCACTTTGTTATAAAGCAGAAACTAACACACCATTGTAAAGCAATTATACTCCAATAAAGATGTTAAAAAATTTTTTTGACTATTAGCCAAGAGTAATCAGTAGATATTTAAAATACTAGATGATTTTTCCTAATAAGATTAAATATACTACATATAAGCTTCTTATGTTCAGTTGTTTATATAAGAATTCAGGAAATTTTTGCCTATTCCTTCTTGCTCTTAACTTTTTGGATACAGCTTGTTTTCTTGTGCTGTCTGATGTCTGATATCAGCGCATAGGGCTTAGCATTGCTATTCTGGCACTGAAAATGAAACACTGAAATGATACACTGAACATGAAACACTGAAATGAAACACTGAAAATGATAGATATGGTAAGAGCTGTAAGGTCTTCATATTTATTTTTCATATATAATATGTTTGACTGCTTTAGAAGTTTTTAATGGAGAGAAAGAAACCAGCAGAAAATTACTGTACACATATTACATAGGCAATGTGTTTTAATGCTGTTTCCAATTTTCCATTTCTTAGCCTAAACCCCAGCCCTATGTGATGCCTCCCCCACCCCAGCTGCATTATAATGGACATTATACAGAACCATACACTTCTTCGCAAGGTAAAGTACACTATTTCTGAAATGCCTTACAAAATTATTATGAATAAATTAATGAGGACTTGGAGATCTTGAAGCCAGGATAGTTTTTGGCTGAAGTTACATCCAAAATTGTTGTCATGATTATAGCCAACCTGGATTCATAGAAGAAGCTGCCATTATAAAGTCAGTTTTTTGGAAATGGGTGGAAAATATTCAATATCAAATTTTGATGCTCAAATTTGGCCCACGGGCACTCCTTCAAGGTGGTTCCCGTGTCCTGTTAACACACCCCAGTAGCCTTTGAGTGCTTCCTTGCTTTCTAGCCTGGGATGTCCCAAGCTCATTTTGTTTCTTCCTCCCTGAGACCTTCCCACTGTAAAGTATTAAACGTTTTATTTTTATCTATTTACGTTCATCTTTCACTTGATGGGTATAGGGAGCTGTATTTAAACAGTGCCTCCGAGGCTAAATCTCCAGCATTCATTTTACAGACTCTGCCTACAGGGCTCTACTATAAAGGCCGAGGAGATTTATGCAGAGAAGTAATTCCATATCTCAAGAAGCTTGGAATCTAATAGTGGAGGATGAGACAAGTACACAAATAACTTAAATACAAAGAGAACATGATTGTTGTGATGAGAGAGAGCGAGCAATTGCTCATCATGTTGGAGAGACTGAGAAAGGCTTTTTGGACCTTGAAAGATGGGTAGATTTCCGTATGTAGAGAGAGGCAGTTCCTGTTGGGATTGCTGCTCCTGGTTTTGTGAAGGGGGGTTGGATAGTGAATGCATTGGCATAAACAAGGAAGAGGGTGGCTGGACTTAGCCCCACAGGGAACTGGTAGAACATGGTGTGTGAAGGGACCGGAAGGTGGGTGGTGACGCATCGCTGGTGCCGGGCCTTGTGTGTAAGATGAGACTTTCTGTGCAGTGCGACGGGTGGGTGGGAGGGGATGGATTGGGCTCTGGGTTCCCAGAGTGTCCCCCTCAGGATGTTTTCACCTTCTTCACAGTCTTCTCCTCCTTGCACGCTGCCCTCCTTTGGTTTTGTGACCCCAGCTCCCACCCACTTCCGGGAAAAGGCTCTTCTCTCTGCACTGTTAGTGTTTCCTTGCTGTTCATCCCTTTTCCTCCATCTGCAAGCATCCTACTATTTTTCCTCTCTTCTCTCTTCAAACTGCAGTTTGAATTAGTTTTTTCTTTCATTTTTCACCCCACTTCTGAGAGTAACACGTGTGTGCTCCTTCTGCCTCCTGGTTACCCCTTTACTTCTCCTACCTTTGCTACTCTGTTCAAGCTGACCTCTCACGGGTCCCCAGAGCCCCGCACATTCTCCTTCCCATCCGATTCCAGCAGTCTAGCCTCTTGACAGACCTCTCTTCCCTGCGCTGGGTTCTCCCTCCTCCTGTACCATCGGTGTTCACTGCTCTCAAAGTCTGCCCAGGGCCTCCTCTCCCCCTGCGGGCTTCCGCAGCAGCCTCGTTTCATCCGTGGTTCGGGTTTCAGCGAGGATGACTGTCTGAGTTTCCCACCCCGTCATCACCGCTATGCCCCAGCCCCACATTTCATCTGTCTGACAACTGTTGGGGCAGTGAAGGGAGCTACTGCATGTGAGCCCTCAGCGGGCTACCCGGCTGAGTGGGAAGCACTCAGTGAATAGTATCCACCATTACAGCTTACTGAAGACTGACATCCTGCATTTGAGCCCATCACTCTAGTCCACAAGTCCCTTTGCCCAAGTTCCTTACTTCTTTACGACGAAGTCACCCTCCTGGTTACTTGGATTCCAAACTGCATGTAATTTTTCTTTTCTCTTTTTGCCTTCAGTACCCCGACAGTTGCAAACCCTATTGCCTCTGACGAACTCCATCTCTTCCACGTCCCCTTCGCCATGTCCCTCTGCTCCTGCTCCAGTTCTTTTTTTTTAAACGTCTCAGTTCTTGCATCATAGTTGCTGATATCTTCAGTCTTCAATCCCCACTCTCCCTGGTTCACCTGACACTCAGCAGCCAGGCTCATCTTATCCCATCTCCCTGACGATCGTTCCTTTGTCTAGTGTTCAACGTTCTCTGTGATGTTCCTTCATGCTACTCTTCCTGTCTTATTCCCCACTGTTCTCTACCCTCTCCGGCTACCTGGTACTCCAGCCAGACCGAGCACGCCCTCTGTGCCTCGTCTCCCAGCTTTGCCCGCATTGCTGTGTCACCCACAAGGGTCCTTATCCCACGCAGCCTCCTGCCCACATGCTTCCGCCCAGTCAGGATGGGCTAGGCTGCCGTGTGGGAACAAATTCTAAACTCTTAGTGGCTTACACGGGAAAGCTTACTTCTTTCTCAGGTTACCCGTGTCCATCGTGCACTGGCAGGAGGGCTCTGCTCCATGTCAGCCTCCCCAGGGACTCGGGCTGGGGTCCCTTTCTATCTGGAATGTTGGGCACGGTGGCAAGGAGAAGGGAGCCTGGAAATTGCTGGGTGGGATCCGCGCGCACTCAGAGGTAGACAGCCCGGCTACTGATGAAACCCCACCCACATACCCCAAGGCCCCTTGAGGGCTGTATCCCCTGGGGGGTTGTTCTTGGTCTTCTCCCTGCCCCATCAGCCTGGCCCAATCTGGAAGCGATCCTTCCCTCCTCCGGACTCCTGTAACGCTTATCTCCTTTAATTGTCATGCTTCTTCCTTGGATTCTGGTGATTTTGGTACACACCTTTCCCTTTATATTTATCTGGATTCCAGTCATTTTCCCCCTGTTAGTTCTCAGCATAGTCTTTTACACATACAGACTCGTAAATGAATGGTTCATGGAGTACCCAGAGGAGCCTGGAGATGGGGAGGCCAGGCCGGCGGGTATTGTGCGAGTCTGGATGGTCTTGAATGAGGCTGAGCTGTGACAGCAGTGAGTAGAGGGGACTCCATAGACGCACATTGCAGAGTGTTCCAGATACGGGAAATGGACAGGAACAAGGAAGCATTGTGTGTCCACAGGAAGAAACAGCGGTGCGTGTGAGGCCCATCCCTTTGTGGCTGTATGTGCCACACACGAGGCTGCGGCATGTTCACTTTGATAATCATTTGGCACTTAAACCGCCAAGAGGCTTTTGAATCGAAAAAAGAATGCTTTTCGATGGCAACTGTTCTCTGATGGTTAGAAATCACCCTCATTAGTTTTCCAGGTGAACTACAGATTGGACTGAAGAAACATGCCTCGTACCAGCCCCGAACAGGCGCACACACAGCCAAGCTAGATTCTGCTCTTGGACCCCAATCTTACTGAAGCATGGGGGCTGGAGCAGGGGGCAGGTGTGGCTGTCTTAGCAAGGGTCTTCTTGGCTTCTGGCCCCTAGTGAGGTATACAGCTACTGGTGACACTGTTGGACCTGAAGAGGCTCAGATCCTGCCCAACTATTGCCCTTTTGTGTCTTCACTGTGGAAGAATCTCTACAGCCCACCTAGAGTTTCATTTAAGGAACTGTTTACAGAAAGGTGGTGCTTGAACTAGCTCAGCATCATCAAGGCCACATCTCCAGAGAGGGGAGAAAGCAGAGTCAGAGACCCAGAGCCTTGAACAGTATCTCTGCCTGCAGTCCCCCAGACTTCCAGAAAGCCTGCTTTGTGTCTCTAGTAAAACACGTTTTTGACTTTCAGAAAAAGACAGTGTTTTGTGGTACAGTTGTACTCTTAATATTGGACTTAGATTTGGCTGCTCTTTATTGGGTGTCAAACCCTGAATACCACCCTTAGAGTAGGCAGGGCCATCCCCATTCTCTAGATGAGGAGGCGAGGCTCCCAGAAACCCCCTGTCCAGGGTCACTCAGAGCTGTGGCTACAGCCAGGTCACTTCAGGGTGGAGTTTCATGAGGTACGCTGAGAATGTCATCAACGTTCGGGGCCTGTCTCAGTATTTGTCTAGAGTAATTGATCCACTTTTGTACATTTAGAAAATCTCATTTTAAAATACACATTTTTTTTTTTTTTTTTTTTTGCGGTACGCGGGCCTCTCACTGCTGTGGCTTCTCCTGTTGCGGAGCACAGGCTCCGGACGCGCAGGCTCAGCGGCCATGGCTCACGGGCCCAGCCGCTCCGCGGCATGTGGGATCTTCCTGGACTGGGGCACAAACCCATGTCCCCTGCATTGGCAGGTGGACTCTCAACCACTGCACCACCAGGGAAGCCCTAAAATATACATTTTAAATGTTTTGTTTTTCCCCCTAGATAACCTGTTTGTGACCAACCAGAATGGATACTACTGTCACTCTCAGACAAGTTTGGATCGAGCCCAGATTGACCTGAGTGGTCGCCTCCGCAACGGCAGTGTCTACAGTGCACACAGCACCAGCTCCTTAAATAACCCCCAGCCCTACTTGCAGCCCTCACCCATGTCCTCGAACCCGAGCATCACCGGGAGTGACATCATGAGGCCTGACTACGTCCCGTCGCACCGGCACAGCGCCCTGATCCCCCCGTCCTACCGCCCGACCCCCGACTATGAGACGGTGATGAAGCAGCTCCACAGAGGCCTGGCGCCCGCCGAGAGGCAGAGCCACTCGCTGAGAAACCTCAACATCGGCAGCTCATACGCGTACAGCAGGCCCGATGCGCTGGTCTACAGCCAGCCCGAGATCCGGGAGCACGCGCACTTCAGCTCCCCCACGTCGGCCCACTACCCGTTCAACCTGAATTACAGTTTCCACAGCCAGGCCCCTTACCCGTACCCCGCAGAGAGGCGGCCGGTGGTGGGTGCCGTCAGCGTGCCCGAGCTGACCAACGTGCAGCTCCAGGCCCGGGACTACCCAGCCCCCAACATCATGAGGACGCAGGTGTACCGCCCGCCGCCCCCCTACCCGTACCCCAGGCCCGCCAACAGCACCCCTGACCTGTCCCGCCACCTCTACATCAGCAGCAGCAACCCCGATCTCATCACCCGGCGGGTCCATCACTCTGTCCAGACGTTCCAGGAGGACAGCTTGCCGGTGGCGCATTCCCTGCAGGAGGTCAGCGAGCCCCTGACCTCAGCCCGGCACGCCCAGCTCCAGAAGAGGAACAGCATTGAGATCGCCGGGCTGACCCACGGCTTTGAGGGCCTGCGGCTCAAGGAGAGGACCATGTCGGCGTCAGCGGCGGACGTGGCTCCGCGGGCCGGCTCCGCGGGCTCCCAGCCAAACGTCGTCACTGAAAGGACAAAGCGAGAAGAGGACGATGAGCAGCAGAGCCTGAGATACGGTCACAAAAAGTCCCTTTCAGACGCCACCATGCTGATACACAGCAGCGAGGAGGAGGAGGAGGACTTGGAGGAGGGGCGCGGGGCGCAGGCGCGGGCGCCCCCGGGCAGCTACTCCCAGCAAGCCCCGCGGAGCGGCCCCCACACGCCCGGCCCCACGCACAGCCTTGAGCCCAAGGCCCACGTCACTGAGGCCGAGAGAAAGGGGAGGGCCGGCAGCCCAGTTCCCACGCCCAGGGAAGGCCCGCGGTCCAGGAGGGACGGGCTGCTGACGCCCTCCATGTCCGAGTCCGACCTCACCACGTCCGGGAGGTACCGCGCCAGGAGGGACTCTCTGAAGAAGAGGCCGGTGTCAGATCTCCTCTCCGGAAAGAAGAACGTCGTGGAAGGGCTTCCGCCGTTAGGGGTGAGCTGTTCAGTGGGCACGGGGGCTCACCCAACCCAGCACGGTGCCCTGTACACCTGACTCGTCTCAACACCTTCTGCCCTCTATTCATCCTTTCTTTCACTCATTACTTCTGATGTTTTACAGCTTTTTTCCTTTTAAGTTGTTTCAACTCCCTCCCCCCCCCACCAGCCAACACATATTTTGCCCAGCTTTTGTCTTACTTTGTAATACTTTGAGTTTGAGTATCTATGGAAATAATGGGGAGGGATTAGAATTTTCGTGGTTTTGCTGGAGGTGATAACTTAGGTGAAGTGAAAGGTAAATGTAGGAGGCTCTGTGGAATGGAAGAGAAAGAATGAATGGGAAGTTTTAGTAATGCAGTGTGATGGAAAACGAAGTAAAGGTTTCACAACTTTAGCCAGGATTGCTTCGTCAGCCACCCGTAAAAATACCCCGCTGTGGTGCAGGGTCTAGGGCTGCTCTTGTTCAGTTTGCTTGTTTGGGGTCTGAGGGAAGCATTCCCCGAAGTGTCCCTAATGTATTCCTTGTGTCGCAGTCCGTGTGGGTACAGCTTGAACTGCTGGGCTGTGATCTCTGAGGCCTGGAGGGTGATTCTGGAGCTGGAAGGTGGCACTTTGTCAAGACAAAAAACCCAAGAGCTCCAGGTCTCTTTATTTTTTATATCTTTATTGGAGTGTAATTGCTTAACAATGTTGTGTTAGTTTCTGCTGTACAACAAAGTGAATCAGCTGTAAGTATACATATTCCCCATATCCCCTCCCTCTTGAACCTCCCTCCCACCCTCCCTATCCCACCCCTCTAGGTGGTCACAAAGCACCGAACTGATCTCTGTGCTATGCGGCTGCTTCCCACTAGCAATCCATGTTACATTTGGTAGTGTATATGTGTCCATGCCACTCTCTCACTTCGTCCCAGCTTCCCCTTCCCCCTCCCCCGCCCCACGTCCTCAAGTCTGTTCTCTACGTCTGCGTCTTTATTCCTGCCCTGCCACTAGGTTCATCAGTACCATTTTTTTAGTTTCCATATATGTGCGTTAGCATATGGCATTTGTTTTTCTCTTTCTGACTTACTTCACTCTATATGACAGACTCTAGGTCCATCCATCTCATTACAAATAATTCAATTTTGTTCCTTTTTATGGCTGAGTAATATTCCATTGTGTATATGTGCCACACCTTCTTTATCCATTCATCTGTCGATGGACATTTAGGTCACTTCCATGTCCTGGCAGTTGTAAATAGTGCTGCAGTAAACATTGTGGTACATGACTCTTTTTGAATTATGGTTTCCTCAGGGTATGTGCCCAGTAGTAGGATTGCTGAGTCATATGGTAGTTCTATTTGTAGTTTTTTAAGGAACCTCCATACTGTTCTCCATAGTGGCTGCACCAATTTACATTCCTACCTCCAGGTCTCTTTAAAAGAGAGACTGAGTGAACTGAGAACCCAAGGAAGGTCCCTTGTAGAAAATGCAGCTCCTTAATATTCAGGATGATAAATAACCGTAGTTTGAGCACTTTTTATCTACTTGAGGCAAAATATAAGAGAGCATAACATCATCTCTAGCAGCCATTCCCAGAGCATTTACCATGTGCTGAGCAGGCCATCTGCTTTACCATGTCCAGTTTACAACAGGCCTATTGTTTCTACAGATGAGAAAATAGACTCTGAGATATCAAGTAACTTTCCCAAGGTCACACATCTAATGAGTGACCGAACTGAAATTTTAAACCCATATTTACCTCCTCAACTGGTTCTCCTGTCTTCTACATTGTTCTGCATCGAAGTAGTATATTTTATTAAGTAATAATTGCTTTTCTAAGCTTTGCTGTTTTCTGTCTTTCCACTGAAACCTTTTAACTCTGAGTTCCTCAGCTTTGCCCAGGCATCTGTGGCATTGTCATGTCAGCGTGTCCACTCTGAGTCATCTGGCTTCCTTGCTCAGGCTCCTCCTTGCCCAGGGCTCCATTCCCTGTGCCCTGCGCTCCTGCCAAGTGAAAGTGATTAATTAGCCTATGCATTTTGTCTCCCAGTTGCTCCCAGTGTCCTGGCAGCTAGGGACTCCTCCCCCCATTTTTGCTGGTGGGCATATTCAGACCTGAGGGCACGTCACAAATGTGGTTCTGCCCTAGTGTATTATTAGATCTTCTAAGATGCTACAGACATCTTCATAAGCAGGAGGAAAGTTCACACAGTATTATAGTGGTTATGAAATAGATCAGTACACACAGGCTCAAACTCCTTACAGTACTGCCGTGAATTTAAACGTGTTTTCTTTTAATGGGTTGGAATTGTAAATTTATTTTAAATTTTTCTTGGGAGTACATTCTTACTCATCTGTCTGACAGTAAAGGCCAGTGTCTCAGGTCGGCTGAAGTGGAGGCCATGGGCTCACAATCAGTGATTCAGGGCCGGACAGGGTATGGACGTGTCTCCCGAAGTAACTGCCTGAGTCCTGAGCCAGCTGGACGGGGCCCTCTCATAGTTGACACTCTTCACTGATTACATCATGAACATAGTTTTTATGTGTGACCTGAGTCTTTCCCCGAATGATACTTGTTTTGAGTAGAGTCCAGTATTCAAGCCTATTGTCCCTGTAGTTTTGAATGGCCCAGCAAATTCTGCTAAATCTGAGGACTTTTATCGGTTTGGTTCTCTAAAAATACAAAATTTCCCCCTCATTGACTTTTAGACCTATAGTATTAGTGAGATTATGTGATTGGATTATCCTTTTTCACCCCTTCTTTTCGCATAAGGCATCTCCCTACTTAAGGAATGTGAATGGCAGCTGTGGCCCAGGAAAAGGTACAGGACCTAAGAGTGGAAAACTTGGGTCTGAGTCTAGAACCTGCCATTCATTAGTTCTCTGCCCAGTGGGCCGGGCCCTTCACACACCAGAGCCTTAGCTTCTCCATCCGTAACACAGGACGGCCACCCCTCCTCTGTCTGCTGTGGCGTTGTGTTAGGTCCCACGTAGGGTTAGGCATGAGAAGTGCTTTCTGAATCCTATGATGCAGCATAACTGCTTTTAATGCACGGTTTTTGTTGTGTTGACCCTATTTGCCATGTATAAAGAGGCAGCTGTGTGACACTGGGCAAACAACTTAATCTCTCTGACTCCCATTTTCTCATTCGTAACCGAGATGACCCCAGAGGGTTGTTGGGGGAAAATGCTCAGTCAAGTTTAACTTGTTCCTGTGAGGTGGCATCATACATTTAACTTACTGGCTTCCCAAGAGCTGAAGAGTCCAACCCCCTGCTAATCCTCTGACCCCCTTCACAGCAACTCAGGGTGGCCATTATTTTAATTGTTACAGCAAGCGAATATACTAATGGGAATCATGGTTCTAGAGGTTTCGTATTAAAAACAGTGAAATAAAGTGCAGAGAAGCAGGAACATTTTCGAATTCTCCACGCATCTCCCCCTATGGCGACTTGATTGATTGCTGTCTGGAGAAGGTAGACTGAGTGCTTGTGCTTCTGCATAGAGGTTTTGTTCCACCCTTAGTCTTATGTGGTGGTTCTGACACGAGAAGTCACTGTACGGGTTGTACATTTGAAACCATGCTCTTGTACTCTGAGGGCTAAGTAAGGGGTCTTTGAAGTGAGTTTTGACTATAAGACCCTTTCTTCAAATACTGGCTTTGGGGCTTCCCTGGTGGTGCAGTGGTTAGGAATCTTTCTGCCAACGCAGGGGACACGGATTCAAGCCCTGGTCCGGGAAAATCCCACATGCTATGGAGCAGCTAAGCCCATGCGCCACAACTGCTGCACTCTAGAGCCTGCAAGCCACAGCTGCTGAAGCCTGCGCACCTAGAACCCGTGCTCCGCAACAAGGGAAGCTGCCACAATGAGAGGCCGGCGCACCGCAACGAAGAGTCGCCCCCGCTCACTGCAACTAGAAAAAGCCCATGCGCAGCAATGAAGACCCAGCACAGCCAAAAATAAATACAATAAAATAAAATTAATTTTTAAAAAAATTAAAAAAAGAATACTGGCTTTAGAACTGACCTTACCAATCATCCAGCACACGTGTGCTGGGGCCTTTTGAGTCATTTTCAGGCCAAGCAGTGCTGGAGCCACCTCTGCTGGCTGGTGGGAGCTGAGTGTTAAATTTTCAGGCTCTTGTGAGGCCTCTGATGTTACACTGGCAGATTGAAATTAGCTGTGATGGGAGTATTTGTACCGTGGAACCTGGCAAACTTCACACATCAGAACTGTTCCCACTCCCCCGCCACAAAGTCCATTGTTAAACATTTACCTGCTTTCTGCACACATGAGAATCATGACATTTTAGCCTAAGCAGGAACCTTTTAGTCTGTGTAGCCTCCCTCTCTCCAAGGCTGACAGAGCTGCAGTAAAGTTGATTTTATTTATGAGACAGAAGAGAGCTGCTGATTTCATTTATGAGATAGAACTGAGAAAACCATTTCTGTCAAATTAGGGCTACAGTTGTGATAATTACTATGGCTTCCAAGGAGGTGTAGACTGTTGAAGAAGACTTGGCATTCTTGGGCTTGTTTGCCTCAGAGAGCAAAATCATTGGCTTTAATAATAACTTTAGGAAACACCAGTTTTCAGGAGACAGAATTCCGTCTATGCCCTCTCTTGTACCCTCTCTTGGTATAATGATGTTCTCCTCATTTAAAAATGTGGTGGTTCTAACTGCATTTACCAGAGGTGTGGTGAGCTAACCCAGGTCACACAAGTCTGCAACAGAATGTAGAATACAATAGAGCCACCGGAGAAGACATTGAAAACAAACGAATTTGTATTTTTTTTAAATGTATAAAAGCTTATTGCAATGAGGTGACTGCATTTAAAACCCTCTTTGTGGATTGCAGCTGATTTTTGTGTGTGTCACGGTTTGATATTCAGGAGTCCTGTGAAGGAATGCTGTCTGCTCGGAGCCTCACCTTTCATTACAACAGAGCCTTGAAACCAGTTGCATTTCAAAACCTTATATCTGGAAGACTTATCAGGGCTTTGGCCTTAAAAGGAATGTCTTCCTCCTAATCTTTGTGAAACAAACGTGTGTGTGTGTGTGTGTGTGTGTGTGTGTGTGGAGTGTAAGCTCTCCTGTGGTTGTTGGTTTAGGAGAACCCACCCTCTGTTAACTTCAGTCCACTGAAATCTCTTTTCAAAGGGATTGTATTTGTGTATATTTGATATATACATATAAATATTTTTGTAGGGAATGAAAAAGAGCCGGTTAGATGCAAAAAAAATTGGTCCTCTCAAACTGGCTGCCCTAAATGGACTCTCCCTGTCTCGACTGCCTCTGCCTGATGAAGGAAAGGAGGTGCCTGCCAGAGCCACGAATGATGAGAGGGTACGTACCAGACCACGGGTCTGCACGCCTGCCCTGGAACCGCTGATACAGTGTTGCAGAACTGCCTTCTTGAGATTTTCCTGAATTTTCTAACACATTTGATAATTATAAATGAGTGTTAGGAATTTTGTCATCTGGCCTTCAAAACTGGGGCAAATTTATAGCTAATGTCTTAAATAGATAATTTCAGGCTAAATGTTGATTTTTGTCTGTTGGTTTCTGAATACTGTTCATTACCTTCTTCTGGCCATGAATTTAGAGGAAATGTGCATATGAGTACACATAGGAAGGAAAGCAGATATCGACTGCTTTCATTACATCGAAAACTTAACAGTGAATGGTTACTGAATTTTTCAAAACTTTGTGACTGAGATGTATTTGCTATGAGGTTCTATGATACCAAAATTAGACAGGCATGAATTATGCTGAGCAAAAATTAATTTACTTACACCTGGAGATAGTTTCCAATAATGTTTTCTGTTTTTTATATATATTATAAAATTGCAGCATTTGTTCATAGAGGTTGGAATTGATTATCCTACTTTAGGATTTACTGTTCTTCAGGAGAATTTTCCACTCTTAGGGAGTCATATAATTGACTATAGATTTAGAGAAGATGAATTCAATGAATTGTCTTAGGCCAAGTTTACACAGAAGTCTGCATCATGTTTCTCACCAATAGTATTATTTCATTTGTTCTTTTGTTGTTAAGACTTGTTAAATTTAACTTTGGTTTCATCTAGAATTTTCAATATTAGATAGTACTGGACTTGAAGCAGAAAGTGAGATTTCAAGTGTACGGTCAAAATGCAGCTGTGGCATGGGACTGTATTCATATTACTCCTCTCTTTCTATTTTTCAGTGTAAAATTCTGGAACAGCGGTTAGAACAAGGAATGGTATTCACAGAATATGAAAGAATTCTTAAAAAACGGCTCGTTGGTGGGGAGTGTTCAACAGCACGACTCCCTGAAAATGCAGAAAGAAATCGGTTCCAAGATGTTCTTCCCTATGACGATGCCAGAGTGGAACTGGTCCCAACCAAAGAAAACAATACCGGTTACATCAACGCGTCACATATTAAGGTGAGGGGAATGTTTAGAGTGATACACAGGATGTGAAGTTTCCAGTTAAATTAGGAGAATGGTAAGAATTGTATTCATGTCTGTTTTCTAAAAACATCCTAGTTTTGAACCGTTGGGACAAACTGTACTGTAAGTTGGGAAATCCATACACCAAGGCTGGACACACAGTGTTTGCTGCCTCCATGTGTTGGATCCCTCTGCGCCCAGCATTGTTACCAGGACTCTGGGACCACTCATTTGTCTGACTTGAGAACTTTGTGCTTCTAAATCTGAAGACCTCTTTATAGCTCATCAATTCTCTCAAGAGCAACTGAATTGCTAGTTTTTCCTTATCACATACCTACATGCGTTTTTATGTGAAAGAAGTGTCTGGTGTTTACCAAAGCTTTTCCTTATGGTGGTGCCATCTGCACTCTTTGCATACTCTCTTAGTCATTTGTTTTTAAGATTGTTACAAGTTTAAGTACTTCCGTGCCTCCAGCCTTTCTAGCATTCTCCCAGTTTTAAAGTTATTAATTAATTTATTTTTATTTTTTAGGCCACGTCGGGTCTTAGTTGCGGCACGAGAGATCTTCGTTGAGGCATGCGGGATCTTTTGTTGTGGTGTGCTGGCTCTTCATTGTGGCGCATGTGCTTCTCTCTAGTTGTGGCGTGCAGGTTTTCTCTTCTCTAGTTGTGGTGCGTAAGCTCCAGGGCGCGTGGGCTCTGTAGTTGTGGCGCGTGGGCTTAGTTGCCCTGCAGCATATGGGATCTTAGTTCCCTGACCAGGGATCAAGCCCGCATCCCCTGCATTGGAAGGCGGATTCTTTACCACTGGACAACCAGGGAAGTCCCTCTTAATCATTTATTTTCTTTTGTAGCCATTAAATATTTTATAAGAACAATTTTTAAAAATTAGTTTATTTTTGGCTGTGTTGGGTCCTCGTTGCTGCGCACAGGCTTTTCTCTAGTTGTGGCGAGCGGGGGCTACTCTTCGTTGTGGTGCGCGGGCTTCTCATTGCGGTGGCTTCTCGTTGCAGAGCAAAGGCTCTAGGCGTGCGGGCTACAGTAGTTGTGGCACGTGGGCTCTAGAGCACAGGCTCAGTAGTTGTGGCGCATGGGTTTAGTTGCTCCACAGCATATGGGATCTGCCTGGACCAGGGATCAAACCCATGTCTCCTGCATTGGCAGGCGGATTCTTAACCACTGTGCCACCAGGGAGGTCCCTCTTTTAATCATTTTTAAACATTATTTTGTTCTTAAGCAGTGCTGCTTTTTCCCTGTAAACAGTATAATGCCGTTTAACTGGGGTAACGTTACACCCACTAAAATGGAAAAAGTGATGATTCACAACAGGAAGGTGAGAAAAGCCAGATGCTCTGTCTTCTCCATGCTGGCTGGAGAGTCAGTTCGTTGTTTTGGGAAGAAGAAATTTCCTTATAGTGAGTGAATGAGTAAATGTCTATGGGCAGGTGTTATTTTCCTTCTTTCCCACATTTTATTTAGTTTGCAAGTGATGTTTGATGAGAGCCGTTTCACACTTAAGACTTTGTAGAGGCCCAGCAGTCTGCCTGTGAAAGCCAGTACCCTTGATGGTCTTTGGGAATTTGTGCACAAGCTTTTTAAACATGGGCATAAGTTGTTTAAAAACTGAGCATCTCTTTGGAATAGCTTAGCCAGTCTCCCATGACTGGGTGGATGAGGGTTGAATAACATTGTGGTTCTGTGGTGGTATTTCAGAATCTTCAGAGACAGCCCGAAGAACAGTGGAAAGAGTCTGACTTCAGAATTCGTGGATCGACCACTTAGCAGTGTGGGACCTCCTTGTACTTATCTCTGAATAAGGAAGTGCTGACCTCCCCCATTTTGCTCCCCATGAGATCCTTCCTCCCTGGTTCTTGTTCGCTGTGGTGCCTGGTGCCACCCACCACGGGCCCAGTGGGAGGATGGGGGTGTGACTCAGGCTGCAGCCTTAAATGGGGGCATGAGTGGAAGGGTGTGTGGCCCAGAGTTTACACTCGGGGCACTCGGAAAGCGGTTATAGTCGTCACTCAGCAGTGGGGGAGCCGAGATTTAACCCAGATTTCCTGACTACAAATCCTGTAATTATTATATTAGACTGTTTTCGAGGAGGTTAAATCCTAAGTGGAAATTTAGTATGGAGGGTGATCCTGACTCAGAAGTTCAGAGGTGAACTCCTTAGGTAGGAAGACTTTTTTCCCCTAGAAATTTGATGTTTAACTTAGGTTTTGACTCAATTGCTAGTACTTGATCCAGTGTGTGTAGTACTTCACGAGGGAAAATTGTGTTTGAGATTTGGGATATGATGACGTTGATATTATTTTTATGAGAAGAACCTAACAGCAGCAATAACAATAATTTATTAAGAACCTATCATGTGCAGGGCACCATACATATTGGCTCGCTTAATCCTGACAACATGAGGGTAGGGAATATTTTTATTGTATAGATGAAAATTGAAATTTGGAGAGCTTAAGGAAATTGCCCTAGGTCACATAGATATTATGTGAATTCATAGCACATACGTTTATAAAGATATCAGTAATGGAAATGGCACTAATAAGGAAAAAGAATAAGATAAAAGTCTTTCTTTATTCTGCTGAATATTTCAGTTTGCTTTGTTCATGTTACCATGAACAAATGTATATACATGTATTATACACATACATATTAATTTCTTTTAAAACCTTTTCTAATTTCAGGTCTCTGTCAGTGGAATTGAATGGGATTATATTGCCACTCAGGGACCATTACAAAATACCTGTCAGGACTTTTGGCAGATGGTGTGGGAACAGGGAATTGCAATTATAGCAATGGTGACAGCAGAAGAGGTAAGTACTCATTTCTCTTAATTGATTTTCTCAGCCTCAGAAAAACAGTTTATGTTGATCATGTGTAATCTTGACTTTTAGAGAAAAGGGCAGGGTAAGGTTGCAGTTCTGAGTTTCAGACATGCTCTCTGAGGGGCATCCTTTGCTGACTCTTGTATTATGTTTTAACTGCACTTGTCTCTAACAGGAGGGTGGAAGGGAGAAGAGCTTTAGGTATTGGCCACGCCTTGGTTCCAGGCACAACACTGTCACCTATGGAAGGTTTAAGATCACCACCCGGTTCCGCACAGACTCTGGCTGCTATGCCACCACGGGCTTGAAGATGAAGCACCTTCTCACGGGGCAGGAGAGGACGGTGTGGCATCTCCAGTACACAGACTGGCCCGAGCATGGCTGTCCAGAGGACCTCAAGGGATTTTTATGTAAGTATCTTCATTCCCAGCACAGCCTTTGCCAGAGCTGCTACACCCACCACAGAGAGGAAGACTTAAGTTCCTGAAACATTTCCTTTATGTTGTCCCATGTAAGCTATGGGCTTGTTTTAAAATAAAAATTTCAAGTGTTTAGGGGAGGCTTAACAGAAGAGGTTTTAAAGCAGAATTTGATAATGAGTAGAAGGCCATTACTGACTCCTAGAAAGTTTCTCCTCCTTTTCATTTTGTAGATGAGAAAATGGAAGCCCAGGAGGAGTCAGGGACTTGCCCAAGATCACACTGTCAGTTAGTAGTTGGGGTTGGTTAATTGGCACCTGGTGCTCTGTATCTGGAGTTTTCTCAATCAGTGGAGATGATCTGAAAATTGTCAATTTGATAGGCCCTAATCCCTTTGTATTTTTCTGTTTCATTGATATTTCACAGCATACCTTGAAGAGATCCAGTCTGTTCGACGCCATACAAATAGTACAAGTGAACCCAAAAGCCCCAACCCTCCATTACTGGTCCACTGCAGCGCTGGCGTGGGACGGACTGGCGTCGTTATTTTGTCAGAGATCATGATTGCCTGTCTGGAACACAACGAGGTGCTTATTTCCCCTGCTGATGAGGGAAGAGGTGGGCTGGGCACAAGGTCAGGGAGGAGAGGGACCTAGTGACTTGACAGCTCTTTCTGAACAAACGTCCTCAGGGATTCTCTATTGAAGATGCTAATGCTCTGATTGAAGCCACATTTCTGCTCGGACGCTCGCTCCCCCCCGCCGCCAGGGTGTGCATTACCCTCATCACTGCTTCTCTCAATCTAGGTGCTGGACATCCCACGGGTGCTGGACATGCTGAGGCAACAGAGAATGATGATGGTGCAGACCCTCTGCCAGTACACGTTCGTATACCGAGTTCTCATTCAGTTCCTGAAAAGCTCAAGGCTCATATAAGCTCCCACAACTTCCTACGGGGACCCGATCATGTGAAGCGTTTACAGCGGAAAAAAAAAGTGCTTGCCGAACTCATGCTCTCTCCTCCACTCGGTGCACGCGGAATGCTACATCAGGACGTAAGTGACGGGATGAATGGTGGCACGTGGAAGGAAGTATGCAGAGCACAAGGCTGAAGAGGGGGTTTAACCTGGGAAAGATGCCGAAGAGGAAGGACTTGGTTCTGAGGGCGTTGCCCTGCTCTGATCTGTCCGATTTGCAGTCCTTGCACACATTTGGAGATTGTATTTTCTAGATAATTCTCTATTTCGCTGAAGCTACGCTGGGCAATTCTGGCAATCACTAAGGCGTATAGGTTTCTATCTTAAACTAGTTTTTGATAATGGAATTTTATTTTATGACTAAAATATTTGGGGTTTTCTTATTAAGAAACTGAACTTTCCATGGGGATGATCCACAGATGTGAGTAGTTCCTATATAACTTTGTATTTAAAACTATGTTATTATCTTTTGTTATTTAAAAAAAATCTTGGGTACTTAACAGTGTAGTTACCAAACCCCAAGCTACAAGAAGAATCTAAAAGTGTTATTTTGAAACATAGAAAACATTTTTATATTCAGAAAATTTTTTATCCTAAAAATTCTATATATTTGTACCTTCTGTATTTTCCAAACAAGAGTTCAGCTCATTAAGGTACTGAGATGAGTCAGTTAATGTAAGTTAAAGTTGGGAATGAAGGCACATTATTTAAAATGTATGAAAATAATCAGATTCACTATTTTTTTTCAGTATTATTCATAAACCCAAATGAGTTTGATTTTATTGGTTGAAAATGAAGTGAAAAACAGTTGCATAAGATGGTTTTAAGCACTTTTTGTTGTTGAAAACAATAAATCTGAGTTTTTAATATATGTGTTGCTTTATAGGTGAAACAGTAACAACGGACATATTGAAAGTGTTTTGGAAGAGATCAGGAATGAGTATGTAGGATGACTAGGACAAGAGTAAGTGCAGTGTACATGCAAGATGGTAAATGCAAGCTGCCTTTGTCTTTACAGAAAATGCAGTGTTATCTATACTCAGACTGAGATGCTGGCATGGAGAGTGGGGGCCTTGGGAAGAGTCTGGGGGCTGACCTCCCGAGGAAGGTATCTCCAGGAAATTCAGGGCCCATCACTGGCAGTGACTCGCTCTGTTTCCTTGAAGTTCTTCCACCTGCACCTCTCTTCTTTTTTTTGACAAATCAGGTTTATATGATGATTAAAAGAAGCCTTGGGGCTTCCCTGGTGGTGCAGTGGTTGAGAGTCCTCCTGCCGATGCAGGGGACACAGGTTCGTGCCCCGGTCCGGGAAGATCCCACATGCCGCGGAGCGGCTGGGCCCGTGAGCCATGGCCGCCGAGCCTGCGCGTCCGGAGCCTGTGCTCCGCAGTGGGAGAGGCCGCAACAGTGAGAGGCCCGCGTACCACACAAAAAAAGAAGCCTTGAAGAGGCTTTATTTTCTTTTGGTTGAAAGAAGGGAAGTGTTAGTAATAGTCTTACCTCATCTCCCCAAACCGCAGCCCAGACTTGTGGGGCCCCCAGAGATGACTGTGGTGTTCAAGATGTACCGGAACTTTGGCTCCTTAATCCTTTAACTTCATACCTGAGGTCAACTTTAGCTCCGCTCCCCCCAGTCCCATCCATGTAGGCCCATCCCAGGGGGCAGGACCAGGCCAGGCTGGCATGGCCTGGTCACATGGGAGCTGAAGAGGTAAGGAAGGACGAACTGGTCCGTTTAGCTGAGCAGCCATCTCTTTCTTCCTTCTTGAGGCTGCGTCTCCACAACATAGAGTTTCTGAAATGTCAAATCCAGGATTATTTCCCCAAATTACAATATCCTAGGGATAGTTCTGATTCCCGTGTTAACTCCTAAAGCAGTTTAACTCATTATTGTCACTGCTGAGTGTGTGTCATTAGCTGTAAGTCAGGATTTCCTTTATAGTGTGTGTATCTGCCGAACTATGACCCAGAAACCAACCACCTGAGAGGAAAATTCAGACGGTATTGATGAAAATGAATATTGAAAGTGGGCATATTTCTCACTTGGGAAGAAAGAATTGATTTTAAATCTAAGATTGTTTAAAGAACAACAGACCCAAGTGCAAATATTCAGGAAGAGCTCCCCAGGAGAATGGAATAAGAGTTTTTTATTGTAATATTTCCCATCTCCGCACCATGTAGAGTGTTTCTGATGCTTTTTTTCTTCCATGGTACGTTTTTTAAAAAAATGCTTTTCTGTCAGGTTTAAACATTTTGAAGTGTCCCATTGACAAGAACATACTGTAACACAAAATCTAAAGAGAAATATATGGTATGTTTGTGTTCCTGTTGTAATAATTTGATTATAAGAAAATTACTTATGAGGGCTAAATTACACTGTGTAAATGTCACTCTTAAAACTCGCATGTTTGTCATAGCTTTAAGACCCATGTAATTTTTTTGTGTCCCTTTTGAATTTTTAAACTTTTAATTAACAGTTAGTGAATACGAAAGTATTTCTGAATAAAAATAAATCTACATTACTAGACTTTGAAGTAATGTGATTTTCAAGAGCAAACTGTAGAACATTGAGGTTTCCATAGGCTCAGCCATGTCTGAGTTGAGGATGTTCTGTCTGCCAAACTTACACAGTGCTTCAGTATTTTAGTGTCTTTTAGTTCGTTGATATTCTTAATTTCATATCAAAATTACCCAAATATACATTTTCACAAAAAGTAGGTTATAAACCAGTGTTTTCCATTGATCATTGTTGGCATCTCTGGCCTCAGTTTTCCTGATTAGTGGACTCTTTTGATAAAATACTCTAGTTGGTAGTTTTGAACACAGGAAGTATTCATTTTAGAGTATGATTTGAAATGTTAATTGCAATCATTATTACATATATTCTTCTGGAACATCTACTGTGAAATATTCAGAAAACCCTAGAATTTAGCCTTTAAAACATTTTGGCAGGATTAAAACAGAAGCTGTGCTTTCTTAGAAATTCCCAGAAAGACCAAGGTCTAGGCAGAAACCCAGAGGAGGAGTGTAGGATGGAGTGATGACAGCGTGGCATGGCCAACATTTTTGTGAAGCTTTCATCATCAGAAGAGACATCATTTCAAATGGGTTGATAAGTTAATGTTCACAATATTAAGAAAATATAAATGTCCATATTATACATAATATGAAACTTTACATGTATTAAAATATAAAGAATTACTGTTTATTGTAAATCATTTAAAAAATCAGACATTTTAAAGGAATTCTTTTAGATGTAAATTTAGGGAATTTGCTTTCCATCAAGATTTCATGTGGAATAAGCTAAACCATCTCTTTCCAGTTTAAAGTTTATTAAAATAATCTAAATTGGAGGGGGCTCTTCTTTTGAACTGAGGGATAGACATTTCAAAAATAGAGGAATAGATACTTTAGGAATTTGCCTGGGAAAACAATTCTCGAAAGAACATGAATTTTTCAAATTCCTGAGATAAGGTCTCCATTTACCCTAAGTAGCTATAATTACTTATACAAAATGAGGAAAAATCAGAAAGTCTGCTTGTTTAAGGTTTGCATATGTTAGGGGTGGGTGGATAGAGGATTTCAGAACACATTTGAAGGGGTACTTGGGTTGTTAAAGTGGCATAGTTTTCTATATAGTTCAGGTAGTTCCCAAATAAGAGTTAATGCTCTAAAAGGTCAGATATATGTTAAATTATTGAGAGTATTGTTTACAAGGGGAAATGTTGCTATAAGTGGGTATCAACTTTCTTGGTTTGCCCTCGCAAAGCTTATTTAAACCACAGGGGCTCTGAAAGGTAGACAGTGGTGGTCACCTCCCCGTCATCCGTACACTAAGAAAAATACACAGCAGCTTTCCTCCCTGCTGCACCCTGCTGGTGAGAGCACTAAGCATTCTCTCTGGGTCTGCCGGGCAGTGGGGACAGGGCCTCAGCAAGCAACTGGAGTCAGATTGATCCAGTGTTCCATGAGAGAATTCCACATAACATTAATGTCCCATCATTTGCCTCAGAAACTTGAGTGGCACATGAAGAGTAAGGAACAGCATGGGATATATGATGAAGATGAGCAGGAATGCTGCCTCTGAGACTGCCTGTGAGGCGGGGCGGGATGAAGGAGGATGAATTGGCAATGCCTCCCCGTACCTTTCCTGTTTCCGTTTACGTATCTACCTTTGGATTGTCACTGGCCTGAAATGGGAAGTAGAAGATGGGCCTGGATCAAGAAGGAAGTATAAGGTCTGCAGCACCCAGCTGAGGAAGCAGCAGTTCCAAGGCAAATATTCCCACGTAAAGAGTATCTCTAGGTCACGTGTATATGATTAGGGCCTGGCTGCACATCATATTTCCCAAAATGTTTAAATTAAAATACTTAGTTTTAAAAAACTAGAGTAAATCTGAACATTGTCCAATATGTTGCTGGGTTAAGAAAGAGGTAGTAACCATATACTTATTTTAAATTATCCTTTAATATTACAAATAAGTATAAATGAGTGATAAGAAAGGAGTAATTGTTTGAACTACCTGTAGAACTAACAGTTTGGCTAACATACTGTTCCAAATTTTTGAAAATTACTTATTAGTTAGATATTTTGATCATTATTCCTTCCATTAAATATGACTGTGGTGTGTCATATAAAAGGACCATTTGAAATCTCGAAGATGCTTTGGCTTTGAATCTATAATATAGTGTACCCATACTGGCTATAGCAGTACATGATTCCGGTGTAATAAATCTGCAATTTTAAACTGAACTGGTAGGAGGTTTTTAAACTGTGTATGAAGACCAGTACTTAATTTTGGTTGTCACTACTGACATTTTAAGTGCGCCTGTGTAGTTTAAATTCACGCTCTAAAAGCTTGGTGAAGAAAAGATGTACAGTATTCACTCTTAGGAACAGGTCTATGCTACCAAAGAAATTCAGAAGGTTGGATTATCTGGGTTATCCGGAACATGAACCTGTCGATCCTCATTTTTGGGGGTAGGTTGACGAGACTAGTACAGATTTAATGGTAACTGCCTTTTCACTTCCACCTGCTCATTTATCAGCTGAGGAAAACTGAACAAGTAAATGGGAAATATAAGTTCAGTTACTCATTTTTCATAAGAGTGCAAGTATCGCACGTCAGACTGCTATCATAAATGCTGAGACTGTCCAAACATTTTTTTCCAGAAATTTATTAGAAATCACATGAAAGTAATGGACCATTGAATGAGACAAATCTTTTGTTACTTACTTTATAGTAATATTTATTGAAATGTAATTTAATCTTAGAGTTAAGTGTCCTAAAAGGATCTAATGGTTTTGTAGTTTTACTGGAATAATACCACACTGGTCCAGTCTAACAAATAACCTGATAAAAAGTAAATATTCTCCAGAGGTGACAAACTTATTTCCAGACAGATTTAATAAAAACAAGATTAAAAGTAATACAAAATCTTAAGCCCACAAAACAAAAAGGTGAAATAAAAAAACAGAAGGAAAAAATGCTATAATTTGTGACACCTTTTAGATTAGTAGTGCTCTAGTGGGTTTTATTTGCATAGTTTGGTTTTGTGACCCAATAGAGGAGTTGAAGTAGTTATTGTACAGGGATGATTCTTAATGTTTTTGAAGATTTTCTGTTAGTATCAGTTTAGACTCTCCATATTAGATTTTTTTTCACTTCTATATTAAAAGTAAGCAGCTTAATTTCTTGTTGTAGAATTGAGCTATTACACGATTATCAGTGTATTCGGTTTCTAAACCACACATTGAAAATGAGAAAGATAAAAATATTTTTAGAAATATTAAGCCTTAAGAAAACTTGGTTGCACAGTAAACCTTACTCAAAAGATTGGCATTGGGCCATTAGAATATATTTTTGCTTTTTACTGTATTCTCAAGTAATTTCTTACATTAAAATATAAAACAGTTTTTATCATGCAAATGTTAAATATTTTCCTATAAAAACACCTTAATGTTTCACTCTTGTGCTTAAAAGAGGGAGATATTTTGAATTCTAATGATGCTATTTAGTTCAGATGAAGAATTACACTGCAACAGAACATAAATTTGTTGTATATTTCTTTGTTAAAAACTGAAGCAATCCAAGCCCTACCCTATGCTAGCAAAGCATAGTTTAAAAATGAATATCTAGGTAACAAGCCTATTTAAATAAAAATTCCAACAGTAAATATGACTTAATAGTCCTAAGAAACTTAAAAATTTGGAGAAAATGTTTATGAAATATATTTCCTCAGAAAGTTGCCCTATAATTCAAACAATGCACTGGGAATTCTACCTTTTTGAAATCAGGTTGTATACATAGTTGTCTAGTATTTTCTAGTTTAAAAAGCAATTTTATGTGCTACGTTGATGATCAATAATGTAAAAATGTATAATCAGAAGAGCTTAAATCTTCTAAACTGTCATTGGTTTATAAAAGTGTGTACATTTAATGGGCAAAAAAGTTTGAATGAATGTAATATATGTGAAATGAATATATTATAGTCTATTTTTGCCATAAAAATAAATATTGAAGCAAGATATGATTTGTGTGTGAATAGTTCAATTAAAGCTTTTTTTGTTTGTTTGTTTTGTTTTATAATTTTAGATCTGATCGCAAAGAGGCATATAATTAGTCCCATTTCCCCAGTGGGTTATTTTAAATTATGTTCCAGACAATAGATGTTTCTTTTAGTAGTTGTCAGTTTGTCGTCACACATCTCCACCATCATCCATCACTTACGGGTTAGAATGCATCTTATCAAAACAGCCAACTTCATTAATCAGGACATTTGTGGAACAATCAATATATTTGAAGAAAAAATATGTATGTACTTCCCAGCAGGTTGGCAGAGCTCCTCACACTATCATCCCTGTAGTGGAACTTACTGTTATTGGTTGAATGTCCACTTCATTTATTAGTGGGGTTGTTTCTGGACCAGCAACATTGGAAACTTGTTAGAATGCAGATTCTTGAAGTACATCCCAGGTCTGAAAATTCTGAATCAGAAGCTATGGGCATGGGACCCAGAAATCTGCCTTAACAAGGTCTCCAGATGATTCTGATATATATTAAAGTGGGAGAACTGCTTTAGTTATTAAAAAGCCGTATATGTTCAATATAGACCACAACTTGGGATTCATTACATAGCCAGGCTACAATTAATAGGCACTAAGGTTTACTTAGGCAAGTTTTGTTAGGTTAATGATATTTACAATTGTGGTAGACTGATGGGCCCCCAAAGGTGTCCATGTTCTATTCCCCTGAAGTTGTGAATGTTATCTTACATGGCAAAAGGGACTCTGCAGATGTGATTAAATCAGGGTTCTTGAGATGAGGAGATTGTCCTGGATTATCCATGTGGGCCCAAAGTAACCACAGGGTCTTTCTACAAGGGAGGCAGGAGGGTCACATTGAGCAGAGATGTGATGACGGAAGCAGAGGTGAGAGAGATTTAAGGATGCTAAACGGCTGGGCTTGATGATGGAGGAAGGGGCCACAAGTGAAGAAATGCAGGCAGCCTCTAAAAACTGGAAAAGGAACATGCTCCCCTAGAGCCTCCAAGAAGAATGCAGCCCTGGCAACATCTTGATTTCGTGACTTCTGGCTTCCAGAACTGTAAGTTGGTAAATATGGGGCTTTTATTTCAAGCCACTACGTTTGTGAAACTTGTTAGAGCAGCAATAGAAAACTAATAAAAGAGTTTAAACTTCCTTGCAGGTAAAATGAAGGTCAACTCACCTTTTTAAAATATTTTTTTAATTTTAATTTTTTAAATTGAGGTATACTTTACTTACAATATTGTATGTTTCAGGTGTACAACACAGTGATTCACAATTCTTAAAGGTTATGCATTTGTAGTTATTAGAAAATACTGGCTATATTCTCTGTGCTGTACAATATATCCTTATTGCTTATCTATTTAATTTTTTAACTTATTTTTATCTTTATTTTTTTTTTGCAGTACGTGGGCCTCTCACTGTTGTGGCCCCTCCCACTGCGGAGCACAGGCTCTGGACGCGCAGGCTTAGCGGCCATGGCCCATGGAACCAGCCGCTCCGTGGCACGTGGGATCCTCCTGGACCGGGGCACGAACCCGTGTCCCTTGCATCGGCAGGCGGACTCCCAACCACTGCGCCACCAGAGAAGCCCCTTTTACTTATTTTTTAAATTATTTATTTATTTATTTGGCTGCGTTGGGTCTTCATTGCTGCATGTGGGCTTTCTCTAGTTGTGGTGAGCAGGAGCTATTCTTCATTGTGGTGCACGGGCTTCTCACTGTGGTGGCTTCTCCTGTTGTGGAGCGTGGGCTCTAGGTGCGCAGGCTTCAGTAGTTGTGGCTCGTGGGCTCTAGAGCACAGGCTCAGTAGTTGTGGCACAGAAGCTTAGTTGCTCCATGACATGTGAGATCTTCCCAAACCAGGGCTCGAACCTGTGTCCCCTGCATTGGCAGGCAGATTCTTAACCACTGCACCACCAGGGAAGTCCCCGCTTATCTATTTTATACCTAGTAGTTTGTACCTCTTAATCCCCTGTACCTCTTTTGCCCCTCCCCTTTCCCTCTCCCCACTGGTAACCACCAGTTTGTTCTCTATGTTTCTGTTTCTTTTTTGTTATATTCACTAGTTGTATTTTTTGATTCCACATATAAGTGATATCATACAGTATTGGTCTTTCTCTGATTTGTTTCACTAAGCACAAAACCCTCCAAGTCCATCCATGTTGTTGCAGATGGGAAAATTTCATTCTTTTTATGGCTGAGTAGTATTCCATTGTGTATATATACCACATCTTCTTTATCCATTCATCTGTCGATGGACACTTAGGTTTCTTCCATAACTTGGCTATTGTAAGTAATGCTGCTACGAACATTGGAGTGCCTGTATTTTTGCAAATTAGTGTTTCATTTTCTTCCGGCATATAGCCAGCATTGGAATTGCTGGGTCGTATGGTAGTTCTGTTTTAAATTTTTGAGGACCCTCCATACTGTTTTCCACAGTGGCTGCACCAATTTACATTCCCACCAACAGTGTAGGAGGGTTCCCTTTTCTCCACATTCTCACCAGTATTTCTTTTTTGTGGTCTTTTTGATGATAGCCATTCTGACAGATGTGAGGTGGTATCTCACTGTGGTTTTGATTTCCATTTCTCAGATGATAAACGATGTTGAGCATCTTTTCATGTGCCTGTTGGCCATCTGAATGTCTTCTTTGGAGAAATGTCTATTCAGGTCTTCTGCCCATTTTTTAGTCAGGTTGTTTGGTTTTTTGATGTTGAGTTATATGAGCTATTTATATATTTTGGATATTAACCCCTTATCAGTCATGTCTTTGGCAAATATTTTCTCCTATTCAGTAGGTTGACTTTCTGTTTTCTTGGTGGTTTCCTTTGCTGTGCAAAAGCTTTTAAGTTTAATTAGGTGCTATTTGTTTATTTTTGCTCTTTTTTCCTTTGCCTTAGGAGTTAGATCCAAAAAAATATTGCTACGATTTATGCCAAAGAATATTGTGCCTATGTTCTCTTCCAGGGGTTTTATCGTTCAGGGTCTTAAATTTATGTCTTGAATCCATTTTGAGTTTATTTTTGTATATAGTATTAGAAAATGTTCTAATTTCATTCTTTCACATGTAGCTGTCCAGTTTTTCCAGCACCATTTATTGAAGAGACTGTCTTTTTTCCAATATATATTGTTGCCATCTTTGTCTTAGATTAATTGACTATAAGTGTGTGGGTTTATTTCTGGTCACTCCATTCTGTTCCATTGATCTATGTATCTGTTTTGTGCCAGTACCATACAGTTTATGTTAAAAATATTTTTTTTGAAGTATAGTTGCTCTACAATATTACATGAGTTACAGTTGTACTATATAGTGATTAACAATTTTTAAAGGTTATGCTCTGTTTATAGTTATTATAACATATTGGCTGTATTTCCTGTGTTGTACAATATATCCTTGTAGCTTATTTTATACCTAAGTACCATACTGTTTTGATTACTGTAGCTTTGTAATGTAGTCTGAAGTCAGGGAGCATGATTCCTCCAGCTCTGTTCTTCTTTCTAAGGATATTTTTGGGCTGTTTATGGTCTTTTGTGTTTCCATACAAATTTTAAAATTATTTGTTCTAGTTCTGTGGAAAATACCATTGGTATTTTGATAGGGATTGCATTGAACCTGTAGATTGCCTTGGGTAGCATGGTCGTTTTAACAATATTAATTCTTCCAATCCATGAACACAGTATATCTTTCCATCTGTTTGTGTTGTCTTCAATTTCTTTCATCAGTGTCTTATAGCTTTTGGAGTATGGGTCTTTTGCTTCTTTACGTAGGTTTATTCCTAGCTAGGCATTTTATTCTTTTTGATGTGGTTGCAATTGTGATTGTTTCCATAATTTCTATATCTCATAGTTCATTGTTAGTGTATAGAAATGCAGCAGATTTCTGTATATTAGTTTTGTATCCTACCACTTTAATGAGTTCATTGATGAGCTCTAGTAGGTTTTTGGTGGTGTCTTTAGGGTTTTCTATGCGTAGTATCATGTCCTTTGCAAACAGTAACAATTTTACTTCTTCCTTTCCAATTTGGATTCTTTTCTTTCTTTTTTTTTTTCATCTCATTCCTGTAGCTAGAACTTCCAATACTATGTTGAATAAAAGTGGCTTGTTCCTGGTCTTAGAGGAAATGCTTTCAGCTTTTCACCATTCAGCATGATGCTAGGTGTGTGCTTATCATATATGGCCTTTATTATGTTGCAGTATGTTCCTACTATACCCATTGGATATGATGTTAGCTGTGGCCTTGTCATATATGGTCTTTATTAGGTTGAGGTATGTTGTTCCCTTTATACTCTGTTTTTTTTTTAAATCATAAATAGATGTTGAATTTGACAAAAACTTTTTCTGCATCTATCAAGATGATCATATGATTTTTTAAAAATTAATTAATTAATTTATTTTTGGCTGTGTTGGGTCTTCGTTGCTGCGTGCGGGTTTTCTCTAGTTGTGGTGAGCGGGGGCTACTCTTCGCTGTGGTGCGTGGGCTTCTCATTGCGGTGCTTGTTGCAGAGCATGGGCTCTAGGCGCACAGCCTTCAGTAGTTGTGGCACACAGGCCCCATATTTGGGGCTCGCAGGCTCTAGAGTGCAGGTTCAGTAGTTGTGGCGCCCAGGCTTAGTTGCTCTGTGGTATTTGGGATCTTCCCGGACCAGGGCTTGAACCCATGTCTCCTGCATTGGCAGGCGGATTCTTAACCACTATGTCACCAGGGAAGCCCGATGATCATATGATTTTTATTCTTCAGTATGTTAATGTGGTGTATCACATTGATAGATTTGTGGATATTGAACCAGCATACATCCATGAGATAAATCCCACTTGATCATGGTGTATTATCATTTTAACATGATGTTGGGTTCGGTCTGCCAGTATTTTGTTGAGGATTTTTGCATCTATGTTCATCAGTGATATTGGCCTGTAATTTTTTTGTGTGTGTCTGATATCTTTGTCCTTTTTGGTATCAGGGTAATGCTGGCCTCATAGAATGAATTCAGAAGCATTCCTTCTGCAGTTTTTTGGGAACAGTTTGAGAAAGATAGGTGTTAGCTTTTCTTTAAGTGTTTGGTAGAATTCACTTGTGAAGCCATCTGGTCCTGGACTTTTGTTTGTTGAGAGTTACTTTCATTACTGATTCAATTTCATTACTGGTAATTGGTCTGTTCAAATTTTCTATTTGTTCCTGGTTCAGCCTTGGGAGATTGTATATTTCTAGGAATTTGTTCATTTCTTCTAGGTTATCCATTTTATTGGCATATAGTTGTTTGTAGTAACCTCTTATGGTCTTTGTAATTCTCTGGTGTCAGTTGTAACTTCTTTTTCATTTCTAATTTTATTGATTGGGCTCTCCTTTTTTTTCCCTTGAGCTTTGTTAAAGGTTTATTGATTTTGTTTTTCCTTTCAAAGAAAGAACCAGCTCTTCATTTCATTGATGTTCTCTATTGTTTTTTTAGTTTCTCTTTCATTTATTTCTGCTCTGATCTTTATGATTTCTTTCCTTCTACTAACTTTGGAGTTTGTTTGCTTTTCTTTTTCTTTTACACTGAAGGACTTACTCCTTCAGTGTAAGGTTAGGTTGTTTATTTGATATTTTTGTTTCCTGACGTAAGTTTGTATTGCTCTAAACTTTCCTCTTTGAACTGCTTTTGCTGTGTCACATAGATTTTGGATCATTGTGTTTTCATTTGTCTTCAGGTATTTTTTGATTTCCTCAGTGATCTATTGGTTGTTTAGTAGCGTATTGTTTAGCCACCATGCGTTTGTATTTTTGCAATTTTTTTTTGTAGTTGATTTCCTGTCTCATCATGGTTGGAAAAGATGCTTGATATGATTTCTATTTTCTTAAATTTACTGAGGCTTGCTTTGTGGCCTAGCATATGATCTAGCCTGGAGAATGTCTCATGTGCATTTGAAAAGAATGTGTATTCTGCTTTTAAAAAATATATTTATTTATTTAGGCTGTATTGGGTCTTAGTTGTGGCACATGGGACCTTTCATTGTGGCGCATGGTCTCTTCATTGCAGTGCGCGGGCTTCTCTCTAGTTTTGGTGCACGGGCTGTAGAGTGCGTAGGCTCAGTAGCTGCAGCGTGTGGGCTTAGTTGTCCTGTGGCATGTGGGATCTTAGTTCCTCAACCAGGGATCGAACTCATGTCCCTTGCATTGGAAGGTGGATTCTTAACCACTGGACCACCAGGGAAGTCCCCTGTATTCTGCTGCTTTTGGATGGGATGTTCTATATATATTATGTCCGTCTGGTTTAATGTGTTAAGGCCAGTGTTTTCCTATTGATTTTCAATGTAAGTGAAAATTGATGTAAGTGGATTGTTTAAGTTCCCTACTAGTATTGTGTTACTGTCCATTTCTTCCTTTATGTTTGTTAATACTTGCTTTATGTATGTAGGTGCTCCTATGTTGGGTGCATATATATTTACAATTGTTACATTTTCTTCGTGTATTGATCCTTTGATTGTTATGTAATGTCTTTGTCTCTTCTAACAGTCTTTGTTTTAAAGTCTATTTTGTCTGATATAAGTGTTGCTACCCTGGTTTTATTTTGATTTCCATTCGCATGGAATACCTTTTTACACCCCCTTACTTTCAGTCTGTGTGTGTCTTTAGATTTGAAGTAAGTCTCTGCAGGAAGCATATGTATGGTCTTGTTTTTGTATCCATCCAGGCACTCTATGTCTTTTGATTGGAGCATTTAGTCCGTTGACAGTTAAAGGAATTATCGATACATATGTTTTTATTGCCATGTTGTTAATTGTTTTGGGGTTGTTTTTGTGTTTCTTTTTTGTTCATTTCTTCTTTTGTTCTCTTGTGATTTGAATATTTCTAGTGTTGTGTTTGGATTATTTTCTCTTTTTTGGGTGTATATCTATTATAAATTTTTGGTTTGTGGTTACCATGAGGTTTATATGTATCAATCTATGTATACATATGATTGTTTTAAGTTGCTGATCCCAATTTCTTTTTTTTTAACATCTTTATTGGAGTATAATTGCTTTACAATGGTGTGTTAGTTTCTGCTTTATAACAAAGTGAATCAGCTATACATATACATATATCCCCATATCTCTTCCCTCTTGCGTCTCCCTCCTTGCCACCCTCCCTATCCCACCCTTCTAGGTGGTCACAAAGCACCGAGCTGATCTCCCTGTGCTATGTGGCTGCTTCCCACTAGCTATTGGTTTTACATTTGGTAGTGTATATATGTCCATGCCAGTCTCTCACTTTGTCCCAGCTTACCCTTCCCCCTCCCCGTGCTCAATTTCAAGTGCCTTTTAACAACAATGCATTTGTATGCTCCTTCCCACATGATTACCGTTTTTGATATAATACTTTACATTTAATTGTTTTGTGTATCCCCAGTGGCTTGTGACTATAGATGATTTTACTACTTTTGTTGTTTAACCTTCCTACTAGCTTTGTGTGTAGATGATTTACTACCTTTACTGTATGTTTGCCTTTACCAATGAGTTTTTTGCTTCCATAATTTTCATGTTTCTCGTTGTGGCCTTTTCGTTTTTGCTTAGAGAAATCCCTTTAATATTTCTTGTAAAGCTGGTTTGATCATGCTGATTTCATTTAGCTTTTGCTTGTCTGTAAAACTTTTGATCTCTCCATCAAATCTGAACAAGAGCCTTGCCAGGTAGAATATTCTTGGTTTTAAGTTTTTCCCTTTCATCACTTTAAATATACACTGCCACTCCCTTCTGGCCTGCATAGTTTCTTCTGAAAAGTCAACTGATAGCCTTATGGGAGTTCCCTTGTGTGTACTGAATAACTTGCTGCTTTTCCCCTGATGCTTTTAATATTCTCTCTTCACCTTTAATTTTTGCTGCTGTAATTACAATTTGCCTTGGTGTGTTCCTTTTTGGTTAATACTGTTTGGGACTCTGTGGTTCCTGGAGTTGAATGTATGTTTCCTTTCCCAGGTTAGGGAAGTTTTCAGCTATTATGTCTTCAGATGTGTTCTATGCCCCTCTCTCTCTCTCTTCTCCTTCTGGGACCCCTATAATGAGAATTTTAGTGCATGTGATGTTGTCCCAGAGGTCTCTTATTAAACTGTTCTCATTTCATTCTTTCTTCTGTCAGCATCAGTTATTTCCACTATTCTGTGTTCCAATTCACTGATCCGGTCCTCCATACCATATTTGGTCTACTGTTGATTCCTTCAAGTGTATTTTTTCATTTCAGTTACTGTATTTTTCATTTGTTTGGTTGCTCTTTATATTTTCTAATTCTTTTTAAAACACTTCTCACTTCTCTGTGCATCCATTCTTCTTCCAAGTTCTTTGATCATCTTTATGATCATTACCCCGAGTGCTTTCTCAGGTAGATTGCCTATCTCTACTTCACTTAATTCTTCTGGGGTTTTATCTTTTCCTTCATTTGTTACGTGTTCCTCTGTTGCGTCATTTTGCCTACCTTGCTCTTTTTATATTTGTGTATCTGGTAGGTTGGTTATGTTTCCCGACTTCGGACAGGTGGCCTTTTGTTGTAGATGTCCTATGCCTCCTAGTAGTGCACGCCCCTCTCATCACCAGATCTATATACTCTACAGGTGCCCCCATGAGGGTCACTCTGTTGTGGCAGACTGACTACTGTGGGCATTCTGATAGGCTTTGTTGGACCCTTGTCTGGTTGGTTGCCAGGCCCTGCTTTGAGTAGAGGCTTCCAGCTACTGGTTGGCAGGCTGAGTCACGAGGTAGCTGGCTGCAGAACGTCAGGGGACCCCAGGGCTAGTGTTGGCTCACTGGTGGGCAGAAGACGGGTCCAGGAAACTCCAGGGCAGTTGCCCACCCACTGGTAGGTGAAGCCTGGTCCTGGGGCTAGTACCAGTCTACTGGCAAGCAGGGTCATGTTCTGAGGTTTGGCTGCAGGCCCAGGGGTCCCAGGGCTGGTGGCTGACCACTGGTGGGTGGGGCCGTTTCTTGACACAGCTGGCTACGGTGTCTCGAGTGTCCCAAAGCTTGTTTTGGGCTACTAGTGGGCAGGGCCAGGTCTCAGCTGGTCCCAGGGCAGGTGCTGGCCTCCTGGTAGGTGGGCTGGGTCCAGAGGCTGTGGGGCTATAACTGTCCCGTGACTGGTTGTTGCCCTTTGGTCAGTGAGGCTGGTCCTGAGGCTAGAGCAGGATCAGTGGTGGGTGGGGTCAGGGATTCTGGTGCTGTTTCCTGCCCACTGGTGGATGGAGCTTGGTTCTGTGGTCTCTAGCTGTGGGTCCCTGGGGGTTCCAGGTCTACTGCCTTTACACTGGTGTGTGTGGCCAGGTCCTGGGCCCACCAGTGGGCAGGACTGGGTCCAGGGGCAGCTGTGGGCTCAGGGGATCTTAAGGCAGCCTATCTGCTGGTAGGTGGGGCTGTGTCCCTGCCCAGCTAGTTGTTTGGCCTGAAGTGCCTACAGGCTGGCGGGCAGGGGCAGGTTTGGGTCCTGAGGCTAATAAGCTAGAGGGAGGATGACAAAACGGTGCTGGTTGGCACCAGTGTCCAGGTGGTAGAAAAAGCTCCCCACAATGGCTGCTTTCAGTGTCTGTGTCCCCAGGGTGAGCTGCAGTTGCCTCCTGCCTCTCCAGGAGACTCTCCTGAGCAGCAGGTGTGTCTGACCCAGGGTCCGTTCAAATGACTGCTTCTTCCCTGGGTCCTGGAGCATGTGAGATTTTGTGTGTGTCTCTATTTAGGACTCTAGGACTAAATTAGAGACTTTAGGACTCCTGCAAGTAAGCCCTGCTGGCCTTCAAAGCCAAACGTTCTGGGGGTTCATCTTCCTGGTGCAGGACTCTGGGCTGCAGAGCCCAATGTGGGGTCCAGACCCCTTGCTCCTTGGGGAGAACCTCTGCAATTACAATTATTCTCCCATTTGTGGGTTGCGCACCTGGGGATATGGGACTTGACTCCACCCCTCCTACCCATCTCGTGATTCTTTCTATTCTTTAGTTGTAGTAGATCTTTTCTTGTAGGTTCTGGTATTTTTCATGGTTGTTCTGTAAATAGCTGTAATTTTGGTGTGCCCATGAGAGAAGGTGAGCTCAGGGTCTTTCTACTCTGCCATCTTGGCCCATCTCAACCCCACCGGTTTTGAAATCTTGGAAGGTATAGAACACTCACATCCAACACTGCTAGGCATTTTTGCCTCAAAACCTGAACGTTGGTACAAGACACTTCTCAAGGCAACAAGGTTGGCTTCGGAGCAAAACTTTTCTTATCTCAATTCAAAAGCATCTTCTTCCTGGCCTTGGAATTCAACATACAGATTTGTTTTTTGGGGCTATGCCATTACTGGCTGTATCTGCTGCTTTTAAAAGTTCCGGGAAAAGTATCATGCTAGGTGGCATATTCTATCACCAAAATGTGAATCAATTTAGCAGACTGCTTTCCAGAACTATACTAGCACATGAAGGGGGAAGAGGAATTTCCACTTCTAGGTGTAATTTATTTCACTTATAATTTCTAAAGACCCTAAGAATTAAGCTAAGACTAACTTTGGCATATTAAAACTAAGAGAAATCTTTGGATCATCTAATCCAAACTTTTTTAAACAAAGGCCCAGGATAAAGTAATTCACTGGCAACCACACAGCTAATTAATCCACTTGGCAAATTGTCATCTTGCCCCATAAAATCTATTCTGATCTTTTCTAACTGGCTTCATGGGGAAAAATGTAACTTTTTAAGGCTTCTCAGGAAGAGGCTAATTTATATTTTAAACCATTTTAAAAGTGAGAAAATGAGGAAATTTTCATGTAATTTAGCAATTTGCTACATTGCCCCTTCTTTATGGGAAATTGGCACTGAGTATAAAGAGGAGAAAATATCTGTCCTGTTTTCCCTATAACCTTGTCTGGAGCTAAACATCCCCTCAAGGTCAAACTATCTCCCTCCATGAACAAATGCATTCATGCTTTGGGGATCCAAAGAGAAACAGGTCCTTTCTTTTGAGAAGCCCATAGTCTAGACAGGAGACCAGGTGCGTTCGTAAACAATATTATAATTCGTATGGTAGGTACGAAAGATCTCACCCAGAGCAGGGGGGACATTTGTTGCAACTATCACTCAAGGTTTCAGTGTTACATTCAATCTGGGCTGTCAAAGGCTCCCAAGGGCAGTAGAGGGGAGATGATATTTGGAGCAGATAGCAAGTGCAAAGGCATAGAGAGAGAGGACAAACCTCTGTATGTTTAGGGAACAAATAATTAGATGTGACAGACACTTAGGATGCTTGGGAGAACATGGCAAGAGATGAATTGGGAGGAAAACATGACTTTATGAAAAATTCAAAGGGGCCTGTACCTCTTCTTGTTAGCAAGAGGAAACTCTCAAAGATTTGTTTTGTTTTTTAAAGAAGGGAGTGACATGGTCTGTTTTAAAATAATAACAGCCTGTGAGTCTTTAATTCTTATACAACCTATTTAACTCCTTACAGCCCTGCGATGAAGGCTCTATAACTACGTACCCCCATCCAACAAATGAAAAGCAGAAGGAAGCTCAGTAACCAGCTGAAAGTCGCAGCTCATAAGGATCAAACCTGAGCAGTCTGGCTCAAGAGGCTCACTCATCATGACGCTACTAGTCAGAGCGGAGAATGGGCTGTGGGAGAAGTAGAGGGAAAGATATAAATTGATGTGCTGCTTCGGGTCTAAGCCAGTGTTTCCCAAACTTACCATTCACTTCCTACCTTTACACAACTTTTGCCATCTGAGAACCACTTTTAATGTGTTTTTAAACCAACTCATCTCTTTAAACTTAAATTTTACAGGGAAACCTGAGGATAACAACAGGATACCCTAACAGGTATAAAAGTTAGGATGGCTCATGGCCCCAGAAACAAAAGTACCCAGAGTTGGATGCTAGAGAAGACGGGACATGTCAAAGCAGGGCAGGCAACAGTAGACTGAAGCGGGGCCCAAAGGGTGGACGAGCAGCAAGAAGGTAGTTACTGAGAAGGCCTTGAACAGGATGGCAGCTTCAGCACAGGGAGGAAAATCTGAACCAGGGCAGTGAGTCTGAGGTACTTACATGGATAGCGGCGTGAGGGGTTTGTGGCAGAGTGAGGCTGAGACTAAAGAAAGTAGCCCTGGGGCCTGAAAGGAGGAGTCCAAGAAGCAAGCAGAGGGGTGAAGTATGACTGATGGGGGAGACCCAGGCTGGGAGCCAAGAATAGTGCTGGGATATTTTAGCCGGTGAAAGAGGACTGCAGGGTGGGGAAAGGAGGGGTTGTTTAGGGGGTAAGGTAAGAATTCCAGAGGTGAGAGCAGAGGGTAGGTGGAGCCGAGGAAGGACTGCAGCAGTGTGACTCGGGTCACAAGATATCGGGGCAGAATTGGCTTGGGCACCCAGCCCCGCCATGTTGTATTAGCTTCGGCTGTTCACAGAACAGAGCATCATGACTTTCAGTGTTTGAGAGGAAATCGATGGAAAAAGTTGGCAGTACTTGACAGGTACGTATTTTGCAGGTAGTCCCTAAGCCTGGATCCTTCCCACACATGAGACGAACCTGTCACCCATCTACCACCAGAAATCAGCTCTAAATCTCCAGTGGTAGGCACCACCTTCTGGGAAACACTTGTGTGGGCAAAGCATGATAAAAGCCTGAGGAACGCGATACTTGGAGGAAATTGCCAAGTTTCTAGAAGAACACTTGGGTTATCATCATTATTCTGTTTCATCTTTTTACCCCCCATGGTGCCTAGGCATGAAACTTCGTATATAACAGGCACTCAAATATTTAGTTACAATATTGTGAGTGGTTGAAAAGACATAAGTAAAGATGAGTCCTCTGAGGCACACTGGAATAGTAAGGAGCCCATTCATGAACTACAAGGGCAAGGGGAGGGTATCAGACTAGTTCTGGTAGAATGTTTTCCATCACAAGAAGGGATGATTTTTCAGATAGCTGACAGGCCATCCTAGCTCACCGATAACCAGAAAGGCCTTGACACTTTAGATAATGCAGGAGAGTGAGAAGAAAGAAAATTACAGATACTGTAGACAAGGCTTAATGTTTCAATAGCCACTCCAGATCACAGGCCCTTTCCCACTGCCTACAAAACCACTTATGTCTGTGCAAAATATGTTCCCCTATAAAGGAACTTTAGAAATTGTGGCCAACAGATCCTAAGGAGACCCCAGTGATTCTCACTTTCTGGCATTCACACCCTTGTATCCTACCTCTTAAGTGGGGGTAGGACCTGTGACTTGCTTTTAACCAAAAGAATACGGCAAAGGTGATAGAAATCATTCCTGTGATCATGTTATGATTACGTTTTATGAGACTCCATCTTGCTAGCAGTCTCTCTCTTTCTCCTGCTAGCCTTAGAGAAGCAAGCAGCCAGGCTGTGAGCTGTCTATGGAGAGGGCCAAGTAACAGGGAATGGCGGGCAGCCTCTAATCGCTAAGGGTGGCCAATGGCCGCAGCCGGCAAGAACCTAAAGCCCTCAAACCTAAAGTTACAAGGAAAGAAATTATGCCAACAACCTGAAAAGAGTTTGGAAGCAGAATCTACCCTCAGTCCAGCCTCCAGATGAGACCACAGCCCAAGCCAACACCTGGATTATAGATTTGTGAGACCAAGGGCACAGGACCCATCTATGCTGTGCTCAGACTCTTGGTCCACAGAAACTGTGGGATAAATAATACATGTGTGCTGTTTCAAGCTGCTAAATTTACAGTAATTTATTATACAACATAGAAAACAAACAAATCTTAATATAAAGTAAAAAAAAAAGTGAAAGGAATATTGAATTATTGGCCATTTGGGATACTTATTAATGAAGATCAAGCATCCAAAGATCAGTCCTCAATGCTCATTTCCATGATTTTGAGAGTTGGTCCTTCCATGTCCTGATTACCATCTTTGACACTGCATAACTGAACAGACGGGGAGAGTGCTGTGCTAAAACAACACAATTCATTTGAAGTCTCGACTTTTTCATTGTCACTGTCTCCTTCAATGACATTCACAGAAGTTTCTTGGTCTAGTAAACTGTCTGACATACTTACATTTTTTTCATCCCAAACTGAAGTTCCAAGATTCGTTTCATCATTTACCTGTTGAATTATAACCCCTTCTGAATCCTGTGATTTATAGACAGGCAGGAAAAATTCATTTGGTGAAGAGACTATCTTGTTCTCATCCTTTGGAACAGACAATAACATAGTCAAAGCTTTTTGGTATTCTTGACGTTCCTGTTGAATGGCTAAATCTTGTTCATTTTTATATTCATTTTGTTCTGAATTCTCAGCCTTTTCAAAATCAAGTAAATGCAACATACCAACATCATCTAGCATTACTGAGTTTTCCTTGGACATGCAGCCTAAGTCCACCTTTAGGATATGTAGCAGGTGGCGCATTTTTTCCTGGAGTTAAAAAAAATACAAGAATAATAATATTAATTAAGCTAGTCAAATTGAATTACTTTTGTCTGCAGTGCTGCTAACCTCAGCAGGATTCAAACTTCTTCTTCCACATTCTGCCCGCACCCCTCACCCCCAGAGTACACAAAAAAGCACAAGGCAAAAAAAGTGCTTGCTTTTAATGCATTGATTGAGAGTATGGTAAAACTTTAAAATTCTTTCTATATTAGAAAATTTTCTAATGAAGTTCTAAAGACAACAAACCTCCTCCAAATGATGTTTATTTTGTTTTATATGTCTCTCAAACAGTCGTTCTAGAAACCTACAAATGATAAATAAAAATGTTAATGTCTCAAAATCAGAAAATCAACTAAATATAAAATAGCCATACAATAAATAAACTACTAAAGGTTGGAAAATATGCTTTAGATTACCCTTTTTCCTTCCAGAGATAAACACTAATCCTTCCCTGTCCTGTCAAGTTCTCCAATTTGGAAGCTAGTATGGCTTCCACTATGTTTTAGTTATGTAACAGATGCCAATGTTTCTTCTAAAAAGACTGCATGCTACTTACATTTCTGTTAATAAAATAACTTCAGTTAGGTTCCACCCCACACACACACTAAAAGCTCTTTATCTTTTTTCTCTCACACACATACACAAACATCAAAAGCCTTCCCCCCTCTTTCTCTTTCACATATACAACCCCCCAAAAGCAAACGCCTAAAGAAAATTCTTTACAAAGAATTTTGTAAAGAGTTACCTTACAATGCTTCCAAATTGTACTTGAAAAAAATTCCACTCATAGTAAATTCACATAAAAACCTAAAGTTATCACTTATTAAGCACCACTAAGTGTTAGACATTTGTGCTGGACAAATAATAATCATTATACCTCTCTAATCATGACCAATACTGGGAGACAAAGGTATTATAAAACCCATTTTAAAAGATGAGAAAACGACATAGTCTAAGATGATGGCTTACTCTCCCTAAGGTCACAAGCAATTAAGAGAATGAAACCCAGATATGTCTGGCTCCAGACACATTCTTTCAACTACACCATGCTTGTCTAGCTATCACAGGAGTATATCAACCGGTTTCATTTTACCATTTGTTACTCTCAGTGAAGTTATAAGCCAATCTTAGATTTAGTTTTTCTGAATTATTTGAAATGTTTAAAAAGTCCAAGAAATCTGTATTCTGTATTTTAAAACTATCAATAATGTTTGGACCATTCACTTCTGGGCACTGTTCTATGCATATATATTTCTTTACTAAAATTGGGATTACACAATACATACTGTTTTGATATCTATATTGTTTTTTCTAATCAACTATGTATTTTGAACATCTTTATGCATCAATAAATTCACTTCTACAACATCATTTAAAATCTGAACAGAACTTACCATTATATTCTACAATTTATTCAGCTGAACCTTTACTATTCAACATGTAGGTTGATTCGATTTTTTGGTGCTACTATAAAAATTGCCATAATAAACAGCCTTATAATCTAAAAGAAAAATGTGAGTTTTTTAAGCATAAATACACATTTTTCATGCGAACCATTTTTGTTTTGGCTTCTAACCTTTGCTTTATTGTTTTTATTTACAGTTGGTATCAATGTTTTTGCTGTGGTAGTGGTAAAAAGAACACACAAAATTTACCATCTTAACCAATTTTTTTTTTTTTTTTTTTTTTTGCGGTACACGGGCCTACCACTGTTGTGGCCTCTCCCGTTGCGGAGCACAGGCCCCAGACGCGCAGGCTCAGCGGCCATGGCTCACGGGCCCAGCCGCTCCACGGCATGTGGGATCTTCCCGGACCAGGGCACGAACCCATGTCCCCTGCATTGGCAGGCGGACTCTCAACCACTGCGCCACCAGGGAAGCCCCATCTTAACCAATTTTAAATCTACGGTTCAGTGGCATTACGTATATTCACACTTGTGAAACCGATCAATAGAACTTTTTCATCCTGCAAATCTAAAACTCTACACCCATTATGCAAACATTCCTTTTTAACATAAAGAGGTAAACAGAATTACTGTAAAAAAATTCAGGTCTTTTTGGTGTAGCTTTTTATACTAATAATGAAAATGTTCACTGTAAGAAACTTCATATAGAAATAGAAATAACTCATTAAAAATGTCTGCACTTCACATATTATTATGATGGAAAGCATGTAGCATATACATAATGGGGTCCTATGATACATATCATAAAGTTTTATCTAAATGAATTTCAGCTAAATAAATGTATAAGCTGGCTCAGGACCACACAGTTTCCTTAAGATATACAATACTAATCTGGTTTTGCAAACTTCCCCTTTCACTCACAGTGTGCAAATGTAGCCTTTAATTTGTCCTCACGTTACTAGTAACAGTTGTAACAAAAAAAAAGCTTGCTTTTGATTCTCATGACAGTTTCAAATAGTAAAAAGAGATGATGGATTTTTGCAAAGAAACAGCAAAATTTAGTTTACTAGTCTATTATAAACTAACGGATATAACAGTATTTTTTTGGCTTGTTTCTTTGTAGACTGTATGGGATTTTTACATGCGTGATAATGTCATCTGTGAATAAAGACAGTTTTATGGTTTTCTTTAAAATATGGATACCAGGGGCTTCCCTGGTGGCACAGTGGTTAAGAATCCTCCTGCCAATGCAGGAGGCTCGAACCCGTGTCCAAGAAGATCCCACATGCTGCAGAGCAACTAAGCCTATGCGCCACAACTACTGAGGCTGTGCTCTAGAGCCTGTGAGCCACAACTACTGAACCTGCATGCCACAACTACTGAGCTGTGCTCTAGAGTCCACAAACCACAACTACTGAGCCCACGTGCCACAACTACTGAAGCCCGTATGCCTAGAGCCCGTGCTCTGCAATAAGAGAAGCCACCGCAATGAGAAGCCTGCACACTGCAACAAAGAGTAGCCCCCACTTGATGCAACTAAAGAACGCCTGCACGAAACGAAGACCCAACACAGCCAAAAAAAAAAATAAATAAATTATTAAAAAAAAAGAATCTGCCTGCCAATGCAGGGGACATGGGTTCGAGCCCCAGTCTGGAGGATCCCACATGCCATGGAGCAACTAAGCCTGTACGCCACAACTACTGAGCCTGCACTCTAGAGCCCGTGAGCCACAACTACTGACCCCATATACCGCAACTATTGAAGCCCGAGAGCCACAACCACTGAGCCCGTGTGCTGCAACTACTGAAGCCCGCACACCTAGAGTCCGTGCTCCACAATAAGAGAAGTCATGACAATGAGAAGCCTGTGCACTGAAATGAAGAGTAGCTCCCACTCGCCGCAACTAGAGAAAGCCCACGTGCAGCAATGAAGACCCAATGCAACCAAAAATAAATAAATTTATAACAAAAATTATGGATACCATTTCTTTTTCTTTGTGATAATTTTTTTTGAAATTGAGGTATAATTGCCATATATTATATTAAGGTGTACAACGTAATGATTTGATATTTGTATATATCGTAAAATAATCACCACAATAAATCTAGTTAACATCTGTTAACATATGTAGTTACAGAAAATTTTTTTCTTGTAATGAGAACTTTTAAGATCTATTCTCCTGGTAACTTTCAAATATACAATATGATATTATTAACTACAGTCATGATGTTGTACATTATATCCCCATGACTTGTTTATTTTATAAATGGAAGTCTGTACCTTTGGACCCCCTTCAACCATTCTGCCCCTCCTGCCCCACCTCTGGCAATTTGTTCTCTGTATTTAAGAGATATGACAGTATTTAATGAACAAACTCTCTATTCTTTTCTCTACCTCCCCAAACTGTGAACTCGCCATAGAGTATGAATTAAACATCCTTTATAATTTACTATCAATTATAAGAACAATTACATCAATTATAAGAACATGATCCCCTAAGAAAGCAATATCATTTTCATTTCCTAATATGTGGAAATAACTTTAAAAAATTAACACCAAATGAAGAGTATTTAATAATCATTCAACCACTATAATACATTTTAAAAAATCTAACCTGTTTGAAAATAAACCAAGTTTCAAAATTTCATCTGTTACATCTTCAATGAAACTCAGATACAACAGTTCTTCTTCACTGTGAAGGCAAAGTGATATACAGCATAAAAAATCACTGCTTATTTACTCTGAAAATGATAGGAAACATGAGTACCTAATTAGAAATATCTGTACTATTACAAATGTACTTCCATCTCACATTATTATGAGGAATATTATAAAACAAATATTACATCTACCTTCTCAAATTATGCAAGGGTATTTATTGGTATTAAAGATGAGACAATATTCCCTAATAGAGTGAAACTTCATAGATGTCTGAAACATTCATCAGGAAGTAAAAAATAAGCAAGGATTAAACAAAACAAAACAGAACAGAAAGCAACCAGGGGCAGTGCCAAGAGGGCAACTAGGTGTGACCCACCGGGGGCCCGTGTTCTTGACAAGCATTTTAAATTTCCTCTGGCTCCTGACCAGGTCCAGCAGCAGAGGTGTGAGTCCCTCTGCATGGCAGAAGGGAAGGAAGAAAGTCATCCAGAGAAACAGGAACTTCAACGATGAAATCCTCTCCTGCTCCTAGGAGAGCATACTGTTTTAAGGTTGAGAAATTTACTGAGCAGAAAAAATTATTTTTTTTCCTCAAAAGGTTTGGAGATGAGGAAAAATATTCTAAAAGAAAAATCTGTGTATATACAGTAATAATTTTTAATTACTTGGACACATTTCTCTGTTATATTATCTTCTGAGTTAACTATATTTTACAAGTTATTACAAGAAAATTAGGGTACTATTATAGGTTTGATTTTAATTAGCTAAAAATCAGTGATGATAGAAAATGTAAATAGCAAGTAACTACTCAATTACTGAAAAAGTAAATACAAGGGAAAGAGTTAATTAGCAAATCAAATAGAAGATTAAAATAGTGCATAAAAAATACGCTTTCAAACCAATTCACATGCAGCAAGTTTGAGAATAAATGAAAGTCTATAAAAGTAGATTGTTTTCCCTGAAAAAATGCAGCTTAACTAAAACTACATTCAAACCCAGAAGTGGGTTTTTTATCTGCAAAAAACTGGTGAAGTTAGAAACCTCCAAGAATGGTATCCTGAGCTACCAAGCCTACATTTCTCTAAAACTCATCTTTATTATTCTTTATTATTTTTATTTATAAAAATAAAAATTATGGGTACTAATTATAAAAAATAGCAAGTATTATTAACTTAGGGACAAATTTCTACTGGACATAAAGATGAAGTGATTAATAATTATTTCAGAAAATTCTGGTCATTTTCTCAGATTTGGTGTGCATTATACGGCTGAACCCCAAAGCTGGTTGTAAAGAAAGATTAGTATTCAATCCTGACTAATTTAATAATAATTTGTGTGAGTCTTAATTCTTCATTTCCACTAAGCAAAATGAAGAAGTCAAAAATATCTTACTCAGAATAGATTTTTCTCCCTGAAGGAAGCTGCAGGGAACATTGACATACTGCCCTGGAAAGAGAAAATTAGAGTATTTGAACAAAACAATGATTTGGCATATAGTAATATGTTAGTAATAATATGTTTCAGAATTTTAAAGCACTTTTCACATTCATTATCTAATCTAATCTTCAGAAAAACCCTGTCAGGTATATTAGGTAGGTGTTATTTTTTCCACTTCCTAAACAATTCACCTGGGGCAGAAAGGCTAAGTAACTTGCCAAGGTCATGTGTTAGTAGGTAGCAAAGACAGATTTTTAAACTAGTCTTGTAATTACAAATTCATGATCCTTTTAAAAATTGTACTATGAAACTTACCTTGCATAAACAATTAGTTTGACTAAGATGAAAACATAAATGATGTTGGAAACATATCTCCCTATAGAAAAAAGTTTTAAGCTGTTAACTATGATAAATTTTGTCATTATTCAGTTATGTCATCATTAGTTAATTCCAAGCTTCCTATTCAGGTATATTCAATTATAATATTTTACTTTACTTCCTTTAGATAGAAGCTACTGGGAAAGATAACTATCCCTTTCTTTAGGTTATTCTTTATATTCACTGAAGACTGGCTCAACTGGCTCAAGAGAGTATCTTAAGTTATGAGTACTAAAGCATCATGAATTTCCAGACAGAGAAGTCAGCAATAAACCTCCTTGCCACTCCCTCCCCCCACAAAGCCTTTCCAGGTGAGATCTCCCTTAGGAAAGGCCTGAGGGAAGACCTGGGCCCTGAAGGGCTGCGTGTGCTTGCTTTCAGTCTGCTACAGGATGTCTCATTCTTGCTCTTTAGTCTTTTTTTCCTTCCACCTCCTTCATCTCATATCCAAACTCTGACACTGGAAATGCACTCGACAGCTGAAGCTATCAAAGGCATTTTTTAGGTTCTGTACTACCTGCTAAGCTATCATTTTTATTTAGGCGCAGTGTTCTGTAATTCCAAAACATGAGGAGTCGTTTTAAAAAATAGTGCCTCCTCTACAAAGCACGGACAGATAAAGCACTAGCACATGAGGAATATTCAAAAGCGCAAATGCTGAATCCTCAAATGGTAGGGTTCTTCAGTACTATCTGTGCCACGTAAACTGGTTAGCATCACCGCTGGAGGATCTGTCTTGCGGAAAATCCTTTCTCATAATGAAGAGGGATAGTAAATAATACAAGCCTGTGTCCCTTTTCCCTTTATTAATGAATTAGCAAAATGAATTCATTTACACTTTTAGTGACTACCTACTTCGTAATACTTCCTTAGTAAAACTAACAGGGCCACTGAATTGTGTAATACCAAAACAGATGGGAGAGCATTCAGTTAAAACAGTACTCATGTTTCCAAGTCTGAAGTGTCTGTCCCCTGCCACCGCCCCCCTACAGCACGCGGCACGTGGGATCTTAGTTCCCCTGACCAGGGTCAAACCTTCACCCCCTGGAGTGGAAGCACGAAGTCTTAACCACTGGACCGCCAGGGAAGTCCCCTCATGTTGCAAAGTCTGTATGTCTGTTACACAGGAAAGCAGTTAGATATAAACAGGTGAAATACCTTGATGAGGAACACTGAAGAGCACTGTCTTTAACCTCATCCCATGGTAATTCATGTCCTTGTAAAGGTAAAGGGGTTATTTTTCCTTTGGTACCATACGACATACAGCTAGATGCCTGGGGATGCAATGAGAAGAATAAATCTTTATTTTGCTTCAAAAATACATTATGAAAGCAGAACTAAAGCAAAACAGGAAATTTCCAAAAATAGTTGAAAGAGCACAGAGATACCCAGTAGATAAATGTGACTGATATATCAGGACAAAGGATGTTTCAGAATTCACTTTTCATACAATCAAGACTTTTTTCTTAAATTTATTTAAAGGTAAAACAATTTTTTATATTTTAATGACGAATATTTTAAATGACATTAAAGAATACCACAAATAAACATATAAAGAGAAACCAAGCAAATAAGTAAACTTGAGAGAAAATAGCCAATTATTCAGAAACTCAAATAGCCCATCTGTTTCAAATGCCAACCTATCAAATATGTATTGTAGAAGCAGTGGTAGCTCCGGCAGTATGAACAACAATATAAAGAAAAAAACAAAAATAATGGCAGCCTACTTTTATAGAACGCTTACGAGGGGCCCGATACTGTGTCAAGCATTTCCTTGCATTATCCGAGTTAATCTCTAGAATGCTAATTTATGTGTAGTGCTTTACCATTTTAAAAGTGCTGTTAGGATGGTCTATCTACTGTAGCTAATACTCTTACTAGCTTCCTCAAGTTGATTATGGAGTAAGGGGACATGCCGTTTTCTTACAGGGTTATTAGATAAACATTCGGAGCACAATGTCATAAAAATGGACTTCTGCTTTAGTTTATTTAGTTATCTATGGAGCTAAAAACCCTCTTCCTAAATCTCAAGCTAGTCATAGCCATCATTTACTGAGCCCGGGTCAGACTAGGTACTTTACCTACAACATTTAATCCTTCCAATGATCCTGCACATTAAGTACAGTTTTTCTAGAGGTGGAAACTCAGCTCTAGAGGAACAGATTTGTCCTTGGGCCTTAAATGGCAGAACCCTATGTCAAAGAGCCATTAATGGCTGGGATGGAAAACTACGACCCTCTACCCATTTTCAGAAGGGAAGAGGGAAGCTGAGTATGCTTATATTATCCCTGAATCTGCTTGACATTTTAATAGACAAACCTTTTTCACAAACAATAAATTTAAATTAGTGTATGATTAATACCCCTAAAATAAAAATAATCAGTTTATATCTCAAAGTCAGACTTAAAGCTGTAATATTTTAAAATAAATGATTGCTAAACATTCAAAATACGAACACTAAAAAAGATCTTTACAGTCTAGAAAAAAGTAAAAGCAAGCACAGGAGAATGATATCCATCTGTTTTTATAAAATGTATTACTTCCAATAATATAATCAGTGGCAATTCTTTAAAAAAAATACAGGCATAGAAACTAAAATAACTTCTGCACAACTTTTCTGGCTCCTTTAGTGATCCAAGTCTGCAACTTTGAAAAGAACATAAGGTATTTTACTCATCCACCGGTCTATCCAGCCAGCCAACCAACCACCTAGAAACGTTGCCAACAAAAAATGACTTCCCGGATTGGGTAGGATCCACCTGGCCACTCACAGAGACCTACAACCATCTGTAAACAAGCAATACTTCTGTATACTGGTTGTATCACATGCAAGAAGTGTCATCAAGAGATTATTCTTCATAGTCCAAATAGCTACACATGTTCTGTTAAAGCAGCTATAATTCTAATGTGGGACACAAAGAAATCTCATTTTTATTACCTGCTTTATGTTCATTTCTGAATCTGTGAAGTTCTTAATCTCAACTGTCTCAAAACCAGATTGAAAGCTGTAATATTTTAAAAGAAATTATTGTTAAATCTTCAAAATATAAACACTGTGATAATAAGCTTTACTGGCTAGAAAAAAATAAACTTCAAACATGAGAGATAAAATGCATCTATTCTTGTAGAATGTGTAATTTCTAATTATATAATTGGGAAATAGATATGGTTTGGATTACATATGCCTCTTTTTCCTTTTTTTGAATAGCAGCTAGATTTCAGTTGGACAGAATGGGACTAGGGAAATGGAAAGCATTATCTTCAAAATTTGTCAAAAATATAATCAGAAAAGTATTCGTTGTATTTGCTTCCCTCATTTCTTCTTCACTTAAAAATTCTATCATTAGATTTAATTCCTTAATTCTTTAAATGTATACAGACTGATCTTACTATACCTCTTATCTTTACCCAGACAAAAGAATACTAGTCATAAATTGTTTACTTTTAAAAATAATTAAAACCTAGCACCAGATAAGTACTCATTTATATAACACTAGGAAAAACAATCACAAATCCGCTACCACTCAATCTTTTACAAGATTTGTTTCTTTCTTCAATCATCTGGCAACCCTTAATGAATATTCATTATGTGCCAGGCACTACTGTATATGAAAATATTATTGAGGCAAATTATACTTAATTTCCAGAAATTATCCCAATTGTCTACATTATACCTGAGGAGCTGTTTCTGAGTATTTGCAGGGAGGGAAGCATAGGAGTAGTTAGACAAACAGTTGCTTTTTCTCCCCCAATACAGCCCATTGTTTTGCCATTTCTAACATAAATCAATAAACATATTTACACAAATGCTGTCTGATGACATATTTTACGGATTCTCTGAAAGTATATTTAAAAACATACAAAAGTTCTAGTACCATGTTTGAAACAATAAATTAAAATATGTAACATTCATGTTTATAAGGAGCTTGACAAGTTTAATAGCTATTTATTTTTTCAACAATTACTCTGATAGTTCTAGTGATTCATGCAGAAGGAAAAGCCGCATTAACCTCATTCTAATCAAAAGGGCACTACCAGACCTTAAGTGTGGCACACAGGGTACATGATATAAAGTAAGGAATATTATTTAATTTCTACCACATCTTGAAGGATCTACTATTGGCTGTTGTGCCATACCTGCTTAATTGAGTCTGAGTTTCAGCTTCTATCTGCTGATCTGTAAAATCCTTTTTTCTTTTGGCAGGTGTATAATATCGATACTGTGACAGGAAAGATTTTGCTTCTGTTTTTAAAGTGCGTGGGGTGAATGGCAAATGTCTGTTAGAAAAGAGTTCAGAATGTTTATCCAAAAGATCCCCACTGGGTGCTTTTGAAATTACTAACGGAAACCGCTGGGAATTTAGGGATGTGCCCCGGGGCCTTCTGCCGTAGGAGGTTCCAGAGGATGATTTCCTGGGCCCAGAGGCAGCGTGATCCATGCTGGACAGGAAGGAACTGGAGTTCTTCTCAGTACCATTTGTGAGGACTTTATCGGATTTAGGTGGATTTAAGTGTAGTCGCTCTGAAGAAGTTACTGGTGACCTTTTAAAGGATGGAAATCCGTTCACTTCTTCGATTAACATAGCATCTTCATCTTGTGGTTCTCCTGGAGGCTAAGAACATTTGGTTTAACAGTGATCAGTTACATTTACAAATTCAGATAATTGGGGATCTCCAGATTACACATTAAAAAATGTAGAGCCTCAGGGCTCTACAAATATAGTGTGTATGTTCCTGAAAATTTGTATATGAAGTTATATTCAAGTTTTTGAATTATTAATATATAAAAATATAATTCTAAATATAAGCAATAGCAATCATTTTTCTTTCTGAAACTAAAAAAATGATTAATAACATATAACCATATTTGTGGTCTTGAACCTGTGTACTGAGGTAGATCCCAGTTTTATTTGAGTTTCCAAACCAATCGTGAGTACTAATCCCCTTCTCAACCACTGCTGGTGGCAGCATCCACCCATTCCTGCCTTGTCATGACCACCTTCAGTGCCAGCAGTTCCTCTGTGACTTAAAGGCTTTGAAGGAATGAAAAGGAACTTCTCACAATGTATAGATGTATGGAGCCCTGATTTAAGTAACTGATATTTTAAACATAATTAAGAAAGGGTGATGCCATAGGGAAGTTCATATGTTTCTTTCTCAACCTCTCATGAGTGGGGAAAGCTTTGAAAGCAAGGCATTTTGGCCTGCTCTATTTCTTTTTGGTTTAACCATTAAAAATAAATTTTTTTTTAAATTGTAGTTGATTTACAATGTTGTGTTAATTTCTGTTGTACAGCAAAGTGAGTCAGTTATACACATATATACATTCTTTTTAATATTCTTTTCCATTATGGTTTATCCCAGGATATTGAATATAGTTCCCTGTGCTATACAGTAGGACCTTTTTGTTTATCCATTCTATACGTAATAGTTTGCACCTACTAACCCCAAACTCCCAATCCATCCCTCCCCCACCTGCCCTCCCCCTTGGCAACCACAAGTCTGTTCTCTATGTCTGTGAGTCTGTTTCATAGATAGGTTCATTTGTGCCATATTTTAGATTCCACACATAAGTGATATCATATGGTATCTGCCTTTCTCTTTCTGACTTACTTCACTTAGTATGATAATCTCTTGATGCATCCCTGTTGCTGCAAATGGCTTTATTTCATTCTTTTTTATGGCTGAGTGGTATTCCATTGTATATATGTTTGGCTTAACTTTGGAAGAACTATTTCTACAGGGTATTCATAAGGTTTAACAGTATAGGTAATATTTTATTCTTTTACAGACTAGGTGCCCATAGACTAGATGCCTTGTCCATGATTCCAGACTTTAGGGACACCTGTGTATCCTTTACAGAACTTTGAGGCACTTTATTAAATGGTAGAGAAGAAGTTACATGGAAGTTAATCTGGAGTGAAAAAGGCTGGGATTTAGCCAGTTATATCTGTCCTACAAGCTCATGGGGAGGAAAACAAGAGGAAGATAAGCAAGCTGAATAAGAAAGGAGCTGAGTGCTTTCTGTGCACAAGGTACTGTTATTGCCTTTGAGTAGAAATAAAAGAGGAATAGTAAGAACTGTTACTATTACCACTGCTACTATTACATATGGAGTGCATACTATGTGCAAGGTACTGTTCTAATTAATTTACACGTACGACTCATTTAATCATCACATCAACTTCTCGGTGGTGGTACAATTAGTACCTCTACTATGCAGATGAAGAACCTGAGGGGCAGGGTCTCATAGATTTGAACCCAGGTGAACCTATGCTCTTCCCATTATATCATACTATCTATTTTACAGACTCATTTGAAATTTATACATTTTTAGATTTTTTTTACACCACCAGGAATCTTAAGCTGATTTTAACTCCTTTCATGGTAATGAACAAGTCAGCTAACTTACATATTGATTTACCTCAGCAAGTTACCTGCAGATAACTAGATATTGTGACTACAGCCTAAAACAGGTCAAGTCACCTATTTCCTTTCCAAGTGCTTTCCAACTTTATCCCAAATATAAAGCAGAATTACTCAAAGCAACTAAGTATTTTGGCATTAAACTGTGAGTCACTAGGGTAGTGTTTAGTTAATGACTTTAACACGTTAGTTGTAAAAAGTGTTCCCAAACTAGGTTCACACTGCAGCTTATGTACCAGAGGAGTCTGGCTCTCCGGAAAGCAATTTCTAAGTATGATCTGAAAAATCTTTTAGGGCTATTAAATAATAATCACAGGAATTATTTACACTTGGGGAACAGAACAAATTGGGATCATAGCAGGCAGAAATGCATAAGGCATTAGATTGCCTGTGAGAAAATTCTTACCAGTAATGGTTATTTAATAAACAAAACGAAATACGAAAGAAAGTCTTTAAAGGCAGGAATATACTCTCATCTGTCTGAAATGGGCTGGGAAAATTGCTCTTGAATCAATTGAAGGCATGAAACTTTTCTGTATCTTTATATCTTATAATTCCTACCCTGTATTCTACTTCTTCTTTCCTTGGAAACCAGTAGAACACAGTGCAAAACCAACTGTACCTATCTGCTTTTTTGAGATTATATAATCTTTAACTATGAATATCAGAAAGCTTGGATATGATTTTCATAGAAAATGTGTAACACACTGGTAAATTCACCAAAATTAAAATAGCAGATCACTGTAAAGTTCTAAAATCAGAAAAGTGTTCATCAATTATTGTCAATGGAACAAAAATTCTGGTGGTAATCTGACCACTTTCACTTTAATGCAATTTGTTGTAAACTGTTTCTGTGATTTAAGAATTTATGTAAAGTGATAATCATTGACAGTTAACACATACATGTTTTAAAAATGTCAAAAATACCTATCCAATTTTACAATCACAGAATAACTGAGTATTAAATCAATCTTTTTCAGGGATAATGTCAGAAGAAATGGTATACAAAGATTTTCCAATTGTCAGGTTTTAAAACAGTTGAGGAATCAATTCAAGTGCAGAACAGGATAGATACAATTTATTTTAAAATTTGATTAACACTTGTTTTGCAAAAAGCTTCAAATTGTATTTTACAAAAGAAACTGATAGCTTCTGATTTTCACTGTTTTATAGTGCTTTTAAAACAGATTTATTTAAGAACATGAGTCACATTCATATATTCAATTAATCTTAATATCACATGGTATGTGCTGTACCAGTGATGTGAGTGAGTGGTGAATAGCTGTGTGTGAGGTACAAGGTGCAGACTTAAAAGTGTCTCAGGTGATAGCATGTAAGTCAAAATGTAAGAGAAAATAAGTAGCCCATATTACAGTGTGGGCAATTAAAGAAAAAGTTTTTGATTACACGGTCTCACGTATATAAACAGCTAATATGTCCAGAGGCCAAAGTTACCATTTTCTTTTGAATTGTAGCAAACTTTTCAGTAAATGCAGATTATAACTACAGGCATCTGTTAATCATAAACCCACCCAATTATCAAAATATTATGCCCCAAATAATAATTTTAATTTGAATGTATCTAAATATTTATCATCAAGTATTATAAAAAAATGTAAGCAAATTGCAAATTACTATTAAGTCTAAATGGAGTAAAAAATATACTTATATAAAAGCATAAATGAACTATATTTTTAGAAGCAAAAAGTTACAGGGTTACAGTGACTGAAGGAAAAATGAATGGAAAACATCGCCCATTTACAGACTTAATTATATATTTTATTTTCAACAAATCCCAGCCTTACCTCAAAATAGAATTATTAATTTATATTCAAAATGCTAGATAATAGAAACATATTTTTAAAAATATGTTTAAAAAGTACCATCACTGAAAATGAAAATACATACATGAGTCAAATACTGATGAACAGATTCCCAGATGGTACAGTGTATAGCAGGTTTATTCTAAAGGAAGCAGCTCTATTCCTAGTCCTTTTATCTACAAAACAGCCTTGGGGACTCTTAAACATATTTACAGCTTTCCTGATGACTCCCAAATCTATTTTCAGCCCAGACCTCTCTCCTGACACAGATACTTATATCCAGCTCTCTACTGAATATATTAGATGTTCCAAAGGCATCTCAAATTAAGCAGGTCCGAACAAGTAAACTCGGGCAAGCCAGAAACCTGGAAACCTCCCAGTTGCCCAAGGCAGAAACCTGGAAACCTCTTTAATTCCTGCCTCTTGCTCTTCATATCATCTGATCAGTCACCAAGTCCTGGGGATTGTACTTTCTAAATGTCTCCTAAATATATATTCCTTATGCTCCTTCTGCTGTCTTATAGATCATATCTTAATCATTTCTTCCCTACACTGCAACTGTCACACAATTAGTCTGTCCTTCCCTGCTGCCAGTGTAGTCTTTGTAAAGTGTCAATATGATGACACAACTTCCCAACTAAAAACTGGTCTATGGCTCTGCCACACTTCTCAGAGAAAAAGGACCCAGGTTCACTCTTAATTCACAAATGCCCTTAGTCTTTACCCCTGCCTACTGATATGTCACATCTTCATGTACAATGGAAAGAGCTGGAGTCAAAAATGAAACAGCTTTTACCAACAGGCAATAGTTTTTCCATATCACAGTTGCTAAGGGACAGAAAACAAAGCTCAGGGCCTAATCTAGACAGTCTAGGAGACCATGCTCATGAATCTGGGATCCTCTCAATGGCGACCCTCCAATTAGATGACTTACAAAGAAACTTGCCCATCTTGAACACTGGCACTGAGAGAACAGTGGCCTTTGAGAATGCGAAATCATATGCTGCTTCCACACAAGCTTGCGGCCTAAATTTGCATTACCCAGATGGTCCACAAAAACCTTAAGCCAAGACAAATGACTCAAGTTTTTTCCAACACACAAATTGTAGGGGGATAAAAAGGTGGGGGAAAGAGAAATTATTGATTAAAAGAAATGTATCAATTAGTTGAAATTATTTAGAGTCCAATTCCAACAAACTTAAAAAAAAAAAGAGAGAGATAATGGGGAAATGTGAACAGTGGATATTTGATGATATTAAGGAATTATTAATTTTTAAGGCATAATAATGGTATGGTGGTCTATCTTTTAGATATTTAGATATATACAGAAATATTTATAGATAAAATTATATATCTGGTATTTGCATCAAAATAATCTGGGATGGGGTAGTGAGTGAGGATATACATGAAATAAGCCTGGCCCTGAACTGATCATCGTTGCACTTAGGGGACAAGAACACGTGGGTTCATTATACCACTCTATTTTTAGAGATGCTAAAATTTTCAAAATTAAAAAGTTTAAAAAGAGACCATCACACACACAAAAAGACTTCCAGTTTCAGCTGACAGATGGAGAGAAATGGAAAGAGCATAGCTCTCACCATTATAATAAGAAAAAAAGCTGGACAAACTGCAAATTAATGATTTTTCTTGAACTGCTGAGAGAACTAACGTCACAACTAACCTAAAGTCCACAGTGATATAAGTACCTGCAGGGAGAAACAGAACCTAAGCATTTGCTTATTTGGGACAGATGCTGCTGAATGACATATAAACTGGTAAGAAGATTATGCTAGAAGTTTTTAGCTAATTGCTAAGGACTGAGTGTGGACTATTGTAAGAGTATGAAGCCTCTGAGACTTGGGGAGTTTGTACCCTCTTGCAGGCTTTTCCTCTAGGAAAGAGCTTTTCCACCAAAAGCTCTCAGGGAAGAGCAGGAAGAATCCTGAGAAAATTTCCCCCTTCCCTTGTTTCTTTGGCATGGCTAGGGGAGGGGAACAGCACCCACTGCAGAAATTACTCTCAGACCAATTTTTCCTTTCTCTCAATCTACAGGGGGAAATTCCCTTCACTTTGCCACATAACAATTACAGAAGTGATATTCCATCACCTTTGCTACATCCCATAGGTTAGAAGCAAGTTACAGGTACTGCCTACACTCAAGACGAGGGGATTATTTAAGGGTGGGGATCACTGTGGGGCTTAGAATCCTGCCTACTACTGTGGGTCAAATAGAAAGTACGCAAGAAGAAAGAAGAAATGAAAACATACTAAATGCTCCACTTTAAAAGGCAAAGATTATCAGAGTGAATAATCTGACCCACCTAAAACCTATCTAAAATATTAGGATTAAAAAATGGAAAAAGTGGGGGCTTCCCTGGTGGTGCAGTGGTTAAGAGTCCGCCTGCTGATGCAGGGGACACGGGTTCGTGTCCCGGGCCGGGAAGATCCCACATGCCGTGGAGCGGCTGGGCCCGTGAGCCATAGCCTCTGAGCCTGCGCGTCTGGAGCCTGTGCTCCACAACAGTGAGAAGCCTGCATACTGTTAAAAAAAAAAAAAAAAAAAAAAAAAAATGGAAAAAGATATACCAAAGGAATACTAATGAAATGAAAATGAAAGCTGGTTTAACTATATCACTATCAGAAAACACTTTAATATAAAAAGCATCAAGGCAAAGAAGTTCAAACCACAGTGACAACAGGTTAGATTCACCAAGAAAATATATCATCTCTAAGTCTGTATGTATATAATAATATAGACTCAAAACATATAAAACAAAAATTGCTAGTACTAATTCTTGGAGAAATAGCTAAATATATAATCATGTGAAAGATTTCTCTTAATAAAAGATAGACTAATTAGACAAAAAGATCAATAAGATTTGAACACCTAAAAGATAAAACTTAATCTAATGCATACACTATATATTAAATACTGCATACAGCTACAGAATATATTTTCTTTTCAAACACATATGACATAGGGTATTAAAAAATATTGTCCAAACAAATAAAAGAAAAAAGAACTGTCTACCTACTGGGCCATAAAACAAGTCTCAACAAATTTCAAGAAACGAATATCACACAGATGTTCCCTGATCAAAATACAATTAGGCTAGAAATCTGTAACAAAGAGAAAACCAGGAAAAAAAATAGAGATTAATAAACATTTCTAAAAGACGCTTGAGTTAAAGAATAAATTATAATGGAAACTGTAAAATACTTTGAACTGAACCATAATAAAAATACCACATATCAAAACTTGTGGAATGCAGCTAAAGCAGCACTTGAAGGAAAATATATAGCCTTAAAAATGCTCATACTATGAAAGAAGTGAGGCTGAAAATAAACTAAACAAAAGTAGAAGAAAGTACTGTAACATAAACTCAAAGAAAGCCAAAAGAGGAAAATAAAGCATGAACATTACCTAACTAGAAAACAAAGTACAACAGAGAGGATCAATGCAGTAAAAGATGTGCCCTTAAAAAGATTAATAAAACTGACAAATCTCTGGTGAGAATAATAAAGAAAAGACTGAAGGCACAAATAAACAACATTAGGATAAAAAGAGGAACTAATACATATTCAAGAGAGATTATGAAATGATTTAAGAGATATTATGAACAAGTCTATGCCAAGAATTTGAAAATTTAGATGAAATGGACAACTTTCTACATATGTACAACTTATGAAAATAGTTCTATAATGATTTCAAAAATTGCAGTCAAAAATCTTCTCACAAATAAAACTCTAGGCCAAATAATTTTAGTGCTGAGTTCCATCAAATTCAAGGAACAAATAATTTCAAACTTACATAAACTACTCTAGGGCATGGAAAAAGAGGAAATAGCACCCAGTTTATTTTATGAGGCTAGCAAAACCTGACATAGCAGAAAAAAGAGAAAATGACAGGTCAATATCAATAATGGACATAGATGCTAAAACCCTAAACAAAATATTAGCAACTGTATCTGGTAATGTATAAAAAAAGGAATTACATCATGACAAACCTGTGTTTATACTAGGGATGCAAAGTTGATTTAACATTAGAAACTCGATTATAATTCACTACATTTGAATAGATTAAAAAGAAAAATTGTACCATCATTTCAAAAAATGCAGAAAAAGAATTTGATAAAATTAACACACATTCATGAGAAAGGAAAAAAATCCTCTTAGCAAACTAGGAATCGAAAAGAATTCCCTTAATCAGATGATAAAGGGTATCACAAAAAACCTAAAGCAGGGGTCAGCAAACTATAGCCTAAAGGTCAAATCTGGCCCACCACCTTATATGTTAATAAAGTTTTACTAGAACAAAGCTACGTCCATTCATTTACGTACTGTCTATGGCTGCTCTCCAATGGCACAATAGTTGTGACAGAGACACAACAGTTGTGGCCTGGAAAGCCTAAAATATTTACTATTTGGCTATTTACAGGAAAGTGTACCAATTCTGACCTATAGTAAACATTATCAAAAAGTCAGGTTCCACCACCAATGAAGTATCTTAGAAACATTTACTTTTAAAAGGTAAAAATACTATCTTACCTTTTGTAGAGTGTTAAGTAATGACTTGGAATTACTTTTAGAATTGGATTGCATTGCAGTTTTAGTTAATTTCAATTCCCTTTCACACAGTGCTAATTCCTTTTTGAGTTTCTCTCTTCGTTGTTGGTCTGCATCTGAGGGGAAAACAATCTTTTGAAATACAGAATAAAATAGAAAAATTAATTTTTTGGTGTTAGACGACTAGTAAAGGGCACTTTTTTCTTGCTAAAAATGTTTATACTACTGATATGTAAATAAATCCATATACTTTTCTGTATAAAGATAACAAATATTTAATTCATAGAATCTTCAAATGGATTGACTATTTAAAGAGCAGAAACAAGATATGACAAATTGATTAAGCCTAAGGGCTCAAGGGAGCAATTCCTAGCAGATATAGAGATATAAAGGTTAGAAATGCTTGACCGTGTTGTCTGCAACTGTAATCACCAAATGCAGAGTTTGAATTAATCCATATACTCCCCCGCAAATGAAATATTATTGTCAATACCATCATATGCTATAAAAATTTAAGCTTTATATGAGTCAAAAAAATGACACTAAATTTTAAAACATTACTTTTAATTAGGATAACTGATTTCCATTTTTCTTAACAGCTAGTCATTTGAAAATACAAACGAAAAAGGGGGTTTCACATTTTAGTGTGCGTTAAGTCAAGTATTGAGTCATTATCAAAGACTGAAAATGGCAAAATGAAAGCTAGTCAAGTTTCAGAGTTAAAAAGAAGGCTAACCATAAGTAAAATGACTTGTATTTTCATGTAAAATTTAAAATTTAACATATACTTTTTAATTGGAATCTATATCAACTTAATGGACAAGATAGTTTCAAGTTTCAAATCACCCTGATTTAGGGGGAAAAAAAGGGGCAAAAGGTTTGAAAAGACACTTACTAAAGATATACAAATGGCCAATAAGCATATGAAAAAATGCTTTACATCCTTAATCATGAGGAAAATGCAAATTAAAATCATAATGAGACACCACTTCACACCCACTAGAATGGCTATAATCAAAAAAGGAGTCAATAACATGTTAGCAAGGATATGGAGTAACTGAAATCCTAATTATGTTGGAGGCAAGAATATAAAATGGTATGTCCACTTCAGAAAACAGTTTGGCAGTTTCTTAAAAAGTTAAGTATAATGCATCATATGACCTAGCAATTCCATTCTCAGGTGTATGCCCAAGAGAAATGAAAATTCATATTCACACGAAAGACTTGTACATGAATGTTCATAGCGCACTATTCATAATGGTCAAAAAACAGAAACAGCGCGTCAGTCAATTAATAAATAGACAAGATGTGGCATTATCCATACAACAGAATACTATTTAACAATTAAAAAGGAACGAAGTACCGATTTAGGTTACCATATAGGTTAATCTCAAAAACATTATTCTAAGTAAAAGTCTAATGCAAAAAAACACATATATGACTCCATTTATATAAAATGTCCAGAAAAGGCAAATGTATAGAGAAAGAAAGCAGGCTTCCAAGGCTAGGAGTGGGATGAGGAAGCAGCTGCAAAGCTATCATTTTGGGGATCTTCTTAAGGTGAGGAAAATATTCCGAAACTGGTTTGTAGTGATGATTGCACAATTCTGTAAGCTTAGTAAAAATCCATGAATTTTATGGTATGAAAATTTTTGTCAATAAAACTGCTATAAAAAATAAAGCCGGGCTTTCCTGGTGGCGCAGTGGTTGAGAGTCTGCCTGCCGATGCAGGGGACACAGGTTCGTGCCCCGGTCCGGGAAGATCCCACATGCTGCGGAGCGGCTGGGCCCGTGAGCCATGGCCGCTGAGCCTGAGCGTCTGGGGCCTGTGCTCCGCGACGGGAGAGGCCACAACAGTGAGAGGCCCGCGTACCGCAAAAAAAAAAACAAAAAAACTTTCTAATGCATTAGAATATGGCATTATTTAGACAATTCAACAAAGTATATAGAGATATTCTAGCTTTGATAAAGACAAATTATCAAGTCAGTTGTCTGCTATGACAGAAGAGTATATCTTATAAAAACAGAGATGACTCAAAACCACAGATTTCTTTCTCTTTTAAAATATGTCTATAAAGCCTGTTTCTAAGTTAGTTCATACTGATTATAATGAGCATCAGCTTTGTAACACACAAAGTAATGATTATTAATTACACTTTGGTTTGGTGATTACAATCTTTGCAATTCTTCTAGCCATCACAATTTTCTTCATTTACATGGCCAGAAAGAAAAACTCCTGTCTCAACTGACTGAAAGCAGAAAATATCATGGGATAAATAAGCACTAGCTAAGTCTAAATTCTAAAAACAAAAAAAAGGAGTAATTCTTTAAATACAACTTATATGCCATCAATTTCTGAATTTTTATCTCCATCCTGGAACTCTCTGCTGAACTCCAGACTTTGTATTCCAATTGCCTCCTCAGCATCTCCACCTGGATTTCTAAGAGGTATTTATTTTGAACTTAAAATGACCAAGACTTAACAACTCTTGATTCACTTCCTCCCCTAAATATCTTCCTATCATATTCCTCATTTCAGTAAGTTGTAACTGTCATTTTAGTTGACAGACTCTAAGTATTGGGAGTCATCTTTGACTCACTCTTCTTTTTCTCTCATATTCTATCTACATCCAGTCCATCAGTAAATACTGTTGACACACATCTGAAGTATTTCCAGAATCCAGCCATTTCACATTCCCTCTACTTACAGGCACTTTGGTCCAAGTCACCACTATTTCTCATCTGAATTACTGTCTCCTAACTAGTCATTCTGCTTCTACCACTGACCCTTATAGACTATTCTTAACTCACCAGCCAGAAAGATGCTTTTAAAGTTAAACTGGCTCTGTTCCTTCTCCTCTACTCAAGACCCTCCAATGGCTTCCAATTTCATTTAGAGTGAAAGCCAAAGTGCTTGCAAATAGTCATAGCCCTATGCGGTCTGCAACTCTTTGTCCCATCTCAGTGACCTCATCGCTTGTCACTCTTTAGCTGGCTTATTTCACACCAGCTATACAGCTCTTCTTGCTGTTCCCCTGGATCCACTGATCACAATGCCATGTCAAGGCTTTTGTACGTGCTGTTTTCTCCATCTTGATTGCTCTTCCCTCCTTTACCCACTTGCTTCTCCCTTATTTCTTTCAGGTCTCTGCTCACCTTATCAGTGAGGCCTTCTTCTCCAAAGTCCCAATCTCCCTTATCCTGCTTCATTCTTTTTCATTGCACTTATTACCATCTGATATAGTCTATATTTACTCATTTCTTTGCATTTGCTTATCGTTTGTCTCCTTCAACTGGAATGTAAGGTCTATAAAAGCAAACAGTAGGTGTCCAATAAATAATTGTTGAACTAGTCACTGAATAAACTCTAGTGTACTAAACAAAATATGCAAAATGCCTGATTATTTTAAATTGGTGAATTTGGATTTTAAATTGGTGAATTTGGTTCAGTAAGAGGATTAATACATACATTCAGGCTTGTTAATTACACAACCTGAATAAAAAAGAGATAATCTTATCTGATACATCTATTGTTCAGGAACTTGTTCAGTATGAAAATTTACCAAAACTTTCCCATTTAGAGCCTAGTTAAAGAGGATTATTTGATCTAATGTCAACTGGGTAAAACCACCTTAATTCAAATGATTCAGATTTTGAAAGCCTAAAAATATTGAACCAGTTTTCTGTGCTATAAAAAGTTACTAATATGATACAGAAGAAGAAATATACAGCATAGAAATTAAAAATCTGGAAGGATCCTTAGAGATTATCTATCTTTCATTTTACAAAAGAGGAGGGAAATACATAAAATGACTAGCCCATATAGCTTGTGTGCTATGGTGAAATTGGTCTTTAAAAATATATACTCAACACTGTGCTCTTGCCTAAAATGCCTTTACCCTTCTTATAAAATTATTCGAATCCTAAGACTCATTCAAAGATATGAGAACCTACACGAAGGCTTGTTGCAAACGTAAAGGTCACAGAAGAGGGAGAATACAAAGTGCCAAGCACAGGGCCTGATAAAGACACTATGCTCACTGGTGGCAACTGGCTCAGCGTAAGTCCCATCTGTTCCTATCTGTTCCACTACGAAAATGTACAATCAGAGATAGGTACGACCAATCCTGTTGTCTGTGATCTTCCCCAGATTGCGCATAAGGGGCATTCTCCTATCTATGCTCTCATTCATTTATCACTTAGCATGCACTACTTGAAGCTGTTATTTATTTTTTAATGCAGAAGTTCTCTCTCAAACTGTAAATAACAAGTTCAAACAGCAGCTTAAGAAAATACTAAACTTAAAGTTTATAATATTTGATATTTATATAATTACAATAAGACAAGCACAGGCTGTCATATCCATGCTCTTTGGCTATTTTAAAGTATGCATTTCTTGATTGGACTCAAAGGCCTCAAAAGGTCTTAAATGGTATCTTTCAGAACATTTTAAAATAGGAATTTCAAATTTTGTGGTCTGATTATTTCCTTAGTAAAGATTTCTAAAAATAGAAATATTTTTCTATGTACATACCATATGTATGTACATACAAAGGGGAGATATATCATGATTCTATAATAATATATGTCAATAGCTTTTCAGATACAAATAACTACCATGTTTATCAGTTAGCTATTAGGATACAAATAGATAATATTTATTTGAAGAAAAGTGCCAGTTATGGTATTTTTAATAAATAATTCAGTAATTTAAAAAAATTTTATTTATTTACTTTTGGCTGTGTTGGGTCTTCGTTGCTGCATGTATGCTTTCTCTAGTTGCGGTGAGTGGGGGCTACTCTTCATGGCGGTGTGCAGGTTTCTCACTGCAGTGACTTCTCTTGTTGCGGAGCACAGGATCTAGGCACGCAGGCTTCAGCAGTTGTGGCCTGTGGGCTCTAGAGCGCAGGCTCAGTAGTTGTGGTGCACAGGCTTAGTTGCTTGGTGGCATGTGGGATCCTCCCGGACCAGGGATCGAACCCGTGTCCCCTGCATTGGCAGGCGGATTCTCAACTGCTGCGCCACCAGGTAAGTCCCTAATTCAGTAATCTTAACAAGCTGAGGGCAGTGAGAATCACAGAATTCTAGAACTTAAACCTTGCCAAGCTTTTCAGTACTATTCAAATTTTTATATACAGGAAAAATGAAACCCAGAGTAGTTAAATAACTTATCCAAAGTTACACAGTGATTTACTGGCAGAGCCTGGGCTCAACTGTAAGTTCTTATAGTGAGAAATACAATACAAGCTTCTTTTATGGATGATTTTTAAAAGTTAGAAAATGCTTCCTCAAAATGCAGCATGTCAATACCCATTAGGAGGGTTACTATCAAAAAAACAGAGAACAAGTGTTGGGGAGAACATGGAGAAATTGGAACCCTCAAATTGGAAATTGGGAATATAAGATTAAAAGCAGATTTACCATATGGTCCAGAAATTCCATTTCTGGGTATATACACAGAAAAACTGAAAGCAGGGTCTCAAACAAATATTCGTACATCCATGTCTAGAGAAGGATTATTCACAATTGCCAAAAGGTGGAAACAACCCAACTGTTCATTGACTTATGAACATATAAACAAAATATGGTAGTACATACAATGGAATATTAGTCAGCCTTAAAAAGCAATATTTCTGACACATTACAACATGGATGAGCCTTAAGGACACCGTGCAAGTGAAATAAGTCAATCACAAAAAGAAAAACACTGGATAATTCCACTTAAATGAGTTACCTAGGGAAGTCAAATACATTGAGACAGAATATAGAACGATGGTTGCAGGGTGTATGGGGAGTTACTCTTTAATGGGTGTGAAGTTTCAGTTTTGCAAGATGAAAAGAATTCTGAAAATGGATAGTGGTTATAGCTGTACCACAATATGAATGCACTTAATGACACTGAATTGTAGACTTAAGAATGGTTAAGATGGGTTCTTCCCTGGTGGCACAGTGGTTGAGAATCTGCCTGTCAATGCAGGGGACACGGGTTCGAGCTCTGGTCTGGCAAGATCCCACATGCCGTGGAGCTACTAAGCCCGTGCGCCACAACTACTGAGCCTGCGCTCTAGAGCCTGTGAGCCACAACTACTGAGCCCATGTGCCACAACTACTGAAGCCTGCGCACCTAGAGCCCGTGCTCCACAACAAGAGAAGCCACCTTAATGAGAGGCCTGTGCACCGCAACGAAGAGTAGCCCCCGCTCGCTGCAACTAAAAAGAAAGCCCATGCACAGCAACAAAGACCTAATGCAGCCAAAAATGAGTAAATTTATTAAAAAAATAAAGTTAAAAAAATGGTTAAGATGGTAAATTTTAGGTTATGTGTAGTTTACCATAATATTTTTTAAAAGGCAATATGTTAAAAATTACTTACATTTGATGCTGGCACTCATGCTTAGTGGAACTGAGCAGTCTACTGCAGCTGAAAGAGAAAGATCAGTTGTTTAATATTATTCTTAATTTTTATAAATGACAATAAATATCAAATGCAAAAATCACAAAAAGTTCCAGAACTTGCACTTCCTTGTTTTGATTTTTATGCTACTTATAGAGATGAAAAATACCTTTGATAAAAAATATACTGGTTGGGATTAACAGCTCATTAGATACTGCAGAAAGAAATATTAGTGAACTTGAAAACACAGCAATATAAATATTCAAAATGAAACAGAGTAAAGACTGGAAAACAAATGTGCAGAGCATCACTGACTTAACCTACCTGTACCACTCACTTAACATACTTGTAACTGGAGTCTCAAAACAAGCTTGAGAAAATAAAAGAGCAGAATTGGAGCAGCTACATTATCTAATTTCAAGACTTACTGTAATGCTATAGTGATGACGGCAGTGTGGTATTCTAATAGACAAACAGATCAACAGAAGTGAAGAGTAAGTCCAGACACAGACTCTTGCATATGGTCAATTGTCTTTTAAAAAGTGACAAGGCAGTTCCATAAGGAAAGGACAATCTCTTCAACAGATAGTACTTCAGTATTTAGATATCCATAGGCAAAAAAGTGATCCTTATATCATACCTTATAAAAAAACTAACCCAAAATGGATTATAAACTTAAATGTAGGAGCTAAAACTTATACTTCTAGAAGAAAACACGCAAGAAAATCTTAATGACCTAAGATTAGGCAAAGATTTCTTAAACAGGATATGAAAAGCATAAACTATTAAAAATTTGAAAAGCTGGACTTGATTTCACATATAACAAAATATTTTTCTTTAGATTTTTTAATCATTTAAAATATAAACTTCAGAAAACATGAACCAAAATTTTAAAACTTTAGCTCTTCTAATGATAAAATTAAAAAATAAAATTAAAAGACACTGGTGGAATTCAAATAAGGTCTGTATTTAATAATATTGTGTCAATATTAATTTCCTGGTTTTAATAATTGTATTATAGCTTTGGAAGATTTTGACATCAGGGAAAGCTGGGTGAAGGGTTTCTTTGAAATTCTGTACTATTTTTGCAACTTTTCTATAAGCCTAAAGTTATTTCATAATAAAAACTTCAGAAAATGAAAAGACAAGTCACAGACTGGGAGAAAATATTTGCAAAATATGTATCTGACATAGGACCCATATTCATATAAAGAGAACTCTCAAAACTTAATACTAAGAAGACTAACAATCCATTTTTAAAAAATGGGCAAAAAATTTAAATAGATATTTCACCAAAGAAGATACACAGATGGCAAATAAGCATAAGAAAAGTTGCTCAATGAAAAGGGAACCCCTGTGCACTGCTGGTGGGATTGTAAATTGGTACAATCACTATGGAAAACAGTATGAAGGTTCCTCAAAAAATTAAAAATAGAACTACTATATGATTCAGTAATTCCACTTCTGGGAATTTACCTGAAGGAAATAAAAACAGTAATTAAAAAGCTATATGCACTCCAATGTTCACTGCAGCATTATCCACAATAGCCAAGATATGGGAGCAAGCTAAGTGACTATTGATAGATGAATGAATAAAGATGATGTGGTGTACATATATGATGGAATATTACTCAGCCATAAAAAATGAAATCTTGTCTTTTGCTATAACATGAATGGATCTAGAGGGTATTATGAGAAGTGAAATAAAAAGACAAATACTGTATGATCTCACTTATATGTGGAATCCGAAAAACAAAACGAACAAACAAAATGAAAAGACTCAGATACAAAGAGTAAATGAGTGGTTGCCAGAAAGGAGGGAGCTGGGAATGGGGGGCAAAATAGGTGAAGGGGATTAAGAGGTACAAGCCTCCCTTTATACAATAAATAAGCCACGGATAAGTACTACATAGCATAAGGAATAGGGTCAATAATATTGCAATTAACTTTTTATGGGGACAGGTGGTTAGTAGACGGTGATCATTTCATAATGTATGCAAATGTCAAATCACTATGTAGTACACCTGAAACGTAATATTGTATGTCAACTATGTTTCAATTTAAAAAAGGGGAAAAAAAAGTTGCTCAACATCATTAGACATTAGGGAAATAGAAACTAAAACCCTATGAGATACCATTACCTATCCACTAGGACTGCCAATAGGAAATGTTGGTGAGGATGTGGAAATGATGGAAATGAAAAATGTCACTCTGGAAAATGGTCTGGCAGTTTCTTATAAAGTTAAACATACACTTTACCATATTATGCCACCATTCCACTCCTAGTAAATAAATTTATCCAAGTGAAATGGAAACATACATTCAAAGATTCTATGTGAATGTGTACAGCAGCTTTATTCCTAATTGCCAAAAGTGAGTCAATACAATCCAGATGTCCACCAACTGATGAAGTGATAAACTAACTGTGGTATATTCATTAAAGGGAATACTGCTTAGCAATAACAAGGAAGAAATACTGAACATGGATTAGTTTCAAAAGTGTTAACTAATTGAAATAAGCCAGACCCAAAATGATACATATTGTATAATTCCATTTATATGAAATTCTATAAGAGGCAAAACTATAGTGAGAGAAAAGAGATCAGTGGTTGCCAGGAACTGGAGGGAAGAGAGTGATTGCAAAGGACCAGGGAGAACCTTTTGGGACGATGAAAATGTTCTATACCAGGAGTCAGTGAACATTCTCTGTAAAGTAACAGAGAGCTAATTCTACAGGCTTTGCAGGGTGCTATAGCCTCTGTCACAACTAGTCAACTCTGCCTTTTAGTGTAAAAGCCACCATAGACGATGTGTAAAAGAATGAATGTGACTGTGTTTATTTATGGACGACAGAATTTCAATTTTATGTAACGCTCACATTCTTCTGATTTTTTTCAACCATTTAAAAATATAAATAGCACTCTTAGTTCAGGAGCTGTACAAAAACAGGTGGCAGGATGACTTGGCCTGCAAGCTGTAGTTAGCCCATCCTTCTTTTATAGCATGACTGTAGTGGTAATCATAAAAATGTATATATTTTTCAAAAATTTCAACTGTACACTTAAAATTAGTTCATTTTATTATATTTAAGTTACACCTCAAAAAGCTGACAAAAAGAAAAAAATTGTAGTTACCATCTTCTCTGTGTAGCTTCTTCAAATTTGAAAACAGAAGAGATCATAAACTTTTGTTATATTAAGATCAGCATCTAATCGCAAAAATATATTAGGAATAACAGGTAAAATGAAACAACATAGATATTACATTCAAATACAGTTAATAAAAATGGCATTTTGAATTTGCTAGGTATATAGAGTCTGTGGTTGGTATCTTACTACACCAAACACAAACCCATGGGTATATAATGTATTCATTTTTGCTACAGATTTACATTAACTAGAAGTGAAGCTGAGAAGGGTTTAAATTGGGTACAGAAAGTTAACATTTGCACATTTTTACCTTTGGCTGAAAGGATTTTATTATAGTGAACAGCCATGTGATTCTTGACCAGTTGGAGGGTACTTAGTCTGAGAGAGGAGGAGTCAGTGCAAAAAGCTAAAAATTAAAACATATTTAATCATTATATATTTAAAATATAAAAGTCATCATGAGATAAACAAGTTACTGATTATTAAGCTCCTTTTTATAAAATGTTCTGAAGTTTAACCATGGAGATACTGACATTATATCTGTGATGCTGAATATGTCCTAGCTGTCACCTTGCACTGATAATGAGCTATTCACTACTTTGGGTTCAAACCTTTCTAGGAATAAAGTTTTACAAGCCTGAGAGTTTTGGGAAAAGACTGAGAAATATAATCTACCATTACATTTACAAAACTATTTCTTATCGACAGCTCTCAATCTCATAACTAAAAATGTTTAGCTGCTTGCCTGATGATAAAATAATGTTACCATTGTTAACACTTGAATACATGGAGTCTGGGAAATCAAACAAATCCCAAACTCTAGGCAAAGATTCTATTCTGAGATGCAAACTTCTAATTTTATATCTGAAAACAAGACCGACAAATCTGTTTACTGCATTCTTTTTGAAGTATTAGGACTATCTTAAGTATAATTACAAAGAAATTGGATGACATTAAACTTCTTGACCTCCTCTAAACTGTTAAAAGAAATCTTAGAATTAAGCATGTATATATGAGTATAAATGTATAAAATGTAAATGTAGACATAACTTCTTTAAATATTAAAAAGTTTTTGAGAAGTAATACATGCATGTGGTTAAAAATTATAGCTAAAATGGCATAGAGACATTGAAAAATAAGTGAATTTCCTGCCCTGACCCCTAGTCTCCTCTCCCAGAAGTATACTCTGCTACTTTTTTAATGTATCCTTCCAAGAAAATTCTATGCATAATAAAAGTATATACAATAATGATAATCTTGACACTAATACTACAACTACTACTAAAAACATTTATTGAATAGGTACCATGCATGCATATATTGCTCTAAGCTCTTTACCTGTAAAAACTCATTTAGTCATTATTATCACCATTTAATAGACGTGCAAACTGAGGCAGAGAGATGTGAGTAAGGTCTTCAAGGTCACACAGCTGATAAAGGATGCAGTTTAGATGTGAACCAAGGCAACCTCATACTTACAATCACTATTCCTATACCAGCTCTGCACATATATTCTTTAAAAAAAAGTTAGTATAAGACGTATTGTTCTTCATCCTGCTTTTCTATATATGTATCTTTTAAAACTAGTTCAAAATTTTTATTTAAAAATTGATTTTCAAAGTTTATGATTCTGGCTCTATGTGTATATATATGCTTTATTACAAAGAAATAAATGAGGTAATGGAAAATGATTCTTCTTTCACATTTGGAAGATCAGTATAAAGGATTTTTCATGTAAATAAGGAAAGACTTTCAATTAGTATTTTGCCTAAAAACCCAGGCTTAAACATTTTAAGCTATAATTATAAAAATACTTTAAATGTACATTAAAATTTACTTTAAAGGGTTTAAAATGTGAAAACATCTACAGAATACAGATTCCGCTTTCATAGGATCTAGAAGTCCAATTGGATAAAGAGGCCCAGTTGGATAAGTGTTTGCTCCTGATACAAAATGCATTTTCCAAGGGCTCTTTTCCTCTGCACAGCTTTTCCTTTTCAGTGCTGTGTCTTTAACAATCTGCTAATCACCATTTTAACAAGGAAGGCATGCCTTCAGCCAGGGTAGCTGGCCAGCAGAGAAGAGCTGGGCTGGAGCTGCAGCAGGGAGCACAAGGTAGCAAGGTCCACATCCAGGGCATGATGGGCTCCTAAATTCTCTAACCTCAAGAACTCCCATAATATGTAATTATAATTGATAATATGAAGTTCAAATATTGATTAAATGAAGTATTTTTTCATCATGTTATATAATTTACAAGTAAAGGAAACACACTTGGTCAATCTTTTAACAATCTTTTACCATTTTAAGTACCTCACTTACCATTACTTTTGGTGCTCAAGTGTCCTTTAAATAGGCAGGGTGGACCATATCTGGGAAGGACAGAGGTTGCTCTCACTTTTAACAAAAAAACATGAATTAGGATAAATGAAACACAACTTTCACAAAGACACTACTGAACACATAAAAAATAATAAACTTATCTTTACCAAAATTGTTTAAAATTTTATTCAATCATATTACTAACCAGCAATGATATATCACACAAAAATTCGGCGGCCATAGATAAAAGGCTTTCTCTTCTAAGAAAATAAGTAATTTTCAAAGCAGTTGTGCCTTGAGGCTTAAGTTTCACTGGATAAAATGATAAACACATTAATTATGTTATTTGATATATACTGACTTTATTCAGTAAATCACTGACCTACTGGTTTTTAAATGATTTTGAGACAGAATACAACTAGATTTTCAGTTGATACATATGATTAACTATTTCAGTTAATCATAGGCTGGTCTGTCCTTAAAAATAACTTTAAGTAATCCTCTCACAAAGTAATTTGGTAAATTATAAATTATACAGTATAATATTATTATATATAAGTATATAAAAATGTCAGAATCAGAATTTAATGATTAAAGATGTCTTAAGGTTCATCTAGTCCAACCCACTTACCCTCTTGGTTGGATTCTATCTAAGCATCTTATATTCATAAATTTATTTACTCATTTATTCATTCATTCATTCATTCATTTATTTATTCATGGCTGTGTTGAGTCTTCATTGCTGTCCATGGGCTTTCTCTAGTTGCGGCGAGTGGGGGCTACTCTTTGTTGCAGTGCGTGGGCTTCTCACTGCGGTGGCTTCTCTTGTTGCGGAGCACGGACTCTAGGCACCCGGGCTTCAGTAGTTGTGGCATGTGGGCTCAGCAGTTGTGGCTCGTGGGCTCTAGAGCGCAGGCTAAGTAGTTGAAGCCCACGGGGTTAGCTGCTCTGCAGCATGTGGGATCTTCCCCAACCAGGGCTCGAACCCGTGTCCCCTGCAATGGCAGGTGGATTTTTAACCACTGAGCCACCAGGGAAGTCCCTAAACATCTTATATTTAAAAGCACCTCTAGTGATGGAAAACTCACTATGTCCCCTAAAGTCAGTGTCTCATGTTTCAGACCAGATAAGCTGTCAGAAAATTAGATATATACTTTATCACAAAATAACTTCTCTCCCGAAAAAGTGATTGTGTTTTGAGGGGTAACCTCCAAGATAGGAAGGCTGAGTTACAGAGTTTAATGGAATTTAACGTGCAAAATATAGTGTATCCCAAGGCATGTTTTAAGTGGGTATAATGGCCAGTCTGCTATCAGGTGGACTTTTATAAGCTATAACGGTGTGGGGAAGACACAAAGTCTGGAAGAAATATGATGTTTGAAAATAGAAAAAGAGCTATCGAGGTAGTAGAACTAAAGTCTAGGATCAGAGAACAAAGCCTGCCAGAACAGACTAAAACAAAAAACAATCTGAGATCAGAATACCCAAGAAGCTCCTTCTACATCATAGGCCAGAGAGCCAGAAGGAAAAATATTAACTTATTTAGGACAAGAGAAGTCAAGGTGATACCACTTGAGCTGGTAATGAAGACAGTCATGAAATTAGCACAGTTTTTGCCCGGAGAGACAGACTAAACATAAAAAGAGCAAACTAACCAACAAACTCTCAAGCAAACCTTATTTCTCCAGAGGGAAAAAAGTGTTGACTTTTTGCCTGCCCAGAATCCAATGCCCCTTTATCTGGAAATAGGACCTCAACCTGCTTGGGGAACCACTCCTCCCTTCTCTTAGCCCAGCTGGTTCAAGTGGAGCCCACTGCTCAGAGGTGGGCATATCACCCCAAACTGGCCAGCAATGATGACTGAATCAGGAATGACTGTGACCCAAGTCCAGCCAATGAGACACAATCATGGGATTTTTACTGGAACTCTTAGGAAATTCCTAGAACATAAATAAGCGTGGCACTACTGGTGGCCATCTTGCACAACACAATGGGAACCTGTCTGAGAACGAAGCCTACACAGAGGGAAGTGTAACCAAGACCAAATGAGATCCCTGGAAACATCGTCTGAGTATTGGGATCTAACCATGTTTGAAGCTCTACCCTCCCTAGCCTATTCGTACATGAACTCAAAAAGTCCTATTTTAGCTTAAGCCATCTTGAGTTGGGCTTCTTCACCTGTAGTCAAATGCTAACTTACTGAATACCGCTAATTGTGCCTGACACTGTTCTAAGCACTTTGTAGAAACAAATTCACGTAATCCTTACAACAATCCTATGAGGGGTACTATCATTATCCCCACTTTATAGATGAAGCACAAAGAGGTAAGCATGCAATTTCCTCAAGATTACACAACTACCATGTGACAGATTTCGGGTCTGAACCTAGGCAGTCTGGCTTCTGAGTCAACCATTACACTATTTTGATCAATATAAATTGCTTAGGGCTCAAACCATGCTCCAAGCTACTATATCAAGTGAAACAGGCTAAGAAGTATGTAGTTTATTCCCTCCAAATTCCTTTCTAATGTATGTGTGTTTCCCTTCAGTTCACAGAAAAAGAAAAAGCAGGTATATCTAGAGAAGTTAGAAAGCACAATGTCAGAGAGAACAAATGACAAAAGATAAATTATAACGTTAGATGTCTTAATATTTTGTGCTCTTGAAAGCATCAAAGGTAACCTCTTAATGAAATCAAAGAAATTTAGAAAGTGCAATACTTTCAGTTAAAATTAAGAATTTTAGCTCTGGCTAAAATTAATTATGGTTTCCTATTAATAATTATGGTATAGGAGAACTGACTACCCTAGATCTCTGTTGAATATTACATTTTGTTTAAAAACTCAAAATAAAAAACGTTTGATACTATATATTATATAATGTCCTAAAAATGAAGCTAATTAAATTGGGTAAGTTATAAAATAGAAACCTTTTTACATTTTGACATGAGCCTGACTTTAAAAATAATTTAATTAATAAATACTGACACTAAGTCTATTATATTCTAAATTTTACATATATCCTTTCCCATGCTCCCACTTCTACCATGGGATAGTTAAGTAAAACAATGGCTCTTGGGTTTCACATTCATCACACCTGGATTCAAAGCCTGTTGTGCCACTTAACTGTGACCTCAGCAAGTTACTTATGATCTTTTAGTTTCTTCACTGTAAAATGCGAATACCTATGTACAAGATGTTCTGTGGATTGAAAAACGTTAACTTGGCAATAGTTTCTGGTACACAGCAAGAGTAATGTTAGCCTATGTGGTAAAACTTCTGAAAACCATTAACAGCACTTTTGTTTGCTTTTTCTGGAACTTAGGTGGCAAGGTGTCAGAGTATACCATTTGGTGATCAATGAATAGTTATCTCCTACATTTAGAACAGCACTTATTTTGATCAATGATTACATAATAGAGGTGCACTTGTATTCAAAGCAAGACTTGTTGCAAGGAACCATCCAGCAGCTTGGTTTAAAGGTACAGTTTAAAATAGATAAGAGCACTGAATTGGGAGAAGAGGTCTGAAGACTGCCTTATCTGCCTCGCTCAGAAAGTGCCAAGATGCAGATTATTTAGACTGGGCTGACTCCTAGAAATTTAAAGTTATATGGCTCAAATTGTTCCACAGTGATGTACATTTTAACCCAGAGTATTCAGTCAAGGGCAGGTATACATAGTGACCATGGATTAGTCCTTTGCTCCTAAAACTGTAGCCAGCAATGCTGCATCATTTGGAAGCTTATTAGAAATGTAAAATCTCAGCCGCCGCCCCCCCCCCCCCGCATCAGACTTACTGAATCATAACCAGCATTTTAACAAGATTCCTAGGTGATTCCTATTCGCACTAAAGTTAGAGAAGCCCTGGGTTACTCAATGGTGTTTTTTTTTCGGGGGGGCGGGGACGGGGTTACAGTATGAAGGATTTTGTATTTACTGAGTACTTACAATGTGCCAGGAGCTTTGTATGTATTATCCGCATTTAATCCTCAAGATTAAATGGGTGTTTTTACCCATTTAATGTAAAAAAAAAAATCCATGGGTGTTTTTACCACCACCCATGGCTCGAGATGAGGAAACTGAGGCTCACCCCTCGGGAGTGCAGCGGGGCTTAATTTTGGGCCCAGGGAGGTCTGACTCCAAAGACCACATTTGGTTCCTCTGCCTCCGACCCCGAATTCAGGGGACAGGGCCTCCTGGAGTGAGGGCAAGAAGTTCTGAGCAAGAAGTGGATCTGTGAATCCCGCAAGCAGGGCTTCATCCCGGGCGAGAGGCCTGGGCAGCTCGGGGCAACACTCGGGTCAACACCGGCGACTAAGCAGGGGTCGGGGAGCGCCCAGCGCGCGGCCTCGACCCGCGCGGCCCGTTACCCGAGGGTCGGAGAGCGGGTCGACGCGAGATGGCGGTCGCCCGCGACAGCTGCCCTTTACCTCTCCGGCTGCCATCCATACTTAGATCCTCTTGCAGCCGCCGTGGGGACACGCTGGGTCCCCTTTGGTCCTTCCCGGGGCCGGGCCAGCCCCCGCAGCAGACGTTTGGCGAGAAAGAAGCCGCGGGCGGCGGCAGGAGCTGAAGACTGACGCAAAGCAGGTTGCTAAGTGCAGGCTCCAAGGCGCCTGGGTTGTGACGTCACGGCGCAGGCACGTGCGCTCCCGCGGCCCCGCAGCCCCGCCCCCCGCCGCAGAGGACGCTAGGGTGGACGGACTGGGCGGGGAAAGAGCCCCAAGGGCCAGTCTGTTGCTCTGGATCTCTGCCAGTAGTCCACAGAGCGGCCGCCAGTCAGGAGTCGAGCCACCAGCACCTGGCAGGCCTCATCCCTTCGGGAAGAGAGGGGAGAGATGGTAGTCTCATCCGGCATCCGTGTCCCTTGGGTCCCGGAAGGAAGTCAAACGCAGTTGTTGGTTGAGGTCAGGGTAACATTTAACCAGCTCCAAATAATTAAATTTCCAAGCAGTACGTGAACATTTGGATTAGTGAAAATCCTGGGGATGAAAAACATCTACATATTTATATCTTAATTCTTAACCCCAGTAATCAGTTTGCATTTCCTTTCTGTTTACTGAGCTTCCTCCATCCTCTTCCACCAACACCCCCCCCCCACCGCCTTTTTTATCTTAAGGCGCCAATGTGTTTTCCTTTATGATGGAAGAGAGTTGCAACATGAACAAGGCATTGATTTATCCGTAACTTTGAACAATTTGTTTAATTTTGAAGCAGTTACTTTTGAATCCTTGGAAATAAGAACAGAATGGGGTGTGGAGCATAGTAATGTGTCGCTTCTCAGCAGCAGCTCTACTGACATTTTGGGCTGGATTCATAATTCTTTGTTGGGGGGTGGCTGTCCTGTGCACTGTAGGATGTTTAGCAGCATCCCTGGCCTCTATGCACTGCATGCCAGTAGCAACCCACCCACTCCACCCCTGGTTGTGACAAAAAATGTCTCCAGCTGTTGCCAAAGTTCCCCTGAGAGGCAAAACCGCGCGCACACACACACACACACACACACACACACACACCCAACCTCTGCTGTAATGGAAAAAGTACTGGCTTTGGAGTCAGATATGTGGAACTTAATTGTGAGTTTTTTGCCACAGTTAGTTCCTAAATTTCTTGAATTAGTTTCCAAACCTCTCCAAGCCTCAAGCCCCTCTTTTCTAAGATGTAAGAGATGCTACTAACTTTGTAGTTGTAAGGAATAACACATACAGTGCCTGGCAAAATGAGATGTTCAGAAAATAAAAGTTTTCTCTCTTCTAAGACTTTGTCTCGGAAGAACTTGGGTATCAGGAAATTCAGGCATAAGGGAGTAAGTCAGGAACACTATGAAAAGGAAAGGGGAATAAGCCAGAAATTCGTCTGAACTCCTGATTCTCTAAGACTCTAGGGAAAGGAGAAAATTAGATTCAAAATCTGAGAAATATGGAAGTGTGTGTGATGGTTCTGTGGCCCCCAACAGCAGAAGTCATTTAGAAGGGTGCAGGGGTAGAGAGTCAGGTGTTACCGAGAGAACAAAAACACTCTTGCCTACCTACTCATTAATGCTTGAAATCCCTGAAACCTTTTATTCCACTACTAGCATCTGGAAAATATCTTGCATATAATAGGCCTCCAGTAAGCATTTGTTAGACTGAATTAGAACCAAAACATAAAGGGCAAGTGCCTCTGGGAGAAGCAACACAGTGACTTGACTCACACAAAGGTGATGCCAGCTTCTCTTGTGAAAGTAGATTTTGGGTATCAAAAGTAAATTTGAGTTTCAGATAGGAAAGGGCCTCCACGATTAAGCGAAGACAGCAAAGTGGGAGAGGGTTCTGAAGACTATATTGCTTGCTATCCAACTTCAGCTGAAGCCATCCTCATTTCATTATTTTTCTTTTAAGTATTTTATTCCAATTCTTTCAAGAAGTGGACAATAGGGTCTTTTTCTCTCCAATTTTAGCAGAGAACATATTGTCATAAGTGCATTTTAATTTGTCCTTGGCTTTCACTCTATGTGTATAAAGAAGAGAGAGAAGATCCTTTCTGGTTGCTGTTCCCAGGAGATAACCCATGATCATAGGCAGATGCATGCAGCTGATATGGGCTTATTGTAGATTTAGTTTCCAAGAACACGCTTCCACTGGGGAATCACCACCAGTTGCAAAAGTCTTGGAGATTAGACATTCCTGAAGACCTTTTGTTGAGTATTTAAACATGAATTTCTCATTGTTAAGAAATCATTCCAATGGTACATTTTTGTTATTGATATCTGGAGGCTTGTATCTGTATTTTAGAAGGAAAACAATTTTCTCCCTTAATGCATTGCTATGTTTACTTTTATTATTGAGTTTCTTCTTTTTGTCTTAGCTTGTCAGCTCAAAACTAAGACTTGTGCTCAGTTGCAATAACTATTCATAGCCTATTTTTCTATTTACCTCTTTAATTCCCTTTATTAGGCAGGTGGCTTTTATTCTTCTACTCTTATTTAATGGTTTAATCAAACTTATTTTTTAAAGCATTAAACATGAGGTTTATTTTAAGTATGAGTCCACTGTGTGTTATACTGACAGTAGATACAGGGCCAGAATAAGTTTGTAAATATTCATACATGTGTAAAAAAGACTGCAACTTACACATACTTTCTTTACTTGATTGAAAGACTTCTTATGGTACATAAAATGCTTTCTGTAGTTGATCTCAGCTTTGTTCACACTGAAGTGAGTTGTATCCAGGTTTTCTAAGCTCAAGACTGCTCAATTGCTGCTGCCGCCACCGTTGGTTTGTTTTCTTTCAGGATCAAGGTGGATACTTTCATATAAAATCTTGTTTTTAATTCCTTCTCTGGCAAGTCTTTCCTGGATTCTTAGCTTTGCATAATTATACCTACAATTGAACCAGCATCCTAAAGTTACCAAGATAAAACCTCCTACTTCCAACATCACGTGATCTTCTAATTCTACTGGTTAACAAAAAATGTCCAAAGCCAGCCTCAACAGATCCTAATGAGCCGTATAATATCGAATCCCGTGCATAGGGAATGTTTTCAACATCTAAAATTCATAGGAGCTTAAACGGCTTCCCCTTCCTGGGCTCCCCGGGCTCCAGCACAGCCGCCATGGGGACGGTCGGCGCCTTTGCCCCTAATCAAGCCTATTTTTAATTAGATGAGTTTGAAGCCCTTTGGAAATGGGGATATAAATAAAATAAACTATGTATTATTACATACCATAATATATAGCCTAATACATATACTATATTTTTCATTTATTCTATTTTATTATATATTATTTTAAGACATATTGTATTATTACATTTACATTTAATCTATATCTTTATAGAGTACCATTACTTGCATAATTCAGAGGATTCCTGGAATTTATATTTGTCTGCTTGGCCATGCTCAGTATCATCAATGAAAACTATCCAGTAAATGCAGTGAAAGCACCAAGAGGTAAAGGCCAAGATAATCTTTTCCCATTCAATGGCTAATTATGAACATATTTTCATCTTTAAAGTCCCTGAAGGACAAAAATGAAGGACTTTTTTTAGGGAATATTTTTTAAGGTGTACCTATCAGGGCAGAGAAAAGAAATGAAATTAAATGATCAATGTGCCCTATATGTTGGCCCCAGTCTCAAAACAAAATCCCTTAGGTTTTGGTGGAAACCTTGGAAATTTGAGCTATTGACTATTTCTCAGTCATTCTCCAATCAAAATACTGTAGCTATTCATTCATCTAATAAGTAAATGAGAAAATGGAACTTCAGAGCTTGGCAGTATTAGCATGTTATGAAGTAATGGATTAATTTGCTGTTTGTCACTAGAGGGGGCTTTAGGAAAGTTTTAAGCTGCATCTCTATGAGGAAGACAGTCAAGCCATAGGAGGCAACATTAACTTACAAATCTTACTCAAGGAGTGTAAGGAGTGAAAAGCATTTTGAAACGTGACTTCAAGGTAGAGCTTCTCCAATAATTGTTAGTGACATATATACCGAGTTCTTTCTTGAGCACAGGAAGAAATTACTGTATTATCTGAAGGCCCTTCATGAATAAAAAAATCTTCATCATTGTCAACCTATAACTTGAGTTTTCTTAATTTTATTGTTAAAGCTGGAGAGAACAGGAATGACCATAATCTCTATAAAGCAACATGTGCTTAACAGCTAGAAAAAAAGGACAGATAGACAAAAAAAGAGTGATAATAGGATAAACTGATCCCAAATGACCATTTTGAGTTCTCGTAAGAACAAGAACTCTGATATCTGAACACAAATATCATCTTGTCCACAGAAATTTATCAGAGCTGTAACACCACAGAGTTCGCTGCACTTTTACGCTCCATTCCACACTTTATTTTCATTTTTCCTATATTTTAAAAGAGCACAAAATTATGACTCTGGAGGTAGCTTAGCTGGCTTCTTGTTTCTTGAAAAGAATCACTCATATCGTGACCCTTTGGAAAGGCTGCCAGAATTGCAGATATTAAGCCGGCTAGTAACTGTAATAGGCCTCCACAGCTCCAATTTCTCCCCAGCGGTGTTTCTTAAATCTTTCTGTCCAATTAAGAGAAGTCTCTGTGAACAGAACTTAAACATTCTATGGTTACTAAGTAACCTGTCCCTATAGCTTAAGAAGAGTATTGTATCTATTTTTCCACTGCCAATCAGTTGCCCATAATATATCTGGGTGGAGGCTCAGACTGAAGTTTTGATAATCTCCACCTAATGCATTCTCTGTTTACAAGTGGCTTCACCACTAAAAAGAAAGCAAAGCAAAAAACATAACCGAGCTGTTAGTTTATCCTGATATTATTTCTTTCAGTTAAAAAAATAGAGTTTGGAGTTTTAACGATTAGTGGATTTCTGGCAAGTTGCAATAAAGCTCCTATAGGTGCATCTATGAATAGCAAATAGCCACATAAAATCAGTTAAAAAAAAAGGAGTTTGTAAGCCACCAATGAAAACCATCCTTTTATAATGCCCTACCTAGTTTTCCTAAGGGATTCAATCTCTACTCCAGACTAAATGAAGGACAGAAACGAAGAACATTCAGGAATATTTAAGTTTAGATTGCATTCATTATTTCTTTATAATTTTGAGCAAATAAGCTTAGACAATGGAGATGGGGATGGGTTACTGACCCCGTCAGACATGCTCAATCTCTGACTTGTTTGGCTGAAATGTAAGGTTTCTCTTACCTTCTTTGAGTCCTTCCATTTCCTGATCTGCAAACAACAGCTCAGTGTTCATTGTGTTTCGTTTTTTAAAACAAAAATAGAAATTCTCCAGCATTATGAAAATATGTAATGAAAACAGCTTCTTGTTATATAACATTGTGTCCACTGAAGTTTATACCCATAGGCAACTTTACATTAAAGAAAAACATTATGAGTCAAGAAATGAATACAGGAGACCTTTCCCACAGTGAAGCCACAGTCTAGAAACTTTGGTCATGGGCTGGGCACAGAAAGATTTCCTCTGTTGTAAAGATTTCTTTTACAACATGCAGAGTGGATCCTTACGTAAGATAACTGGACATATAAGGTAGAATAAGTGATGCACTAAGCCTTATTAATTTACTTGCTAAACAAGGCTGGCAGTAAACAAATACTTTTCCTTGTATGTCAGAGAATGGGGGGGCTGGAAGGATGCCAGTAATCACCAAGCCAAAAGCTTCATCTTGCAGAAAAGACTGCTAGAGCCCAGAGCATGTAATTAGCCCATGCAACTCAGCTTTCTGACTCCAGATTTAGTGCTCATTGCACTAAATCAAGAAACAGGCAGATAACCAGACAATTATCTCAGTGACATTTCATTATGTATGTTTGCTCTTTTATGCGTCTACTACCTAAAACAATGGAAAATTTCTTTTATTGTGCAATCATGAACGCATAAATGGAAAAGGTAAATGAGAATTTGCTTAAGTCCTTTGTCTTAGGCAAACCTCTGCTTAAGCTGTCTGAGAGAAATGCAAATAGGTATATTTTAAAGCCATACATTTTTCTAAAAGACCAGCATATACGAGTCTTCCAAAATGAAAGTGAGCTCAGTTGAGCCCAGTTTTCTCCTACCCTGGAGATGTTTACTTTACCATGATCCAGAGATAATCTGTCATTCACATGGAGTTTGGGATCATTTTTCATTGGAGAATTAACCCCTCAGAAGGGGTAGCTTTTCTTTTGCAAGGATGGCGGAAAAGAATAACGTTCGTGACTTCCTGTAAACTAAAAACTGCCATACATTATTTCAACTAATATTAATGAGCACCTACTATGTGCAAGACCTGTGCTCTTCAGCTCACATTTCCCCTCTTAGAGCCTACAGGACACAACCTTACCTTCTCCAGGTCATTTGCAACCCCTTCAGTGATCCTCTGGGTTTTACCTGCTTTGAACAGAATCACTGAAAGCTGGACATCTACAGGGCTATTATAAAGTGTCAGGTAACATAGAATAGCCGTTAAATGTGTGTTGGAATCTACTTACTTTTGAGTCCCGGGTCTGCTGTTTCTTGGCTCTGCAACTTTGACCAAGGGCTGCATGTCTTCATCTGCAAAATGACGATAATATTGTCTATTTCATGTGATAGTTGTGAGAATGACACAAGATAATATAATAGCCTTCCATAGTGCCTGGATGCCATAATTTAGGTTCCCCCAGAAGCAGACCCTGAGGCATATATTCCAGTACGGGTAGTTTATTTAGGAGGTCATCCAGTAAACACCAGTAGGGGGGTACATAAGTGACACGAGAAGGGAAGGAAGCCATAAAGAGATGCTATCAAGCAAGTGGATGGAGGAACTCTGTGAAACAGTACAGAACACCTCAGAGTTATCCTCCCTGAAGGTCGGGGAGCTGGGGTATTTATCTATCACCTATTGTCAGTCTTTGTCTAAGGGCTACTGGCCATGGGTGGTTAATTCCCCATGGGCGGGTAAGGTAGGTTTCAGTATTCAGAGAAAGCTCTAGGCAAAAATGTGCAGGTGCTGACTGTTGAAGTAAGGATTGACGTGCAAGGAAGTGGCAAGAGCTGAGGACTGACAGTAGCCATTCAACACACATTTACTCTTTTTGTTTTTAAATGTTGTTATTATTGACTTATTACATTCTTTTCAAATTGAATATGCATGGCACAAAGAAGGTATTTGTTATGAACACCTGTTATTTGTGTCTGCCTAGCATCCTTTCCCTTTTCTTCCGATGGGAAATGCATCCCTTGTCCTTTGGGTAATACTGTCTTGATCCCCTCTCCTTTCCAGGCCCCTCTCTTCTCCTGCCCTTCTGTTATCACAGGAAGGGGGAATGTGACCCTGGCCTGGCTGGAATATATCCAGCCAGCTAGCTTCAGAGATTGATTCAAAGGTGGGTGTGGAACCCTAGTCAGCATCCCATCTGATCAGTGCCCTCGCTAGGATTTAGCTGCTAGAGCTGTTGGTACTGATTCTTTCTGCTGGGTCTGCTCAGCTGGGAAGAGTTCTGGAGCTATGTTGCTTCATTTGGAAAGCATATGTGTAACAGATAAAGAGATAGAGAAGTGTGGTATGTGGGGTGGGGGGGGGGAGAGAGAGAGAGAGAGAGACTGTGAAGACATCATTTGAACCCCCAAATACAGCTCTGGTTGAAGTACTGAATATTTGAACTGGTCTTCAAGTTATATGAGCCAATAAATTCTTTGCTGTCACTTGCAATGAGTGAGTCCTAGCAGAGCATTTAATACGTATTCGTAGCATTTTGTGCTCTAAAATGCTAAGACTTATCTTTTAATACGTCATATTAAGAGTAAATTCCCAGGTAATTGTGAAAGCTGCTTAGCAAGATGTTGGAGACAGGTGTGTACTGACAGTATCTTTATATTCCAGAATATTCTTCCCCTCATTTGAGATTTTAGCATTTCATGTCTCAGTCACATCATTAACTAATTTTTTTTTTTTTTTTTCGGTACGCGGGCCTCTCACTGTTCCGGCCTCTCCCGTTGCGGAGCACAGGCTCCGGACGCGCAGGCTCAGCGGCCATGGCTCACGGGCGCAGCCGCTCCGCGGCATGTGGGATCTTCCCGGACCGGGGCACGAACCCGTGTCTCCTGCATCGGCAGGCAGACTCTCAACCACTGCGCCACCAGGGAAGCCCATTAACTAACTTAAAAAAAAAAATTTATTTATTTATTATTATTTTTTAAATTTTTGGCTGTGTTGGGTCTTCGTTACTGTGCGTGGGCTTTCTCTAGTTGCAGTGAGCTGGGGCTACTCTTCGTTGCAGTGCGCAGGCTTCTCATTGTCGTGGTTTCTCGTTGCAGAGCACAGGCTCTAGGTGTGCAGGCTTCAGTAGTTGTAGCACGTGGGTTCAGTAGTTGTGGCTCGCAGGCTCTAGAGCACAGGCTCAGTAGTAGTGGCACAGGGGCTTAATTGCTCCGTGGCATGTGGGATCTTCCCCGGGCCAGGGCTCGAATCTGTGTCCCTTGCATTGGCAGGCAGATTCTTAACCACTGCACCACCAGGGAAGCCCCATTAACCAACTTTGAATTGCCTCAGGAGAAAGTTATTTCACTCCTGAGCACATCAAGAAGAAAGTCTCAGTTTGAGACTAGTGTGGTTTTAGCTCCTCTCACCTTTGCTAATCTCTCTTTCTAACAAGTACTGAAGCTCTAGCTCAGGCCATAGCATTTGAGGGAATCAATTTTTGCCTTTGTTGTGCTTATGACAATTACTACCATCCTTCCAATTATAATTGAGGTATTAGTTTTCTTTAAAAATGTTTAACTTAAAAAGTGAGTAAATTCAAAGGAAAACTATAAAGTAAATAATAGTATGATGGTGCAACAATATGGAAAAAGTAGTGGGTGGCATTTCAAAGACTGAAGTTTGGGAATTTGAGGGAAGCATTGGCTTATTATAAGGTATCCCTGCTTCCATAGGGAAAAGAGAAAGCCTAGATAGACAAGGATCCATTCAGATTTGCATAGGCTAATTCTCTGATGTGATTTTGATTAAAGGACACAATTGGCTTATTGGGGAGTTTCAACTCATTTGGGGGTAAAAACATAGAAGAATTTTATTTTTTCCAATCACTGTTTTCACCTGTGCTCTAATGAAGTTCCTTCCCCACTGGGTCACAAAGGCTCTTAAAGACACTGTGGCCTGATTCTTTAGCTTTTTGTCATTTTTGGTAATTAAAAGCACGTTCAGTTTTTAAGACTCAGTTCTGCTTTTTAAATAAATTGTAACCTTTTGTCAGATCTAAGGCTCTTCTCTTCCCCTTTCCCAGAACTGGCTAGACTGGGGGCTCCAGGGGCTGGTACTGGAGGTGCACTTGCAATGAGTGAGTCCTAACAGAGCATTTAATACATATTTGTAGCATTTTGTGCTCAAAGTGTTATCAGCTTTTATACACCCCTTCTCCCTACCTCCTTGTCCTGGTTCCTTTGATACTGAGGTGGAGAGGCAAAAGGAATATCTTTATTTCTCTCTTCTTGCATGGCTGTCTCTGTTCTTCTAGCTCTTCATCTAAGAGCTCAATGTGAAGGAGTAGTGGCTCCAACATGCCTTTTAATTTTTTTGGCCACACCGTGCAGCTTATGGGATTTTAGTTCCCCAACCAGGGACTGAACCCGGGCCCTTGGTAGTAAAAGCACACGTCCTAACCACTGGACCTCCAGGGAATTACCTCCAATATGCCCTTCTGAGGGCATTTTAGTCCCAAGCAACTTCCTCAGATGCTGGTAATATGTTGCAATACTTGACTCCAAACGAATCCCATCTGGCTGCATCCTTCCCCACTGACTCAGTGCCCCCGCCTGTTTGGCCCCTGCTGTAGCAATCCCCAGCCAGACTATAGACTCCAGTTGCATGGACTTGCAGGTGAGTGTGGGATCCTTTTCTGTATTTGGGGGGAAGTAGAACTATGGGAGAAGTGCATGCTCCTGTCTGTCTGACTACCCTCCATCCTGCTTTGTCTCCTTAATTCATTCCCTTTTGCCTGGATCACAGGGGCAGGTGAGCAGATTCACTGACTAACAGACATTTAACCAGAGAGTGGAATCAGAATACCCCTTTCCTTTCTTTTCTTTTTTTTTAAAACATCTTTATTGGAATATAATTGCTTCACAATGGTGTGTTAGTTTCTGCTTTATAACAAAGTGAATCAGCTATACATGTACATATATCCCTGTATTTCCTCCCTCTTGCTTCTCCCTCCCACCCTCCCTATCCCTCCCCTCTAGTTGGTCACAAAACACGGAGCTGATCTCCCTGTGCTATGTGGCTGCTTCCCACTAGCTATCTATTTTACATTTGGTAGTGTATATATGTCAATGATACTCTCTCACTTCGTCCCAGCTCACCCTACCCCCTCCCCGTGTCCTCAAGTCCATTCTGTATGCCTGCATCTTTACAGAATACCCTTTCTGTAGGCACTTATGAATTCACCAATGAATGATTCTCTTGGGATCTGCCTCCCTTGGTTTCCAGTAGTGGGAGCGGGGGGTGGGGTGGGGTGGGAGCAGCTTTTCCTTTCCTGACGACAAAGAGAGACAGGGAATGTCTTCTCCTTATAAGAAATGCCCTCCACCAAAAGGTGACTTCTTTTTTCTCCAATCAGCCTCACATTTTCTTGTTGGTGGATGTAGTATGCTGAATGATGGCCACTCAAAGATATCAGGTCCTAATCCCTGGATCCTATAAATGTTATTTTATAAGGGAAAAGGGTCTTTGCAGAAACGAGATGAGGAGATTCACTTGGATTATCTGGGTCAGGGGTCCCCAACCCCTGGGCCTCGGACAGTTAATGTTAACGGACCGCACGGCAGGAGGTGAGCAGGGGGCAAGTGAGCTAAGCCTCACCTGCCACCCCGCATTGCTCACATTATGACCTAAACCATCGCCCGCCCCCCCCAACCCCGTTCGTGGAAAAATTCTCTTCCCCAAAACCGGTCTCTGGTGCCAAAAACGTTGGGGACTGCTGATCCAGGTGGTCCCTAAATACAATCACAAGTATCCTTATAGGAGGAAGGCAGAGGGAGATCACTCAGACAGTAAAAGAGAAGATGATGTAAAGATAGAAGCAGAGATTGGAGGGATGCAGTCACAAGCCAAGGAATGCCAGCAGCCACCAGAGGCCAGAAGAGGCAAGGAATGGATTCTCCCCTAGAACCTCCAGAGGTAATGAGACTCTGCTTTTGGCCCAGTAATACTGATTTCAGACTTCTAGCCTCCAGAGCTGTGAGAGAATAAACTTTCGTTGTTTTAAACTACCCAGATTGTGGAAATTTGTTATAGCAGCCCTAGGAAATTAATATAGTGGGATAGGATACTTTTTGCTGAAATGATTCCTCTTACTGTCATCAAGAAAGGCATTTCTCAGAAATAACAATGTGGGGACCTGTAACTTTTTGTTCTGATTTTGGGTCTTTTGTTCTGGGTATAGGGAGCCCAGGAAAGAAATTCCACTAAGCACTTAACACCATCCTGTTCCAAAAAGGAACATCACCGTTAACTCCCAGCATGGTCATTTAAATTTTTTTTTTTTTTTTTTTTTTTTGCTTTTCCAGGCAGTTGAGAATGTTGGTTTCCATTTATATATGACAAACAAGATTCTCTCACAAATTTTAGCAGAAACAACTATTTGATCCCAAATAGGCGATTTTCCCTTATATAATAATAGGACTGCCAAGTTTTAGCTGGGCCACGTGGAATTAGACTACAATTCTCATCCTCCTTTGTAAGTAGGAGGATGACAAAAATTTGGTTAGTGTGTAAAGTAGAAGAGATGCATGCAACACTAGGGCTGTGTCCTTAAAGCAGAGAATTTGCCTTTCTTTTTCCCTTTGCTCTTCCCAGTGGCTGGAATGTGGATGTGATGGCAGGACCTGGAGCAGCCATTTCAGACTATGAAGTGGCCCTGGGAATGAAGGCAATGCTCAGCATAGAAACAAGCTAGGAGCATGAGTCCCTGACACAGTGGCGTTTCATACCAATCCTGGAGTCAGACTTTCATAACAGAAAAAACTAAACTTTGGCGTTTTCTGTTACTCACTGTTATATGTAATCCTAGCCAAACATAATTAGAATTTTGTAGACTTCAAACTACACTATGGAAATGGATTCTCCTAGAAAGTAACTTTTTTGACCGCTTGGAATAGTCAATCAATTTGAAATGTCTACCTGGATTAGACCGAAATTATAACAGTATTTTTACTGTTATATATATGGGTATTTTCATTATTTCTAATATGAGCAATTTGATAACTGACTTGAAATAAACAAAACCCACATTCAAATTTTATATAAAGGTTGCCTTTTCCACACTGTATTCTCTGTTCTTGGTGTCAAACAGAATAATTATTTTAACATCTCTAAAGCTTTGGCTTATGATAGCATGGAAACATTATAGAATGAAGACATGAGACGGGAATCCTTGAGTTACATGGTGTTAACTAGTTGTGTAAATTTGAACAAGACACCTCTCTGAGCCTCAGTTTCCTGACCTTTAAAATAAAAGAGTTAAAATACAATAAGTTTTGCTTCCAGTCCTTACTCCATGAAAAAAAAGGGTATTTTTTAAGAGTATTATTTTCCTAGTGTTCTGACAAAGACCAAATCTCTAAAACTTTGGAGTTATTTTAGGACCCATGCTATCAAGCTGCTTATGGAAGATGGGAGATTTATTGTTAGTGATTTCACTGATATTTTGTTCTTAGAAAATTATTCATGGTCTTAAATCATGTTTAAACATCCAGATTGTTGACACCACCATTTTATAAAAATGGAAGAGTTTCAGAGTGAGGAAGTAAATTATTCTGCTGGGTATCTTCTTGACTGACTGGAGTGAGGCATCTTGTGTTAAACCTATAAGAAACTGATTTCTTTTACCCTCTTTTGTTAGATATGTTTTTACATATTCCTTATACCATAGTTCAGGGTCCTCTAGTGGTTACAGTCTAAATCAGAAATCACAAAAGCCTGCAGTGAGTAGGCAGTTGACATAAACGTGTGAGGACAATAGGTGCTTGGACACTGGTACTGCTGCCAGGTGTAACCACTGCCTGGGTACTTTGCATTTTCAACAACAGACATAATCAAACACACTCCCTGGCTGCACATCACACATAAGCACCAACTGGTGACCCATGATCTTCAGGCATTGGTGGCCAAACCTGGCTGCTTATTAACAATCTCCTGGAGAGCTTTTGAAAAATACTGATGCCTGGGCCTCCCCCATAGCAATTCTGATTTAATTCAATTTGGGTTGGGCTTGGGCACTGATATGTATATATATGTATATATACAGCATCTCCTCTGCCAATACTCATGTGCTTAGGTTTGAAAAGCACTGGGGATATACTGTTATAAAGTGCTTACACTACAAATAAAGTGGTATAATACATTTTCAGGGAGACTCTCATTAATTAAAGGTGCATATTGTAAACCTAGGGTAACCACTAAACACTTTTGGGGGGCTGCATATGGCTTTCTTCCCTGCCAGTTTTATTGAGGTATAATTGACATACAGCGCTGTATAAGTTTGTGTACAGCATAATGATTTGACTTACATCATGAAATAATTATCACAATAAGTTAGTGAATGTCTATCATCTCATATAGACACAAAATTTAAGAAATAGAGAAAAAATACTTTTCTTGTGATGAGAACTCAGAATTTACTTGTTTAACAACGTTCATATGCAACATACAGCAGTGTTAATTATATTAATCATGTTGTACGTCACATCCCTAGTACTTATTTATCTTATTACTGGAAGTTTTTACCTTCATCCAACTTTCTCTCACCTGACCCCCTGCTTCTGGTAACCACAAATCTGATCTCTTTTTCTATGAACTTTTTTGTACATTTAAGAAACAGATATAAATAATGTCTATAGAGGTGAACAAATGGAATCCTAAAAAATACTCAATGAACCTGATAGTGCGCAGAAAAAAAAGGGGAAAAAAACCTAAGAAATCATGGACAAATAGAAAACAGCTAGTAAGAAGGTGAATTTTAATGTATTTTTCATGTGAATGGTCTAAACATTAATTAAAGGACAGAGATTGTCAGATTAGATAAAAAATAAGACCCAGCTTATTCTTCTTTGCTGCTCTCAAGAAGCTGATTATGAAACTTATATGGAAAAGTAAAGGAGTTGAAATAGCCAAAATAATTCTGTCACATAAAAGCAAGGTTGGAAGACACATACTACCTAATTTGACCACTTACTATAAAGCTACAGTAATCAAGATAGGATTGTATTGGTGAAAGGATAGAACACAGATCAATGCAACAGAATAGAGTCTAGAAATAGACTCACACAAATACAGTCAATGCATTTTTGATAAAATTGCAAAGGCAATTCAATGTAGAATGGATTGTCTTTTCAGCAAATGGTGCTGAAATAACTGTGTGTCCATATTCAAAATATTAACCTAGACACATATCTCATATCTTATACAAAAATTAATTCAAAAATGAATTATGCACCTAAATGTAAAACCTGAAATTATAAAACTTCTAGAAGAAAACATAGGAGAAAATTTGCCTCATTTTTGGGTTTGACAGAGCATGACACCAAACTATAGCCAATGAAAGAAAAAATAATTGATAAATTGGAATTTATCAAAATTAAAAACATTTGGTCTGCAAAAGACATTCTTAAGGGAATGAAAAGATAAGCCACAGACTTGGAAACGTATTTCAGATCACATGTATGATGCAGGTCTTATAATATAGAATATATAAAAAACTCTTAAAACTAAGTAGTAATTAAAAATGGGCAAAAGATCTGAATATACACCTTACCAAAGAATATATAAGGATGACTCACTTCTATTGAATGGGAACAACAGTAACTTTGCTGTGGGGAATCATTGCTGACACCACCTTAACCAGATGATCAAGGTTAACATCACCAGTAACAAGTCTTGTTGACGTTATGTACCTCCTCACACGATGTGATGTGAAAGACAGTTTACCCCTATGGTATTCTTTCCCCAAATCTATAAACTTAATCTAATCAGGAGAAAACACTAAAATTGAGAGACATTTACAAAATACATGACTGGTACTCTTTGAAAGTGGTGAGGTCACAAGATACAAGGAAAACAAAAAACTGTCATAGAGTAAAGGAGACTGAGGGACATGATGACCAGACGGAAGGTGGTGTCCGGGGATTGGACACTGGAACAGAAAAAGAACATTTCTCCAGAAAAACTGGAGAAATCCCAATAAGTTGTGTTGTTTAGTTATTTGTACTGTACCAATGTTAATTTCCTAGTTTTGATAATTATGTGATAGCTATGTAAATTGTTGACATTAGGGGAAGCTGGGTGAAGGGTAGGTGGGAACTCTTTTGCAACACTTCTGTAAGTTCAAAATTATTTTGAAATAAAAACCATGTTTATCAGGTATCATCCTAGTTTAAAGATGAGGATACTGAAGCACAGACTGATTCATTTTCCATAAACCAAATAAGTGGCACATCTGGTATGTCAAGTCAGTTCTGTTCAACTCTAAAGCATATCTTCTTTCATTAGCCAACTATCTTTGAAGTCATGTTTTCCCCCCAAATTTGTAAACTTGTAGAAAGATATGACCGTATCTTTTGTTTTTGTTTTAATTCCAAGGTAGAGATGAGGTTTGATGCCTTTGTATTCCTAGTACCTAGCAGAATGAATCCTTTAGAGAATGTGTCCAACACACATTTGTTGGTTAGGATAGCGTTTCTCTCCTCAAGAATACGTGTTCTTCTCTTATCTTCATAGTGTCTTTTCCAAAGTCAGATTAACATGCTAGTATGGGACAACCTAACATGTTTCTCCCCATCATTCCCTAGCTCAGGGTCAGTTATTAGAGAGCAAGCAGAAGGGGAGGTCAAAGAAAAGGTGACCAGAAAGGAGGTCAGAACAGGCACATTCAGACTGAGCATCATTTACTTTCCCTAGGTTCTTGCATGTTGCATTAGTCAGAGTAAGATAACTACTGTAAAAAACCTCCCTCACCTTCCCACCCACATTTCAGGGGCCTGATATTATAGACATTTATATTTTCTTTTTGTAAATTCCAGTTGACATGGGTATTGATGTTAGCCAGCTGACCTTCAAACAATCATTCAAGGATCTGGCTTCCGGAGGCTTCACCATTCTTCCAAGATGACTTCATGGTTACTTGGGCATGGATTTCCAGCTGGCAGATGAGAGAAGACAGAGGAGGATTACCCATGGAAATTTTTATGGGCCCTGCCCGGAAGTGGCCCTCATTACTTCTGTTCACATTCCATTAGCTCTGTTCTCAAGGGAGGCTGGGAAGCAGAGTCTAGCTATGTGCACAGGAAGAAGAGGTTATGGGTTTGCTTGTATACTTGTATATTGATGCCCAAACAGGAAGTCATTTGCAGGGACAGGTTGGAATTCCAGAAGTTATCACAGCAGCAACTACTAAAAATAGAACTAGTGGCAGCCAACCCTCCTCCTCAGCATTAGTCAGAGAAAATCTCTCACCTCTTAGCTGTTGCTCTGTTGTGTCATCTTCTGTTTTGCCCTCTCCATGAGCAGTGACTGACAACAAATGCATGGGCATAAACACACATAAAAGAGAACAAAGCCACCCATGTTCCGACAAACTCCAGCTGTCGGGACACATCTTTAATACTGCAAGTACTGATCCCAAGAGTTTCTTAGAAGTGATCTCTTTAAAACAAATCAAGCCAGAATGTACTTAACATTTATCATCTCCTGCTTTTATGTAGCTCTGTAGTATGAGCTCTGCGGCATTTTGTCAGACCCTTTGTTGTTGAATAATAACACATTTGTCTGGGGTAAAAAGATGGCAAATTGGAAAGGAGAGCATGAGTCTATTGTAGCAGATATAATAGGCCCACTTTTATCCCTGGGAATGGGCTGTCATTGCAGCCCATGTCCTTACCCATGGTGCTCTCTTATACAGAGGTTAATCTTACAGTGAGGTAGACCACCATCGAAGGCTTGGCATATTGAAGAGCCTGCAAAAACCATAGGCATTTATCAAAATCAACATTTCCTCAGCTTAACCAAGGCACATGGAACACTTAGTCATTGTTTGGAAATATGGCCCAGCTTTACACACTAAGTGAGGTTTATGTGATCTTTACAATGGAAATGTATATGTCTTTCCAGCTGTTTTTTGTGGATATTTAATCTGCAGAAACCATTGAACTGCAGCTTGTCATATATTTACACAAAGCATATTAAAAAGCTATTTTGCACTATGTGAAATATGAAACATGCATTATATGATTTCTTTGCAAGAATGGTTATGAAGAGTCTAGATCCTAGACCATTGTGAATGCACATCAGCCACTGACTTTTGGACCTGTTGACCCCAAGTGAATATAACCAATAAGAATTCAGTAAGATTTTGGTTCTGACCTGTCTCTCATATTGTATGTTAGCTCTCAGAACTAGTAACTAAGTTAGAATTGTGGTAATTGAGATGTTCCATTTTAAACCAACACCGAACCATAGAAAATGTGAGTTACCCATGGCTAGTGATTGATAGCAATAATGATAATAATCTTGATAAAGTCTAAAGACACTCTAAAAATGTCAAAGGGCCAGGGAGAAAATGTCAAAAGTATAAGGCATAATAATATTTTAATCAGATTGTATAGAAAGTAAAGGCAGAACTTTGAGTACAATGTGCCTCCCTTGTGCCCTGGAGTTGAGTGTTCTATTGCTGGATCTCACTCTGTTTCTATGGGCTCATGGCTCCAAGCCTGGTCAGGCTGGGTAGGGGAAGGGGGCTACCAGTTAGGTGTTACAACCAATCCGAGACTAAGAGCTTGCTAGCTGTCGGTCAACTATCATATGATAGGACCACCCTATCCACAATGAGAAAATTTTAACCCTCTTGGACTAGTCAGACAGAGTGGGAGGAGCATGGACAATATTTATTGAGCATCTATGATACATAAGGCACCACTTTGAATGCTAAGGGAATGACACAACCTGGTGATAGGGGTGGGTGGAGGAAGACAAGGGCTTGACCTTAGTTGTCACAAGATGTGACTTAAAATTATTTTTATGTGAGTCTGGTCTGTCCTACAATTCCCACCCCTGCCTCAGAGTAGCCTGTATATTCCTGAAGGACAGGAACCCCAGTGAGATACAGCATGATATGGGAAAACACCCTCAGCTTTCTTGTCAGATAACTTGATCTGATTCTACTTTTATTTAACCCATTCTGAACTCACATATTTTTGCTCTATAAAATGAGCATTAAAACAATGATCTCAAAGGGTTGTTTTCATACACATTAGATGTTCCAGGTTAGCTTCTCTTCCCCTGGGATCTTGCTTATAGTAGATGCTTGATAGAGGAATGAACTGAGGACATTTTGTAGAATTATACAGTGTTAAATTTGGAAGACCCTTTCAAAATCATCTATTATAGTTAAATTATCTCATTGAATTGAATTATATTTCTCCTTTTCTTAGATTTATGAATTGATGGGAGAAGAGCTGCTACCATCAAAATATAATGATCTCTTGCCTATTAGATAGGAAAAGATAAAGAATGAGATATCCAATATTGGTGTGGGTGTAGAGAAACTTTACACTCATGCCTTGTTTATGTATACAATGGCTCAACTTTTCCAGGGTGCAGTCCTGATGATATGGACCAAACATTTAAATATATATATACCCTTTGACTTAGCAATCTCACATCTAGAAATTTATCCTATGGAGATAATTGATCAATTGCACAAAGATGTATGTAAAAAATCTTCATTGTAATGTTGTTCATAATACAAAAATGCTGGACACACTCTTAATATTCCTAACAAGGATATTATTTAAATTAATGTTGGTGTATCTATGTGGTAGAATATATAACAAATCTATATTAACTGTTATGGAAAGATCTTTGCAATGAATTGAGTGGGAAAGCAGGTCACAAAACATCATGCAGAATACCACTTTATTTATATAGATTTATTAAGGCATGCATGTGTCTATGCACAGAGGGATGTTGGAGGAGGGTCACCACAATTTTAAACAGTTACCTCCAGATGATTTGGGCTGATTTTTACTTTCTTCCTTATACCTTTCTAAAATGAATGGATTGTCTACTTAAGCATGCATTGACTTTACAATCAGAAAAAAATCATAAAGTTATTTTCAATTTGAAACAAAAGTCAGAATAGTAAATATTCGTTCATATTTCACAATTTAATTTTGCTACTTGGCAGTGTCACTGCAGAATCCAATTTTATTATTTAGCTGACTGACAAACCAGTTGTTTACATGGTCATAACTGTAGAAAGCCCACACTCCAATCATTCTTCTCATTTTCTTCATCTCCCATTTTGGAAGTTCTGGGACTTACCATAGATCTTTTTTTGAAATAAGGCAGTGAATAAATAAATAAATAAATAAAAATGACTCTGTCTCTCCATAATTTTAAAGCTTATCCTATCATAAATCCCTTTTTTCCTAAATAAGAGCAGATGGTTGACTATCCTGTAGTGTAAATCTGTTCTTAAATGACACCCAAACAAAACAGATTTCCTGTCTTGTGATAAAAGAATTTTAAGGACTACTGGGCAAGATGCAGGATGTGTACTGTGTATTGGTCGCCATAGTTTCAACTGAGGGCAGGCTATTTAAGTTTACCCTTAATTTGGATAGACATGAATCTCAGCTTTGTAGGGTTAAAAATGGTGCAAGGATATGGGTATATTTAGATTGAATGGGAGCTGACTATAGTAACAGCTAAAAAAGAGGTTCCTATTTTTAATTAACCCTTTGGCTACAAACTGGAAAAAAGAAATGAATTGAGTAGATTCTCTTTAGAAAATAAAGCTCGCATTACAGAGAGAAAGCTGGTGTCTAATTATGTAGCATTTTTTTGTTTGTTTGTTTTGCAGTACGAGGGCCTCTTGCTGCTGTGGTGTCTCCCGTTGCAGAGCACAGGTTCCCGCGCAGGCTCAGCGGCCATGGCTCACGGGCCCAGCCGCTCTGCGGCATGTGGGATCCTCCCGGACTGGGGCATGAACCCGTGTCCCCTGCATCGGCAGGCGGACTCTCAACCACTGCGCCACCAGGGAAGCCCATTATGTAGCATTTTTGAACAAAAACCCTGATATTAAAAAACGCTGAAATATATATATATATATATATATATATATATATATATATATATATATACTTTAAAAGTCTGTTTTAAGCTTAAAAATCAGCTAGTCAGTTCCCATGGCAGTTTTACTCTGGAAGGATTCTAGATTGTAACCAATTAAACATTTTTAGCAGCTGATTTCTTTTTCTATTTGCAAATAGCACTTTGGAGCAAGCAGGCAATGGACTTTTAATAGTTTACCCCGGTTCTGTTATCCATATTATTTCACGTAGCATGCTACACATAATTTTAAAAAATGCAGATGGTCTCTGTACCAAGGGATTTAACACTGACATTAAAGGAATCCATAAAGGCTGGAAAAATAAGCATGAACTAATTTCAACTCAAGATTTCCAACCCCTCTTTTTGGAAACTGCAGAGGCTCTTTATGGGCCCTGGTAGTTTGGAAAGTCCATCCAAATCAGAATCAGAAAGCAAAAGTTCCAGCTACAGTCCTGCCCCTGGTTGGCTCTGAGATTTGGGACAAATCACTTAATCTGCTTGAGCCCCAGTTTCCTTAACTGTAAACTCATCTACTTTGAGAATACTTGGACCAGATGAGTTGTCTACTGAAAATTTTTTTATTATTTCTTATTTTAAAATCGTTAAATGCTTTCTTTAAATAAAACCCAGGTGGAAGCCCATTGTGAAACCCAGAAAAGTGGAGTTCCACTTGTTAATGTTGGCCCAAGGTTGGGAGTGTCCTGAGTGTTTTTCTTTTGGTTCTTCTCCAACTAATCCCTGGCCACCCTTGACATATTAAGTAGGAGCCCCTAGGGCTCCTTAGAGCACCATTTGAGGACAACTGGTCATATCAAAGATATATAAAAGATACATTTTAATATCTTATTCAATTTTAAAAGTCTAGAGTTCTGAGAAATCTCAAAAAATAATCTCATAACATTTTTAGAAGTTTGGACTCTCCATATTTCACCAATAAAAACAAAGCATAGCAACTTCCAAAAGATAGGAATTATTATTTTTAACATTATGGGTTAGAGCACTGTTGTCTTGATTCTCCTGATATCTGACCTTCAGGGACACTGATGTGAGTCCTCTCCCCAGTGTTGATTTGGTTATAACTTACAATAAAACGATTAACTGCTTGACGCATTCCCTTTGCTGCTTTGTCTGTTTATTTTGCTGGGTAAATATCTACCCATTAACTCATCATTTCATAATTTAAAAGTTTTTACATTCTTTTGGATTTTTTATGGCTTCGCATAGCCCACGAACTCCATTATTCTGAACAATAGAATGCTGCTTATAGGGATAACTTTTTTATTCTCAATGTTAATCCAGCCTCTCTCTGTATTTATGCAAAACTCTTGCTTTTACTTACAGAGGAAGTAGCAACACTGAGAAGAGCTCTGGTTGGATCAAAGACTTGTGGGTTCCTGTGGAGGAAGCTGGAGTTTGGGCCCCAAAATGATTTTTATAAAAACCTGACCATTGGTTATTCTTTATCTACTAGATATAAACCACTACTGGGAAATAGTAATAGTATGAAAAAAGACAGCACATCTTCTCAGAATTTCTTCATTATTTCAAACAAGATTTCAGGATCAGCAATGAAGACTTTATCTGATTCTTGCCTTAATGTCTCTAGTAGCTGAGATCTGCATAGGAATCAATTGTGGTATGACCTGCAGCTGGCAATCATGGGTGTTTGCAGGTGCTGTGCTACACAGATAAAATAAAGCCGAGTAAAAGTGACTTAATAATGTCATCTCTATGAGGAAAAAGTATTGTGCACACCCCCAAATACTTAAAGCTAACATTTATACTGTACTTCCAAAACCACTCTATCAACTATTTATAGAGAAAGCACATCAACCACCCACCACTTGTTAAAACAGAGCAAGTATTTTCAAGTTGACTGCAAGTCAACTTATAAAACGTGAAGGGGATCGGTAATGGAAGGAAATGATAGGCTGGAAATGACAGGCTGGAGACAATTGACTTTTCCCTTTTTTATTTTAACCTTTGAAGTATAATATGTATTCAGAGAAATGCACATAAATGTCAGCTGTCTGAATTCTCACAAATGTAACACACTTGTGTAACCAGTACTCATAAAGAAACGGAGTATTACCGAAAACCCCCAAGTCTTCCAGGCACTGTCCTCCCTCCAGTCACTGGTATCTTGTCTTCTAATGGCATAGGTTAGTTGAGTGTGGTCTTAACTCGTCTATAAATGAAATGATACAATATGTACTCTTTTGCGGCTGGTTTCTTTCGTTTAACTTTATGTGTGTGGGACTCATCCACGTTAGTTATTCGTTATGCCGCAGAGTATTAAATTGCGCGGCTATACAATCTACTGATCCATTCCACTGTTGGTGGTGGCGGGCATTTTGGTAGTTTTTCGGTTTTGACTAGTACAAATTGTGCTTCTAATGAACATTCTTTTTTTTTTTTTTTTTTTGCGGTACGCAGGCCTCTCACTGTTGTGGCCTCTCCCGTTGCGGAGCACAGGCTCCGGGTGCGCAGGCTCAGCGGCCACGGCTCACGGGCCCAGCCGCTCCGCGGCATGTGGGATCTTCCCGGACCGGGGCACGAACCCGTGTCCCCTGCATCGGCAGGCAGCCCCTCAACCACTACGCCACCAGGGAAGCCCTAATGAACATTCTTGATGATGTCTTTTGAGTACATGTTTAGGAGTGAAATTGCTATGTCATAGGACAAGCACATAATAGGTACTGCTAACTGGCTTTCCAAATGGTTGTACCAATTTACACTCTCAACAGCAGTGGATGAGAATCCTGTATATACTTGCCAACATTTGTTATTTTCTGGCAGGTGGGTAGTGGTATCACATTATGCTTTTAACTTGCATTTTCTTGATAACTAAAAAGTTGAGCACCCTTTCACACATGTATTGGTCATTTGGATAGCTTCTTTTGTGAAATGTCTGTTCAGGGTTTTTGCCCAATTTTCAGTTGGTTGTCTATCTTGTTCTTGTTGATTTGTAGGAGTTATTTATGGGTACTGGATAATTTCTTGATTTTCTTAGGTACAATGTGATTTTTAGTGTTCATATTTATGCTAGGATTTAAAAAAATGTTTTCAGGTATTCTGTTTACTGTGAATCTTAGATCAGTGCATATTCAGGTCTAGAAAGTTTCTAATGACATGTGGGTAGAAAAAGTAACCTTATTCCAGAACTGAAAGTTCTATATGCAATCAGCTACCCAAAAATGCATCATCATTATTTAATGACATTTTACATTTACAATCTATATTATGTTTAGTTTTTCATATTGTTTGAATCATTGCTTAAAATTGAATATGAAGATAAGAAGGACCAAAAAACACCCAAAACATGAGGCAATAATAATCTTGCTTTGAACTTGTTAAAATAGACCATGAGGTCTCATTTTGGGAAACATCTATGGTGAAGTTCATAAAAAGATTAAAAAATCCTGGTTTGGGTTTCAGTCTTGCAACTTACTAGTGTTTCTTTCATTAGTCAAAATAGCCTTGAGATCATTAAATATTGGGGAGGACATTTGCCAGTTTTGGCCATCCAGTACCCTCCTTTTGGTAACAGCACCCAGTATTTTTTCAGAGCCACTCTGGTCACAGTAGGTCCATATGTGTTGACTTTACCATCAGCTCCAGCAGAGAGCAGATGCCACTGACTCAGACTTGGCCAAATAAGCACCACATTTCTCAGGGCAGTCATTGATTCAAGGACAACCATGTGACCCATCAGAACCAATGACATGTAACGAGACTGGTGCTGGGACTGCAGAGGGAAGGGAATCCTCTTCCACGCTGGAAGTGACTTTACGAGGATGTGAAGTAGAACCTCCATGACCACCTTGCAACCTTGAAAGGAGATCCTGTTGAAAACAGAGCCAGCCCAGAAAAAGTGAAGCTGAGAGATATAGAGAAATGGAATTGGAATGACATGGGAGCCCATTATATCAAGCCAATAACATCTGGACTTTTCAGTAGTGTGAGCCAGTAAATTCCCTGTCTGCTTAAGGTGGGTTGGATTGTTTTTCTGACACTTGAGACCTAAAGAGCCCTAGCTAATGTGAATATGTGGCCCTGTTGGGGTTTTCAACATTACCTGTGATATAAAAAGTAAGGTAATAATATGGTTTTAAGCAAAGCCTTCTCTCCACAAGTACTGTTTTAAATAATCATTTTAAAATTTAGGTACCAGGGTTTAAAATTGCTTATAGGGCTTGTGCATGGAGTTAAAAGTTGATTATAGTGATAATATTTGGTTAGGGTTTATTTGGTGGGGGGAGATGGGAAAAGAGAAATGTGTGCCCCTGTCCATGGTCATGAAGAATCACTGTGCTTCCGGAGAGTGCTTCCCAGACAACTGTCCTTAGACCTGTACTATCAGAATTCCTTGGGGAGTTTGTTACAAACACACATTTTGGGACTCCACCCCTGGAGATCCGGATCCTAGATATGGGATGGTGTCTAGAATCTGTATTTTTAAACAAACTCCAAGACTGGGGAACCATTGCTTTGTTACAGTACTTCCCTGCAAATCCTGGGGCACTGATGCCTCCTCTGTATATTCTTCCAGGAATTCTGAAGCAGCAAGGGAAGAAACAAGGCGGAAGAGAAAACTTAGAGAAAGGACAAAGAGATGCAGACCAGCTGTTAGAGAAACATAATTGCTAAAAGATTGAAGATTTCTGGGGCAGAGTCATGGGAGAGAAGAGAAACTTTATATTAGTATTATTTTTAAAGAATCAGAGTTTTCTAGAAATAAAAATAAATTGATTTGAGAATGTGAAGGTGCATGTATATTTCTTTTCCCTCCCTGGATGCTTCAATTACGAGGGAGAGAATGAAGAGAAGGTGGTTCCAGCTCTCTTTCCTGTGACATTGTTGAGTCAAAATATGTCAATGTGTTTCACATACATTGGTCTTTGTATGGAGTCACAAAGAAGGCATCAACTCCATTTTCTATTTTGAAGTTGATACAATAGATAAAAAACAGCAATTGTTAGTCTTCTCCAGGTTAAAATTTTCTAAATTCTTCAACTCTATTATCATATTTACCATATATACTAAAATATAAAGGGTTAATTCAAGGACACATGTTGATTTCAAATACAGGTTTGTATGTGAAAAGACTCCAGGCTCAATTCTTATATGATAGAACAAATGCCCAATTAATGATTACTGAAATCACTTAGTTTATAGGTCTGGCACTAGGAAGAAGAGCTGACCCATCTCGTACAACCCCAGGAGTATTACATTACACTTGACTGTCATCAGTTATATTTATATTTTAGTTATACTTTAATGAAGGAAACATAATTTGAACTACATTCTATCTGAATCCATGTAATAATGAGCTGTGAATTTGGGACTTCAGATTTGCATATTATATTAAATTACAGAATAATTACAGAATTATTTAAAAAAATTAAGATAAAATTAAAATAAAGCTGGATTGAACAAACTGTGGGAGCTGTGTTTCTAGTTATGCTACTTTGTGTTCTGCTTTAAGATGTAAGCAAAACAGATTATTGCCAGTGTCCAAATAGAAAAGTATTTTTCTCCCAACCAAACTCAAGTCCTTTAATTTAGCAATTGCCTCGAATCTCTTTTTTGGTACACAAGTTGGCCTTTACTGACTTTCTTGACCAAACCACAATAAGAAGTCTTACATGTAACCACAAGATATATAAATTTTACTTCCTCATCTGCCAGATGAATGTATTTACTATTGTGGTTACTCTACATCTGGTAGCACAATATTTAGCAATCTCAACAGCTTAACCCTCTTAGTTAAGTTACAGCAGAAAACAGCATGAACTTGGAATCTCACCTGGACCCTGCTACTAACCAAGTGAACTACTTTGGCAAATGCCAGGCCACTCTGGCCCTCTGTTTCCTCCTCTATTATAAAGGGGGCTGAAACCAGTGATGCATCTGTAGATATAGGAGTGAATGGGTCTAGGATTCACTTATAGACACTGGCTCCCAGGAGACACAGAAAATAGTACACTTATGTCTTCTGGCTAGAACCCCATCCCCCCAAAGAAATAAGCTAATAACTAAAATAAAATTCATGACTTTTAACGACACAAGACAAAACAAAATGAACAAAGCCCATTGGGTTCCCCATCCTTAGGAGGATGGATGCTCAGGAGCCAATTCCTTATTCTGAAAACTGGTACATAAAGAATTGAGCATCTTTTGGGTCTTGTATGGACTATACCTCAAGGTAATCAAATAGTTTATGAGGAAAAGTTCTTCTTTATACAGTAGTTCCAGCTAATATATGCAAAAAGAGCAATAGAATTAGAATATCATAATTTTGCAACCCCAAATGATGATTCTAGGCAATGATCACGAATGACTGTAAAACAATTAGGGGAAAAACTATTGGGAAACTTCATAATGGTTAGATCAGGTTGACGACACCTGAAACCATGGATCAATTTCAGCGTCACACAAAAAGACACGGGGGCATTAATGTGATGCAATGCAAATCCAAAACCTCACTTATGAAGTATTCTTGCCAAAATTATTGAAGCTGACTCTGCTCAAGATCTAATTTCTAGTTTATAGGAAGCATGGGAGATAGGCAACTATTGAAGACACTCAGGAATGGATTAAAATCCAAGGAATTCTACTGTACAAATAACCTGACCTGGTTTCTTCAACAAATAAATTAGAAAGAAAAAGAAAAGGGGGAAAGAGAACTCATAGATTAAGAGACAAGAGATATATGAACCACATACAGAATGCAGATCTTGCTTGGATCCTATTTCAAACAAGCCAACTGAAAAAAGAAACCATATATGAGACAGTTGGGGCAAATTTAAATACTGACTAGATATCTGATATTATTAGGAATATTTTGTTAATTTTTAGGTGATATATGGCATTTTGCTTATGATGAAAAGGCGTTATTATCTTTTAGAGATATATTAGGAAGTATTTTTAGATGGAATAATACGATGACTAGGATTTGATGCAAAACCATCCATCTGGGGCTTCCCTGGTAGCGCAGTGGTTGAGAGTCTGCCTGGTGGCGCAGTGGTTGAGAGTCTGCCTGCCAATGCAGGGGACACGGGTTCGTGCCCCGGTCCGGGAAGATCTCACATGTCGCGGAGCGGCTGGGCCCGTGAGCCATGGCTGCTGAGCCTGCGCGTCCAGAGCCTGTGCTCCGCAACGGGAAAGGCCACAACAGTGAGAGGCCCGCGTACCGCAAAACAACAACAACGACAAAAAAAAAACCATATGTACTACAAAACAATCCAGACACAGACTGGTGTGTGGAAGTGCAGATGAAACTGGATTGGCTGTGTGTTGATGATTATTGAAACTGGGTTTGGGAAACATGAAGGTGCATTTTATTACTCACTCTGTTTTTGGGTATGTTTGAAAGTTTCCATAATTACACATTTTTCTAAGTGGGAAAGAGTAATGAACACTTTGTGTTAATTCATTAAACTGTATGCTTATGGTTTATATCTGTGTTTTTATTAGTTTGTTGTTGTTGTCCTAACAAATTACCACAAACTGGGTTGCAGCAACAGAAATGTATTCGCTCACAGTTCTGGAGTCTAGAAGTCTGAAATCCAGCAGCGCTGTGCTCCCTCCAGGGCCTCTAGTGAAGAATCCATCCTTTACCTCGTCCAGCTTTCGGTGGCTGCTAACATTGCTTAACTTATAGCTGCATCACTCTGGTCTCTGCCTCCATGGTCATACTGTCATCTCTTCTGTCTGTAATCTCCCTCTGCTTCATCCTTATAAGGACATTTGTCATTGGATTTAGGGCCCACTCAGATAACCTTGGAAGATCACATCTCAAGATCCTTAATTTAATTACACCAGCAAACACACTTTTTCCAAATAAGGTAACATTCACAAATTCCTAGGATTGGGATGTGTATATATCTTATCCTTTTAGGAGTCACCATTCAACCCACTATAATGACATACTTCAATAAAAAAGACTTGAAAACTAATAACCAAGAAGAGAGATTTAGTCTTTCTAAATTTGATATTAAGGAATCACTGTCAGAGTCATCCCTAATATCCTTCCCTAATTGACTTCTTCCTTTCTACCTTACCACATAGGTAAGTCTTGTCATTTCTACTTCCAAAATTTAAATCAAATCTTTCTATTTCTTTCCATCCTACACTCTTAATGCCTTAATCTCATCTATCATATTCTACAACGGTCTCCTTTCTGATCTTCCTGGCTTCTAATCTTGCCTCACTTCATTTCGTTCTCTACAGAGAAGCCAGAGTAACTAAAAGCAAAAGAAAACAAAAACTTCACAAATCTAATCATTGCCCCTTCTTTGCTATGTCTCTGAAATGGTGGTCCATTGCTTCCAGAGTAAAATCCAAAGTCTTTACCAAGGCTTCAAAGCTGGGAGTAATTCAGACCCTAACTCTTTGTCTACACTTCTCTGGGGCCATTCACTTTCTTGACCACAACTGTCCAGCCCCACTGGCCTACCTTTAGTATCTTAAACATGCCACAGCCAATTACACCAAATGTAGATCCCTAAGAAGGAGAAAGTAGGCAGTCTTTACCACTAGAATTCTATGGAAAATTGAATACATTGTTATTTTAAAAACAGATTCAGTAATTTACTTTGAATACAGATACATTGGAAAACATGGAAACAAAATGTAAATACTCTCTCCCTACCTTCCCAGGTATCCTATCCTATAGGATAATGACATGTTGGTTTGCGTCCTTTTAGAATGCGTGTTTAAATAACATAAATACATGCTTATATACCTTGGTAACCTGCTTTTCCTAATTAACAATGAATTGAGAATCTGTTTTCATGTTATTAACTATATAGCTTCATCATTATTTTTTAGGCTTTTCATCTGTATTTTCAAATCACCCTACCAAGACTTGTACCAATTTGCATTCCCACCAGCAGTGCATGAATGTGCTCATTTTCCCCACATCCCTGGAAATCTTTTTAATCTCTGCCAACCTGAGGGATGAAAGCCAGCATCCCATTGTTGTTTCAATTTGCATTTCTTGGATGGTAGTGAAGTTGAACGTTTTTGCTTCTGATACTGCTTACCTGTAGTTCTTCATAATTGTGTAATTGAAAGTGTTTGCTTACATTTTGAAAAGAAATGGCAAATTATCTAAGGAGGAGTTGTGTAAGCCACTCAACATTGCATTGCAGTGACTCTACCAAACATGCCCTGGTGTACAGTTCTATCAGTGCCTTGAAGCTGTTCACTCTCAAGGACCAGAGGATAGAGCCTGGGCTTTATAGCTTTCATCAGGGAAATCTTTGTTTTCTTCTTGTAAGACGTGAGACATAGAAAATCACCCATGCTCAGTTTTAAAAGCCTGTTCCTTGTATTTTCTCAAAATACATATGGGGAAATAAAGAGGAAATTATAGATTTAGTATCTAAGTTTCAGAATGTGGCCCAACAATTGGGACTTGTCACTGTCTAGGTTTTGATCATCTTTAGGTTTCAGCTTGGAGTTCAAATAACTTTATGCATCAGAATATTCAGTAATCATTTTTCCTGTTATATTAATTTAATTTAATTTTAATATTTATTTATTTATTTGGTCATGCCAGGTCTTAGTTGTGGCAGGTGGGCTCCTTAGCTGTGGCATGCATGTGGGATCTAGTTCCCCGACCAGGGACTGAACCCAGGCTCCCTGCATTGGGAGCTCGGAGTCTTATCCACTGTGCCACCAGGGAAGTCCCCCTGTTATATTAATTTTAAAGAGAAGGTCAGAGGAAAGCATAGGGAAACAGTACCTGACATTGGCACCCATTCTCTACATTTCTTTTGGACAAGCTCTTTTATGTTGCATCTCTGAAAAAAATACGAGCAAAAATTTCACGGTACCATGTCTGATATGACCTTGTAAATTTTCAAATGTACCACAAGCTTGCTCATGTGGTGATATCAAGCATTACAGCAAGAGTACTTTTAACTGTCCAAGGTCCTGAAATCTCACATATTTTTATCCTACAATCCTGTGTATTATTTTGAACTCCAAGTGACTGTCCATCATTCCATACTTATGTCCTCTTTCATGTATGTTTAAAGTTACTACTTCAATAGACTGAATAGAGCAATTTTGTATGTGATAGAGTGCCATATGTTTTAAGAGCTACTCTTCTAAAAATAAATAAATAAATCATCAAATCAAACAAATGTGCTTATGGTTGTGATTGTGAGACCAAGTAACTTCTAAACAAAGCCAAAAACGTAAACCAATATGACCCAACCCACAGGTAGAGTTGAGACTTAACTGCAAATGGAAATTCTAAAGAAAGAGGTGATCAGATCAGACCACCAGGAATATGAATAAATAGTATGGCAAAATGTATTTAAAGAATCAGAAGTGCTAAACATAACATCTAAAAAACCTGTAAGATACAAGGGACATGTGGAAATAACGTTTTGTTTTCACGGCAAACATGGAGGGCCAAGGAACGGGATGTGCCATTTCACGGGAAGGAAGGGTGACAATGGAAAGACACACAGTTTGTACTATTTACAAAAAAAAATCTAGTCTTTGACAAAAACAAAGGTCAGCTGTGGTCAGATATGTGGCTCATGCACCACTCTGTGACAGGAGAAGAAAATTCAAACTGGACCAAGGGAGGAAGTGTCAGTATTTATTGAGTGACTGAGCACGTTAGGTAGTCTTATGAAATAGGCTCAGTGGGGAGAGAAAAATAAATTGACAAAAGATGGTTCCTTCCTTTCTTAAAAGAGATGGAGCAGACGTAGAAAGAAAGGACTCAGACGCTCAGAGTTTAACCTTTCATTGAACCAACAGAGGCTCAGAAAGGCTAAGTGAATTGCTCAAGGTCATACAGCTTACTAGTGACAGAGGGGACTAGAAATGAGTGGCTCTGCTCTCCATCACGGTGGACTTTCCACTCTATGACAGTTGTCTCATATATGAAACTTAGTACTTATATAAACAAGCATGCACTAGAGTTAGACACAGAAAACTAGAGAAATTGGGCAGTAAAAATGAAAGGATGATAAAGTGAATGGTATGGGGAGGAGCTGTGAGTCAAGGAACACATGTCTGGTTTGATAAAAGTTTTAAGGAGAAGAAGACTACTGACCAAGAGGCAAGAAGAAGACAGAGGTGTTGATAGGTCCAAGGTTACCTATATGAAGGGAGGCCCGTAAACCATATGCAAGCATATGGGACCAGTCAAAGAAAAGGTTGGAGAAATGGTGTCATACGTGCTTGATTAACCAGAATGCTTCTGAAATGAGGAGTTTTGGATAACTGAAATTTCAGATATGAAACTTTTTTTCACAATCCCCAACCCCCTCCATGGTTGAAGTGTTAAGTCAAATACATTAGGCCATTTTATGAGGCCACTTGAGGCCACTCAGGAGATTTCTGTTCCTGTCTTGACTCTATCATGGACTAGCTGTTTGGCCTCGGAAAGTCACCTTACCTCTCAGGACCTCATCACCATATCTGTAAAACAAAGCGTTCCAGGATGTCAAAGATTCCCAGATTTTGCATGAAAGAGTCACCAGGGGCTCTTATTAAAGAGATAAATCCCCAGTCCTTAGACCCACTGAAACAGGATCTCAAGAAGCAGCAGTGGGACCATGAAATCTGCTTCATGTCACCTGGTGAGTTGGAAAGCTCTCATCACATGATCTCTAAAATCCCTTCTATTATTATTATTTTTTAACATCTTATTGGAGTATAATTGTTTTACAATGGTGTGTTAGTTTCTGTTTTATAATGAAGTGAATCAGCTATACATATACATATATCCCCATACCTCCTCCCTCTTGCATCTCCCTCCCACCCTCCCTATCACACCCCTCTAGGTGGTCACAAAGCACTGACTGATCTCCCTGTGCTATGCGACTGCTTCCCACTGGCTATCTACTTTACGTTTGGTAGTGTATATATGTCCATGCCACTCTCTCACTTCATCCCAGCTTACCCTTCCCCCTCCCCGTGTCCTCAAGTCCATTCTCTACGTCTGTGTCTTTATTCCTGTCCTGCCCCTAGGTTCTTCAGAACTTTTTTTTTTTTTTTGTAGATTCCATATATATGTGTTAGCATACAGTATTTGTTTTCTCTTTCTGACTTACTTCACTCTGTATGACAGTCTCTAGGTCCATCCACCTCACTACAAATAACTCAATTTCATTTCTTTTTATGGCTGAGTAATATTCCATTGTATATCTGTGCCACATCTTCTTTATCCATTCATCTGTCGATGGACACTTTGGTCACTTCCATCTCCTGGTTATTGTAAATAGAGCCACAATGAACATTGTGGTACGTGACTCTTTTTGAATTATGGTTTTCTCAGGGTATATGCCCAGTAGTGGGATTGCTGGGTCATACGGTAGTTCTATTTTTAGTTTTTTAGGGAACCTCCATACTGTTCTCCATAGTGGTTATATCAATTTACATTCCCACCCACAGTGCAAGAGTGTTCCCTTTTCTCCACACCCTCTCCAGCATTTATTGTTTGTAGATTTTTTGATGATGGCCATTGTGACCGGTGTGAGATGATACCTCATTGCAGTTTTGATTTGCATTTCTCTAATGATTAGTGATGTTGAGCATCCTTTCATGTGTTTGTTGGCAATCTGTATATCTTCTTTGGAGTATTGATTACATTCTGTGATTCAGCTTTCTCACTAGAATAAGCTCCAAATTTCTGAAGCAACTGCATCTCTGTTTGATGGACTGGAATCACTGAGAATATCAGATCCATTATAAGGATCTGTAGCTTTCCATGGGGAAAGAGCAGAAGAATGGATAAATGCACTAACTCCGGGTTACCCTCTTTTGAATATAAAATTCAATAGATGAGGGACTTCCCTGGTGGCGCAGTGATTAAGAATCTGCCTGCCAATGCAGGGGACACGGGTTCAAGCCCTCGTCCAGGAAGATCCCACATGCCGTGGAGCGACTAAGCCCATGCAATACAACTACTGAGCCTGTGCTCTAGAGCCCGTGAGCAAAAACACTACTGGGCCTGCGTGCTACAACTGCTGAAGCCTGCGCGCCTAGAGTCCGAGCTCCACAACAAGAGAAGCCACCGCAGTGAGAAGGAAGAGTAGCCCCCGCTCGCCACAACTAGAGAAAGCCTGCGCAGCAACAAAGACCGAACACAGCCAAAAAAAAAAAAAAAAAAAATAATAGATGAGCTCTCTGATGTCAGCTTCTAAAATCCTATTTGCCAGAAAAAATCTCTATAACCAATGTGTCTGTATTACAAATAAAAGTCTTGGCACCAAAGAAGAAAGTAAGAGATGATGCTATCTTCTAGGGAGAGAGTAGAGGAAAGCAAAACATCACTGTAAGAACTTCACGTCATCTCAGTACCTGTCCCAATAAGATAACAAGTTACCCAGCTGGTCAGAGGTAGAGTGTGGATCCTCCTCCCTGATATTTTAGAATTAAATTTATTATTTCCATCATTCATGGCTCAAAAGCAACGGAGGCATCACTCCAATATTAAGTTCAAACTTAATTTTATGTATTTCGAGAAAGAACATGGTTACGATGTTGCAGAGCTATGATATTTTGGTCTTCTACAAACTGAGACAAATAAGGCAAACAAGAGAAGCTGAAAATGTCTAATGGTAAACATAATAATACATTTTCTCCTAGCAAACTAATCTAAAATTAATTTTAATTCATGTGTGACAAAGTACTTAAATTGTTTTTCCCAAAAATTGATCTTGAGTAATGGGAACCCTGCTCACTGCATCCGTCTATGTATCTTACATAGAGGACAAGAGCATACAGTTGTGTGGTTTGTGCACTGCATATGGGCACGAGGCTGATGGGTGAGTGGGGGCTGAAATCCATTCCAAGTTCTGGGTACACTACCGGGCTTCCTGGTATCAGTATGTCTTCCCCAACCCTCATCCTGTACTCCCAAGGAGTGTCTTCTGGCTTGAACAAAGGTACTGTCTGAAAATCAAGCCAATGCCATGGTGCTTTTTCCATTGGAGGAAGTACCTTTCTCTAGCTGCCATATAAGCTAGTAGGGACCTTGTTTATATAGGCTAATTACCAGGTAGGATAGCGGTGTCCATCTAGACTTGAAGTGACCTTGTTTATATACCAGCAAATGTAATATTTGACTCTTCCAGGATGCTGCTGGGGGTAGATTTAACTTAGTAAGTTCAGACGAGCCGAGATTTTACAATGGTGTGATGGATAGTGGGGTAATAATTGATGGTGGTTTTCTAAAAATGTTCCGTTCTTTCCAACTAAATGTTATGGCCACTTACAACTTTTTGTAACCTGATGATACAGCTCTTTGGAACCTCTTCTTGAAAAATAATGCCCCATCTTTGCAAATAAATGAGACAGAATGATCTTCCATAAGAGATACAATAAGACTCCTAGAAATTAGTTGTCAGCTTAACTTTGATTCCTGACGAAAAGAGTGGTGCATATCATTAATTATTTCGCAGGTCCAAGTGGGTCAATATTCCAGTGTGTGTCAGTAACATTAGAGAGCTATTTTAAATGACATATTATCAGAGTCTAAATATAGTAGTACTGCATAAACTGGACAGAGATCCTCTTTTCTATAATCAGCATTATTAATCGACCACTGAAAGAGTAGGGCAGCCCAGCCAACATCGTGTGGTTGTGGAGAACTGGGTAAGACCTAGCAAAGTCCAAGTAATACCAAGAAGACTGCTTATCCGACCAAAAACTTTAAGGTGGCCATGCATTTGGTGTAACTTCAGGGACATAACAAAGGCTTTCCCACCTCCCTCCCTGCTCACCTCTGCTCCAACACTTCATTTCTTTGTTTGATGATGCTAATGATCTAAGATTCATATTCACTACTTTGGCGTAAAGGTTCACCTGCTGTTAAAATGCAAACAGTTCTGGGATGGGAAGAAAATTCATTAGCTCTTTCAGAGAGCAAAGAGAGCACACTTTGATAGGGTGAAGAATGTAAGGGACCAAGAAGGTGGGGAGATGCTAAGGAGTGGGGGTGGGGGTGGGAAGGTAGAGACAGTTTCAGCTGCAATTTCAAGTGGAACTGACTCTACTCCAGAGATCAAAATAACTTTATGTAACTAGCTGTGCATAAGGAATGGTACTTTGACTTAGAGATGGGTGGGGGCCTGCTTTGATTTCTACTTCCATCTTCAACTAGCCACGTTACTTGGATAAGCCACTAGCCCCTCCACGTTCCAATTTCCTCCTCAACAAATATTTAAGTACCTAATACATGTCAGGCATTGTTTTAAATGAAATCATGATGATAAGAGTACCCATCTTCTAAGATTGTTATGAGAAATAAACGGGGTGATCTTAAAAAGTGCTTGCTATGGGCCTGGCATAGAGTAAGAAAAACCTTATGGAACCAGTAATCATAACAATGACCCCTTATATCTGTGAATCCCTGCACATTTTACAAAGCACTTTCACATTTATTATCCCCTTAAGTGACCTCGTAGGTGGAACTAGCCAGATACTTAGTGTCCCATTTTATAGATGAAGAAACTGAATGAAACTTGGCACAATTCACTTGCTTAGCTGTACTTCCTACTGAAAAGGATTGGCATCAGTTGGCCAAATACTTTGTATTCATTACTTATGCCTATTTTATAGCTGGAGAAACTCAGGAAGGCTTAGAGAGATTTTGATTTTCTTTTCTGACACTTGTAGTGAAAAAGATACTTTTAAGAAAAGTATGAGTTGGCCAAAGGCTTGCATGTCTTGGTAAAGGGGTGAAAAAACTTACTTGACATGAAGAAGAGGCTGTTGCACAACTTAATCTCTAATAGATAAAAGTTATTGCAAGGGTCTTTCTGCTCTTCATCCTCACGTATTGAAAAACTTAAGGAAGGGAGAGATTTCGATTGAAAGTAAGAAAAGATTGGACCTCACCAAAGTTTCTTAAATTTGGGGGAAGCCTATCAATACAGAATTTGGAATCGCTTTCACTAGCTGTATGTAGAAATCTTGGATGGTCATATAAATTGGAATCCTATTCAGAGGTGTAAAGGTGAACTAGGAAGTATCTTGAAATGACCTCTTCCAAATCTGATTCTATGATTCAGCAAACATTTAGATGACATAGTGGTAGGAGAGGAAAGTTCTAACATTACATTTGTTCCAATCGTTTTCAACCAAACAAATACTTGCTTTAAAAGCAGCAAAAGGGCTTCCCTGGTGGCGCAGTGGCTGAGAGTCTGCCTGCCGATGCAGGGGACACGGGTTCGTGCCCCGGTCCGGGAAGATCCCACATGCCGTGGAGCGGCTGGGCCCGTGAGCCATGGCTGCTGGGCCTGCGCGTCCGGAGCCTGTGCTCTGCAACGGGAGAGGCCGCAACAGTGAGAGGCCCGCGTACTGCAAAAAAAAAAAAAAAAAAAAAAAGCAGCAAAAATGAAATGAATATATTTCAAACATTCCCACTGGACCCTGAGACTATGTCCCATTCCCTACTGAGCAAAACATTTTCCATCAGTCAGACTATCCCAGGCCTTTCATTGGCTTCTTGGGAGAAGCGTCTGTCAATATTTGGAGACAGTAGGTCCTTCTAAAGGATTTTCAATGCTTTGCCAAGCTTAAAGATTCTGGGAATAAGACTTTCCCATAAATAAACAGGTTATTTGAAAGTATGCATGCCTTCCACATGCCTTGAATTTTGATTCACATTAAAACCTTCCTAGAATGACATGAAAATTATTCACTATGGTGTGTAACCTTGCTGTATTCTTGTTTTGAATTCAGTAAAACACCATATGTGCCTGTCAACTTTGTGTGGATGTGTGAAAACACTCATTCATCCCTGAAACATGGCCTACTGGGGAGGAGAAACAAATATAATTTCTTTGACTAAGGCTAGGGCTGAGTCTAGGGGAGAAACTTGAGTGAGCCGGGATATAGATGCCTTCTATTCCATGGATATTGGCAGAGACACTGAGTTCAACTAGAAGTTGTTGAGTTATTTTAACGACCTGCTGTGGTCAGGAAATTGTTTTCTTTTCCCTTTGACTCAACTTATCTTTAACTACATCATGACATTAAACATTACCAGAAAGCAAATGAATTTGGACTCTTAAAAAAAAAAATCAATGTCATTAAAAAAAAAAAAAAAGATGAACGGACTTTTCTACAATAAAATGCACTAAGTAGAAATAACATCCAAATGAAATCTTTGATTGGATTCCCACTGGACACCGAGACTATGGTTTTTATCAGACAACTATAACTTTTATGTGCGTTTGAACATTTTCAAAATAAAAATTTGAGGGGAAAACCAAAAAAAAGTCCAGCTCCATCTCTTTAAAGAAATTACCTGGGATTATGCTTTGGTGTTAATTCAGAGAGAGGGAATCACCTTAAAACTTGTTTTATAATAAGCAGGATTCTAGCTCTGCACATTTTTGGTAAAATGTTTGGCACAATGCCTTATAGGAGCTTAAATAATATTTTCTTAAAATTTAAAATAGTCCTGGGTATGTAATATACATCATGGTGACTATAGTTGACAATACTGTATTGTATATTTAAAAGTTGCTAAGAGAGATGATCTTAAAAATTCTCAACACAAGAAAAAAAAATTGTAACTATATGTGGTGGTGGGTGTTAACTAGACTTCTTGTGCTAGTCTTTTCACAATACATACCAATCAATATAGAATCATTATGTTGTGCACCTAATATAATGTTATATATCAATTATATCTCAATAAAAAAGATTTCCAAGTAGAGAAACTTACAAGGGAAGCAGAGGTAGTTCCTGGTTATGAAATGTGTTCATCAGCCTGGTGCTTTAATTACAACTTCTCTGGAGTTCATACTATGTTGTCTTCATTAATCCGCAATCAGAGGTTTGAGTCAAATAAATCCGCAGGGTTTACCCATACAGAGTTTATTATTGAGCGATATGATACATGACACCCCATTCCTTGCCCTTTAGTCGCTGATGTGTCCCCAGCTTTTCCAAGGCAAAAGCAGAGCCTATGATTAGAGCAACATATACTTAAGGGTGTGTTTTTGCAGATGTTGGTTGGGACGTGAAGACAAATGTAAGAATGATTAAATGCTGAGAACAAAGTGGAAACTTCGCTGAGGAAAGACAACATTTCTGGTAGGAGAAGTTTAACTTTAATGCATAATCCTATCAGTTTTACCACTGAGTGCGTCTATACAGGGTGCGTGTGTGTGTGCGGGGATATCTTCACAAAAATGACCTGGACATTTCTCTGCAGTTCTTTTGAGAAGAGGACTCGCAGGTGTCTTGGGAATGAGAAAGACCATACAAGATTGGGTTTTCTTCCGGACCTCAAGGCGGAATGGTGAAACCAAAGGGAAACAATCCAAGGCAGATTAACGAATTCGAAGCAGATTCTAATCAGATCTGTCCTCCTCCCGCTTCTGTTTGCCGAACCAACACTAAGCAGGATTTCCCAAGCTGCTCCATCGCTCCCTGCGATTCGCTGTCCCGGACTTTCTCCTGCCTCACCCCGATCCCGTGTTCACCTCTCCTCTGGCAGAGCTGTTCTTTGCCAGTCATTCGGAGATGCTGACTCCCCACGTGCCAGGCAGCATCCGTCCGCCCTCACACCCATCCCGGGCTGCGGCGTGGGGAGGGGGTAAAGGAGCCACCAACTCGCGGGAAACTTTCTCTCGCGGGAAATGACTGGGAGTTTCCGGTTTCCTCAGCCCTTCCACGCCGGGCTCGACGGCACTCAATAAAGTGGTGCCACAACTATTGCAGGTTCTGAGCTTCAGAGACCCGGGCGGCCCGCAGAAACGCATCCCCGGCAAGGAACGCGGCGCCCTTTACCACCGAATGCGCCCAGGACGCGGTGGCCGACAGCCCGGGGCCACTGGCGGGGCTCGGCGGGTGCAGGGAGACTTAGCGCCAGGATGCTTTGTTTTCCTGCCGCAGGAGCCCGAGGCGGTCTCTTTCCACCAGACTTAACCCTCCCGCAGCAACAGCCATGAAAGTTGCGGAGGCACAGAAGGAGAGGGAACCGCTCCGCGCGGCATCTGTTTTGGATGTTTTTTCTCTACACAGACCACTTCTTTCCTCCTTCTTGGGGTAAGTGTAATCAAGTCTGTAAGAACCAAGAGGTAGAACTGAAGGCGATGGAAGGGAATTGCGGAGCACAAAGGGTTAATGTGCTAAGATGTTGTCTTGGGAGGGGGCTCCCCTCCCTGCCCCCTCCCTTTCCGCACATCCTCCCCTGAGCCACCCTCCCTTTCACCCATCCTCCGGCCCGAAGTCCATTCCAAATACGTAATTTAGGAGTTGGGCTTGATTTCAGGCACGTTAGGGGAGGGGGTGCTGGGATTAAGTAATTAATTAATTTTGGTAGATTTTTTTTCCCCCCACAAACTCGTTTTTGTCCACATTCTGAGAAGGGAGAAAAAGTGGAGGTGAGGGAAGCCCCAGAGGTTGGGGATGGGAAAGGGGGGAGTGATTTAGCAGAGAGATGATCCTAAGAGCTGATGACTAGTGCAAGTCATCAGGAACTCCAGACCCCTGATTCTGCTCCAAATCGCCTGGTCCCCCAGTAATCATCCTGCTGATGCATTTCTGGGCAAGGTTCTCCAGGGGCCAAATAACTTCTGACAAAAACCTGCAAACTGTCTTGCACACAAGGGATGCTCAATAAATGTTTCTTGATTGGCTGAATGATGTACCCTGAGCTGCATTTCATGCCATGGGAATTTGCCTTGGACAGTGAACTAATTCCCCGATGTAGACCCCAGGGCACTAAGTTAGTCCAATTCATTTTGCAAAGGAGGAGGATCTGAAGTATTAGAAAATATTGTACTCAGATCTTCATTACCCAAAAGTACCCCTGTGACTGCTTCAAGGTCAGATTCATGGGTCCAGGGACCAGATAAGCTCACTTGGGTTTGAATCTCTGTGTTGTGACCCTGGGCGTGTTCCTTTACCTCTCTGAGCCCCGCTCTTCTCATCTGCAAGATGAGGCCAGTTGGAGCTTCCTCTATGTCATATAGGGAAGATGAATGGAGAGAAGTATGAGAAGGTGAAAGGGCAGTTAGTTGATAGATGTCAGTCTTGCCTCCGCATCCTCAGAGGATTCAGGAGAGAGGATACCTTTCTCTGTGGAGACCTCTCTCTGACTCTGATGCAGGTAATAACGTTGCGTTGCAGTGACTGGGCTGGCACCTTTCTGCCTGTGAGCAGTGGAGGAGGAGTGAGGCTCCGAAGGCTTTCGTAGGAGCTTGGAAGCAGCTTCCTTTGGGTTTTGGAGCAGAATTTACATATATACTGGTGTCTCTGGGGGCATGGCTGGAGAAGCGGTCATTCTTTGTTTTATTTCCAGGTCTCATCCATACTCTCAGCCTTCTAGTAGAGAGAAGCAAAGTGTGGAAACAGAGTTCCAGAGAAGGTAGCTTTGAAGCACCTAGGAAACCCACACCTGCCTAAAGGTCTGAGTCAGAATAGTGCCATCAGATTAGTACCAGTTTTGCCTGACGGGATTTGCAGAGAACTCCCCAGCAGCCTGTAGGGTCAGTTACAAAGCACTTACCAACCCTTCTCACAGATGACAGTGGACCTCAGTGGATCTTGCCGTGTAACTCTGAAGCCTGGATGTGACAGTGGGAGATGGATGATGAGAAAGATGCTGCTGACACAGGGCTCCCCCGAAGCCTCAAGGTGCCATAGAGTGGCATGCATTCTGAGAGCAAACGCTCGTGTAGGCAGTTAGGGCCATAGAAGGCAGGCTTGGGAATAGGCTGAACAGTCACTTTCCCTTTCTTAACTAAAGGCAACGATGATCTAACCCGACTTCATGGCACTAGACAGTAAGCCCTATGGAGGCAAGGTCCATGTCAGTCTGGCTCTTTGCCATATCGCCAGCACCTAGCACAGTGATGGCACATAGAAGGGGTTCAAGATATATGTAAAATGGACAGTGACTGGACAGTAACTTAAACTACTTCCTGTCCAGCACTGCTTCATGCAGTTCATGCGTTCATTTAGCAAGCATTTCTTGAGCATCTACTCTGTGCAGGTCTCTGTCGTTAGGTATCCGAAGTAATTTGTAAACATTATTTTTATTGGTACTTCGAGTAGCCCATTCAAGGGCATCTCACCACAACCAGGTTCTTCTGGACACTGAGGTCCCACCGCAAGCCCCTGTGCGGCTTCAGGAGCGGGCAGTGTGAGTGGGGGAAGGGGGAATGCGCCAGGTTTAGCTTCTTTCCGGGAACATGTCTGGGGTTCCTTTGCACCTGCCCCTGCCGGGCCTTCGGGCTCCCGGGGCCGCCAAGTCTTGGCAACTCCGCTGTCCTCAGGGGTGGCGGCGCCTCTCTCCAACCTCCACCCCGGCCTCCGAGCAGAGGCCCCGGCCGGTCGGCAGGTGGTTGGGGAAGGGACCGGGCTGCGCCTGGGGAGCGAGCTTCCCAGGGCGGGGAGAGCGCGGCCGACGCGGAGCGGTCCCAGAACAAAAGGCTCATGGCTGGCACCGGCCTCCTCGGAGCGCGCTGGGGACGTGGGTTCGGGTGCTGGCGGGAGGACCAGGCGCGGGAGGGGACTGGAGTGTAAACATGAGGTGAGAAAAGCAGGTGGGGGTGCGCCCAGGGTGGAAGCGGTGACAGGAGGTCTCCCTCGAGGCAGGGGTATGCGGAGGGGCCGCCGCGGCCCTTCCTCCGCCTCCTGCAGCGCCTTCTAAGCAGCCAAGCGTGTCTCCGGCTGCAACTCCGCGGAGCGCGCAGCGGCCGTCTCCAAGCCCGCCCGCCCGCCGGCTGTTCTAGCCAGTAAGTAGCGGCGCGCTTGCTGCCGGCTCCCCGCCCCACCGCGGCTTCCGGGCCGCCGCGCCCGCCGCCTCCCGCCACTTCCAGCAGACGCGCCGGCAAGTCCACAGCCGGGCGCTGGTGGCCGAGTGCGCCTCCTTGGCGTGGCCCCTCTACCCGCTCCGCGCCCTCCCGCGTGGCGCGGCTTTTGAGGCTCGCCGCGGGGAGGGTAGTCTTCGCCGCGAGCTCCCCGGGTGCCGCGCCACCCCTACGTCCAATGGCTTTCGCTGGGTGGGGAGTTGGGGGCGTCGCTCGGGGGCGAGGAGCCGCGGCCGGGGAGGGGCTTGTGCGCTCTGCGCGGCCGAGCGAGGCTGACGTGCCCGCCCGAGCGCGCGCCCTGCCGAGTGTGTGAGAGTGTGTGTGTGTGTGTGTGTGTGTGCGGGAGTGTGTGAGCACACGCCTTCAGGGGCTGGAGTGACACTGCGGTGGGCTTCTCCCTCGCGCCGGCCCTCCGGCTGCTCGGCCCCCAACCTATCGGCGCCGCGTTTGGGAAGCAGCTTGGCTCTTTCATCTTCCCGAGCCTCCCTCTCCATCCACCCCTCGCTGGTCTTACTTTTCCTTTTACCCGAGGGGCTGCTGCCGGCCACCCCTCAACCGGTGCAAACACCCAAGCAGTCTCCAGTTCTCTCCTAAGCCAAATCTTTTCCACTTGTCTTTCTCTGGGGTTCCTCCACGACCCAGTCCAAGGCTCCCCCATCCTTGGAAATTGTTTTGTTGGACTGCTGTACCGAGGCGTATAAAGCTTGAGGACTTTATTATTATTTCGATCCTTTTCATTTCCTCCCCTTCTGGGCAACGGAGCAATGAAATTTCCAATCGAGACTCCAAGAAAACAGGTGAACTGGGATCCTAAAGGTTGGTATTTCTTACTTTTGACCGCCCGGGCCCTGCCTCTGTCTCCGGCGTGTGCGCGCTTCCTTGACTGGAAGCACACTTGCTCCTGGCGGCCTGTGTCCTGAGGCTGGAAAATTCGCCTGGGAACTGCAGCGCGGGTGGGAGGAGGGCGGAGGCAGCGTGGGTGCCAAGCCCAGATAGCGCCTGTCATTATCACATAATCAGTGTCCCTCCTGGATTGTTTTAAAATCTGTTTAAAGATACACCAAGCTGGGTGTTTGGCTTGAAATCGCACCAAGTGTCGATATTTCCTTCTGACTTTGTGTGTGTGTGTGTGTCCTTTGTTTCTGGTGATCTTTGTCTCTGGCAGATGGGTGGGGTGCCTCCCCCTGGACCTGGAGCTGCACCGCCTGGCAGGGTGTCCTCAGTGGGAAAGGTTTCCTGGCAGCAAGTGGGGCTTGGAGCCACAGCAACAGCCCCTGGAGGTGGCCCTTCTCTAGGGCATGCAGAATAATGAAGCCCACGGGGCCTTCCAAATCTTCGCTCAATCTTATTACCAAACCACGCAGCTAGGTTGGCTCAGATGGGAGTAGAAGGGGGAGGAGGGAGTGGTTTTCAAAAAGGGTGGGGCAGGTAAGGCTCGGGGAGGGGAGCGCGCCCGAGTAGTAGTGTCATTTACAAGCTTTTACGAATGTTGCACAGTGGTCCTTGGGCACAAAAGGGAGTGATTTAGACAGATTTGTGTGTGCCTAGGGTTGTCCAGGGTGTCTGTAATTAGCATATACATGTTAAGGCTTCTTGTGAGTGATCACTATGGGAACAGAACAAGTTGAAACCTCGTGTCCAGTTTTGACAAGAATGCTCTTGCTTTTGTCGTGCTTTGACAAGCATTTCTCTTAGCTCATCTGAAGGCTGAGTTGGGCGAGGCAACGCCTCTGTGTGAATTGGGGTTGAAATTTGTTTTGATGTGTATGTGTGTGTGTGTGTGTGTTTAGTGTTTTTTTTATGAGTGCATTTCTTCTTTTCTCCAGACTGGAAAAGAGGAAACCCAGTCATTGTTGAATAAATGTCTTAGGAATTGACTGGGTACTGAAGACAGAGTGAAGAGACATTTCCTATTCTAACACCAGTGCTGTTAATACAACCAGGGCTGTTAAGTGCAACCCAGACCTTCTATTTTGTCTCTAGATCTCTGGAAATAAGGAAGTGTGCCTGTTTTTTGTCTGTTTGTTTTCTTTTTTTGGGGGGGGGAGGAATCCTTGCAAAACATATTTATTGAGTATCTACTACAAACCAAATGCTGTCCCAGGCACAGGAAATATAGTCAGAATACTACAGACAAAAGCTCTGCCTTCTTGGAGTTTATAGTGAGGGATACAGACCTAAATCAATCATTGCACAGAAGTGCATAATTACAAGTTTATACATGTTCCATGAAGAAGAGCATCAAGGCTTTAAGAAAGTGTCTGATGGAAGAGACTGACAAGAACCAGGGGAGGCGGATAGTCAGGGAAGATAGTCAGATATTTGTACTGAGACCTGGAGGGTATGTAGGGATTAATTGGCTAATGAAGATGGGAACTTGCAGAAGAAGGAACAGCAAGTGCAAAGGCCCTGAGGCAGAGGGAGCATGTATATTTGAGGACCTGAAAGGAAGCTTCCATGGCTGGAGCAGAGAGCAAGAGAGCATGTGTTTTGAGGTGTGGCTGGTGAATCCATAGGGTCTGATCCCAAAGCCTCGTGTTGTTGCAGGTAGCCGGGGGGATTGTGGATTGGGAGGTTGGAGTGTTTCAAGCTGAGGAGCGACATGATCTCAACTGAGTTTCAAAACAAGTGCCATGTGGCTCTTGTGGATGTGAGGGACCAGATACAATAGTAGTGTGGACCATGGTGGTGGCTGTGGAGATGGAAAAATGGATGGAGTAGGGAGCGAGGGAGGGTACAAAAATCTACAGGCTTTGTGTGAATCAAGTGTGGATGTGGAGTAGTTGGAATGATTGGGAAGGCAGCCACGGCAGGACTAGTCTTGAGGGAAAACTCAGGAGTTCAGCCCAGGACTTGCTGAGTGGGAGACGTCTCTGAGTCATCCAAGAGATGGGTCAAGTGGGCTGTTGTCTAAAATATTAGATGGGTTATTTTCAAGGAGCTCTGATAGGGAGGGCTGTGGGGCCGATTTTGTGAAGCTTGCCTTGGCTTTTAAAATACATTTCTATATAATCATCATTCTATCTATTTATGTCACAGTGACAAACACAGACGAATCCCACATTTTACAGCCCAAAACAGTGAAGAAGCATGCAAGTAGTGTCTATAGTCACAACCGATGATGCTAAGAATGGAAAGACCCCGATAAGAGTCACAGCATTCAGTGAGCAATCATTGCATGCCAGGTGTTTGATGTACGTGATTTCATACAGTTATTGTCACAATACTTATCTGATGGCACAGTGTTATTGTCCCCGTTTGACCCTTGATTGCCATCAGGACACCACTGAGCTGCCTTTTACTAGTGTGCCCTGACTTGAGGCCCAGTTGTTCCTGGAGGTGTGGGTGACAGTAGTCTTTCCTAGCCAGGGGGTGGAGGCAGGAAGAGAGTGGGGAGTGAGGGTACCATATCTCACACCAGCATAGAACTAGGTGCACATATATTAATGAATTAATTAAATTATTTATTAACTTATGTATTATTAATTATTCTTTAACCAGAAGATTAATTTAATGTTCTTTATTTAATCATAGACAGAAGAGATGATCCTAATTTTAGAGGTGAGGGAATCGAGGAACAGAGAGGTTGAGTAACTTATCCGAGGCCACACAGCTAGTGGGTGGTGGGGTCAGACTAAAATATGGGCCCTTAAACACTCTTCCCGTCTGTTCCTTATGTTATTGCACCTCTGGCTCCTGCCTGGTGAGGTTCCCAGAGCTCAGGGACTGGAGAAGCTTCTTTCAAGGAGGAAGAGCATAAGAGAGAGTAGGAGGAGGAGGTGGGGGAAGAGGAAGAGAAGGGTGAGGCAGTGAATCAGTCTTTCTCACTCATTCCTTTCTCCATTAACCTGTCTAACCAAATATTATCTCTGCATCTACCTCTGGGGGGCGGGTAGTCACTGGCTACTGGACAGACATTGGGTCTGTTCTTTGGAAGTTTGGGTTTACATAGACCAAATGTGTTTAGCAAGGGAAAGATGAAGGAGACCCTAGCATTACAATAGAAAAGAGGAGGGACAGTTCCTTAGAATTCTGGAATGAACAGACAGACTTGCACCTTCAGGTGGCTGTGCTCACCGATTTTGGAAGGAAGTTGTAATTATGATGTTTTGCTTATAGCCCTATTACCCGACAATTTAATAGCACAAATTGAAGGTGATTTGAGAACAGAGTGGTTTTGATTGCACTTCGGTGAATTAAGCAAAGCACTGTTAAGAGGTTTAGGTGCAAAAATAAGACCTAAGTGTTAAATGATTATTCTCTGGTGAGCTATGGCCTTCCTCCATATTTGTAAAGCTAAGCCTTTAACACACAGTGACTGTTTGTGGAGGACCTACACAAAAGTAGGTTGGCACTAAGTATTGGCTTTCATAGCAGAATTTATATGGGTTTTAAATCACTGGGATCACTTGTTGATGATCTTCTGCTGAAAATTGGGATTGGCTATCTGCTTTGATGTATGTTAAAAGCTTTTAAAAACCAGTAAGATCAGCAAACAATATCCCTACAGCTTGAGGCAAGCAGATCATTATAGTGTGAAAAACTCAATTTGGGGGCAAAAGAATTAGTGACTAAAACAAGCTGTAGCAATAATTAGCTGTGTGACTTTGGGCTGCTCACTTAGCCTCTCTGGGCTTAACCTTCCTCCCATGTGCAAGGAGGCCATTGACATGGCCTCTTTGATCCTATCTCTTCAACATCCCCCTTGAGCTGACCTCTGGACCATTTGGCTTCCTTTTGTTCCTCAGATGGATCAGACGTGTTCCTGTCTCAGAGCCTTTGCACTTGCACTTTCCATTGCTTATAAATGTATGTTAGCGTGGCTGGCTCTTTTCCATCCTTTAAATCTCAGTTCAAATATCACCTTGTTAGCAAGGGCTTCCCTGTCCCATCTGAAGGCCTCGCCTCTCGTTCCCCAGCCCTATCGCTTTCTCTTACGTCTCCTGTTCAGTTGTCTTCCTGGTACTTGTCATGATCTGAAACCATCTTAGTTGCTCATGTGTCACCTTTGATGCCAGCCTCACTTGCTAGCGCATGAGTCCAACAAGCAAGAATGTTCCCTGTCCCGTTCACTGTCTTAATCCCAGGCCCTGGCAAGTGCCTGGCACGTAGTGGATGCTCAATAACCTTTTGCTGAATGTATGTAGGATGGATCAGAGAGGATCTCTAAGGCTTCGAGCATGATGGAAATTCCAGCACTCTTTTAAGCTACAAATGGCAAAGGACAAATAAGAATAGGATAATATATCCCTAATTAATGGGGTGTGGGACAGGACACTGATATTCCCACTTCCTTGCAAGCTCCCAGCTCTCCAGAGCCTCCAGCAGACTGTTTTCCTTCTGTTTGCCTTGAGGTGGGGGCAGGTGGGTGGGCAGATGTAGCCTGACAAAGATACGGTTGGTGTCCAATTAATAATTTGGTGCATGTTGGTCACTGGTGTGCCGCTCATTTTAGGTAGTTAAATCCACTTAAGAAAGAAGCAAAGCCTTAGAGCTGGAGCTGGATTTGTTTTTAAAGCTGCATTTTTAGTGCATAGTTGAGTGCAAAGTTCCAGAGAGGCCTATATCTTATGTGTGTATCACCTTTCAGTTTATAGAACGCTTTTTACAAATTATCTCATTTGTTCTTTTTTTTTTTTTTTTTTTTTTTTTTTTTGCGGTACATGGACCTCTCACTGTTGTGGCCTCTCCTGTTGCGGAGCACAGGCTCCAGACGCACAGGCTCAGCAGCCATGGCTCACGGGCCCAGCCGCTCCACGGCATGTGGGATCTTCCCGGACCGGGACACAAACCCCGCGTCCCCTGCATCGGCAGGTGGACTCTCAACCACTGCGCCACCAGGGAATCCCTCATTTGTTTTTTAAATAACCCTATTTTTGTCAGTATTGAACTCTTAGATTTACTGATGGGAATAGAACAAGTAAATGATTTATATGAGGGCCCAAGGCTGCCAACAGTCAGTGCTGGGGCCAACCCAGGCCTTCTGATGCTCACGTCCAGGAAATTTTCCTCAAGCTTTCCTCCCTCCCAGGATTTTTGTCCATTCCACACTCTCCCATTCTTTCCTATCCAAAAATGTATTTCAGAGATCTCTCTGAGAGATTTAGAGGAAGAAGGCTTTCGGTTGATCAGTGAGCCCTTAGCTGATGTGGTTTTCTTCAGGTTGTACTTGCACTGGCCGGCGCTTTATCCCATGAGTTCATTGAAGACCCTTGGATCCCGCTTCTGCTCTCTTGGTTAAAAAGAGATTTTGCTCTCTTGTATATATGACTCATGCTCAACCTGTAAGCTCAGTTGAGTGCTATCTTTATTAATGTGTTTCCAAACACACATTTGTATAGCTTAGATTTTCTGGAAAGAAAATAATCTTTTGATTTAATATCCAACTTTCAGGAGATCAGCTTTCCAAATGGGATTAATAATGTGCCAAAATCACCACAATTATCCGAGAAAGTAAAGAGGAAAGATGTTCCAAAGACTGTCTGGGCCAAGATTTGGCTCCAGTTCTTTTTCAGTGTCCAAGGGAGTTTCATCACCCTTTTGCCAATCCCAGCAATCACTGGGTGGAATTGAAACTGGGTAGGTCGACTTTACTATTCCAACCCATTTCTGAAACATCTGTACTTTGGCTCTCTGTGAGTCTGCCCAGGCTGTCATAACAAAGTATCACAGACAGAGTGGCTGAAACAACGGAAATTTATTTTTGCACAGTTTTGAAGAAGTCTAAGGCCATGGTATTAGCAAGGTTGGTGTCTGGTGAGAGCGCTCTTCTTGGGTTGCAAATGGCCACCTTCTTGCCTCACGTGATGGAGAGAGTGTACTCTGATGTTTCTTCCTCTTCTTAAAGGGCACCAGCCGTATTGAATAGGAGCCCCACCATTATGACCTCACTTAATGTTAATTACCTCCTAAAGGCCCTATCTCTACTTCACTTATGTTTGGGGTTTAGGTTTCAATATATGAATTTTTTGGGGTGGGTTGTGGGACACAATTCGTCCATAGCAGGCTCTGTATGAGCATCATCTTAAATCAGAGGCATTAAAAAAACACAATCCAGGGCTTCCCTGGTGGCGCAGTGGTTGAGAGTCCACCTGCCGATGCAGGGGACATGGGTTCATGCCCCGGTCCGGGAGGATCCCACATGCTGCGGAGTGGCCTGTCCCGTGAGCCATGGCCGCTGAGCCTGCGCGCCCGGAGCCTGTGCTCCGCAACGGGAGAGGCCACAACGGTGAGAGGCCCGCGTACTGCAAAGAAAAACAAACAAACAAAAAAACAAAAACACAATCCACATCTTGCCCCAAATTGGGACATTTCACCACAACTGAAATACGGTGTTTAATGTAGGCACAGTGCTAGGGGCCCACTGTTGGTAAGAAAAAGTAAAATGTACCTTTTTTGAGGTAGTGGATTCATTTTACTTTTAGTCCGTGGGGGATTAGAGAGTTCAGTGAAGAAATAGAAGGAAGCCATTTTACTGAAAGCCAATTAGGAAGTTTCAGTTTGGACAGCTCCCTTGGCTGAAGCAGCAAAGTGAATAAAAGTGACCATCTTCTGCTGTACTCAGGTTCTGTTATGAAAGGCACTTACTGGACGAGCCAGCAAGGGTTAGAGGTGGTTAGGGGCTCAGCTCTGCATGACTTGGTTGTGTAATCTACCTCAACGTGGCACCAGCACCATGTTGGTTACACCCACCTGGCAGGTTTCTCACAGGAGTCAAAGGACTTTTGACCACTTGTGGGCTCTGGTGTTAGTGGTCCTCTCAGCAGAGACTTTACTGTATCAGGGCTCATTAATTGCTGTTATCCCGGGTAATGAGAGAAAATGGAGAAACAAAAACCTCACATTGACTTCCTAGAACATTGATTTGTGGTTTGCAGACACAGTGTGAGATTTTTTTTCTCCCTTGTGTCTGGGACTGAGTACTATGAATTGAAAATGAAAGCTGACGTTCTTATCTTCCTTGTAGGGTTGGACTGGGGGTTGAGGGCCAGAACCATTGGCATGGGAGGGGGTGGTCACAGGGGAGCTGTGTTCTCTTTTTCCTCTATTCCCAGAGCCAGGGAGGCAGATAGGGGTGGGCAGAACAGGTTGTGTGGAGGGTTAGGTAGCAGGATTTCAGGGGATTCCAGTTTCTGTACTACCAATTACTTCACTTTCTTTTTCCCTAGAGGGAACTTTGAAACAAAGCGGAACGGTGGCAAAGTATAGGATTTGTAGAGTCAACCACTGCCATACATAAATCATGTGATCACAGGGAACTCCCTTATTCCTCCCTCCCTTCTGTTTTTCCTTCCTTCCTTTATTCTCCCCCTTCCACCCTCCCTCTGCCCCCGATGATTTCTACAGAGTTCTGATTTCAAATGCTGTCTCTTATGCAAAGGATTCTGATTTTTTAAATTCAACTACCCAATGTAGGGGCAAAGGTAGTGTTTACAGTTTAAAAAGAGATGCTTGAAGAGTCACTGCAGGTTTGCTCAAGAGATAGAGAGCCTGAAAGTCATGGTGACCTTTGCAGAATGGGCTAAAATGCTGATATTTGTAATTCTGACATACAAACTAGCAACAATTTTACTACCAAGAAATGAGTTTCTAATGTGTAAACAGCCCTGTGGGTCCCCCAAATAACACATTAAATATTTTAGGATAAAGATAAATAGTGTAACTTACCAAATTTAATGTGATATGAGCCTGACAGGTTAACTAGAGATGCTCAGTATCATGTGATACTGGGCAATTGAACATTCGGTCCACCAGTTGAGAATATCGCTTCAGGCCAAAGGCATTCATTTCTCATGGTGGAATTTGAGGCTATATGGGAAGCAGTTTAGTAGAGTGCGCTCAGCGTATACCTCCTTAAAAGAACTTGACAGGCATAAATGCATGTTATATTCATTGAACCTAGCCTCTGGGCTAGATGCCAACCTCTGTACATTACAGGAGCTTAGGGTGGGAGGATCTAGGTGCTAGTTCCAGCTCTTCCATTCTTATGGAAAAGGAGAGAGTTGGGACATTGCTTGATAAGGCTCCTTCATGCCCTGATAGTCTTAGATCGCCTGCGTCCCAGTTTGAGCTCCATCACTGATTAGTGGCTGATTTGGGCAAGTTGCTTCATTTCTCTGTGACTTGGCCCCCTTCTCTGTAAGGTGGAGATGATGACAGCCTGTACTTCCTTGATTTGTTATGTAGATTAAATGAAGTGATATATACAAAGCTCTCAGAAGAGTGCTAGATTGTCATAAGAGCCCCCTGAGTGGTACCTGCATTATGTTATTATCACGGTTGAAGGGGCCCCTGTTCTGTAGAAGTCAGGGAAGGCTCTGGCTCCCAGAGGCTTCAGAAGCATCTGGTTTACTCTCCAGATCATTTGGGAGGTGGCCTATTCCACAGAGCACCCCCCTTCCTGGCACTCTTTTAGACTCCCCATATTCTTATTCCAGGTTTAAGAAACCTAGAGTGTTTTAATCAAACCAGAGGAAAAAAACAGAGAAAAAAACATGGTTTAGAATCATGATACTCAACCTGAGTTACTCTTCTACCAATTCTATTAGCTGTGTGAACCCGGGCAAGTCACTTAGGCTTTTGGAGCCTTAGTTTTCTCCTGGGTAAAATAAAGAGCACAGTAACACCTGCTTCACATTTGCTAAGATGATCAAATGAGAATAAATGTGAACAAGCTTTATAAACTGTTATCGACCAGCATTTCCCAAGGTGTGTTCCATGAGATGCAAACTAGCCTTACCAGATGCTGTGTGAAAGAAAATGTTTTCATGGCCATGTCAGATTGCAGAATGATGCATGTTCATTCCATCCTGGAGAGTTGATATTGCTGTGTAACAAATGACCCCAACATTTAGTGGCTTAAACCAATGATCAGTGTTGATTATCTCACAGTTTCTGTGGATCAGGAAATCAGGAATGGCTTAGCTGTGTCATCTGTCTGGGAGTCACCCAGTGGTTATGGTCAGATGTTGGCTGGGGCTGCTGTCATCTGAGAGCTTAACTGGGGCTGCGGGATCTGCTCCTGAGATGGCTTCCTCATGTGACTTGCAAATTGCAGCTGGTTGTTGGGGAGAGACCTCATTTCCTGCCAATGTGAATCTCTCCACGGGCTGCTTGAGTGTCCTCACAACATGGCTGGCTTCCTCCAGAGTAAGCGCTTCAAGAGAGAACGAGGTGGAATTGAACACCTTTTATAACCTAACCTCAGAAATCATACATTGTTACTACCACCACATGCTTTGTATTTTCATCCAGGTTTACTGAGGTATAATTGACATAAAACATGGTATTAGTTTTCAGTGTACAACATAATGATTTGATATCTTTATCCATTATGAAATGATTACCACGGTAAGTTTAGTCAACATCCATCACTTCACATAGTTACAATTCTTTTATGATGAGAACCTTTAAGATCTACTCTTTTAGCAACTTTCAAATATATAATAGAGGATTGTTAACTATAGTCACCATGCTGTACATGACATCCCTGGGACTTATTTATCTTATAGCTGGAAGTTTGTACCTTTTGATCCCCTTCACTCATTTTGCCCACGCCCCACGCCTTGCCTTTGGTAATCACCAGTCTCTTCTCTTTTTTTATGAGTTGAGTTTTTTTAGTTTCCATATATAAGTGAGATCACCCCGTATTTGTCTTTCTCTGTTTGACTTATTTCTCTTAGCATAATGTCCTCAAGGTCCATCTGTGTTGTCACAAATGGATTTGCTATCTCATTCTTTTCATTAGATGTGAGTCACTAAATTTAGTCCGCATTTGGGGAGGAGGGGTGATTAAGCTCACTTTGGAAGGAGGGAGTGTCAAAGAATTTGAGGAAATATTTAAAAATCACCATAAGCATTTCCCCTTATTTCTTATTGAATACGTACTAAGCGCCAGGCACTGTACAAAGTACTTTAGAGTCATAATCTCATGTAGTCCTCTTTATAGTCCGAAGAAACAGGTGGAATGATTATCCCTGCTTTCTGAATGATGAGGCTGAGGCCTGCAGAGCTTAAGCAACTTGCCCAAAGTTACCTTGTAGCTCTATGACTTGATGCCAGAGGTGTGTTAACGCTGGAGCTCTCACCTGTACCTTCTACACCTCCCCTGAGAATCCTGCAGTGCAGAAACCAGGCTGATTTTGTTTAACCCTGCATTTCCCACTTACCCACAGAGCCATAAGTTACTGAATTCCATTTACTGCTCTTATCATGCATTGCTCCGAACGGTATTTAGAAAGACAGAGAGTATGATGTTGATTTATATAAAATATGAATATATGGTCTTAGAGTCGATCACAACATACCAACCAGTCCAAGCAGATTTTTCAAATACAAAAAGCATCTATTCAGCCTCTTTTGGGTGGGCACCATTCTACATGTGGATCTGTAAAATATTCACCAAAAAATGACTGCATGATATACCCAATTTCTTTTCACTGTGATACCAGAGGTTGAGTGAGACAACTCAGGGACCCACCTCGTTTGCAGATTGCTCTTCTTTGACAGCCCTCTTCCTTTACACGTTCAGGGACTGAAAACCCAACCTCCTTGGATAAAGCCAGAAGAACAGGACATCCCTCAGGCCGGGCAGTAGAAATGTCAGGGAATGGGCGTCTGGTGTGTTTCTGTAGCAGACCTTATGTCTGTATGTGTGAGGGAGCACAATAAAATATTCACCAAAAAATGGCCACATGATATACCCAGTTTCTTTTCACTGTGAAACCAGAACGTAGCCAAGACGGCAGGGGTGGTGTGCCTGGGGTGATGGGCCCAGCACGTGGGGAGAAGCCACTCTCTGTTATATTTGGAGTAAACATACTTTTTTTTTTTTTTTTTAACCACCTTGTTGCTTTTTCTGCACATTCTTGAAGAGAAAATGATTTCCAGGAAGCCGAATGCATTTGATGTCTTTGAGGTTCCCACGTTGCCAAACATTGCACACCTGGATTATTCCGGAGGCGACTTTATAGTCTAAGGAAAGTTCTGAAGCTTCTGTGTCCTGGGTGGAGGAGAGTGAACACAGTGTCTTTTGAGTGCCACCATGGGCTTTGTTGAATATGTTACTTCTCCCACAGAATGGCAAAGAGAGGCCCTAGGACAGGGTGAGGGTGGGTTGAATGGGGCTGCCTGAGAGCCCTGTCACATTCCGGAGCCAACTCTCATGGCATCTGTAACCATAGCAACCACGGGCTGAAAAAATTCTCAGGATGCAGATATGCCATTGTATCCACCTTCTGGTTCCCTTGCTTTCCCCTCTATTCCTTCATCCAGGAACTACCCTCACCCTCACCCCTGAACAGTGACTGATGTTCAGGGTGATTCTACACTGGTGGTTTTAACTTCTGACTGATTCTTCATTTCCTGAGCCCCCATTTTCAGTTCCTGGACCTACAGCTGATTCATTGTGACCCAGACTAAGCCACAGGCACATCATTTCCTCAGCGTTTCCATTTTTACTATGAAAAATTAGGCATAGTTATGTAGTGAACGTACTCTAGATTTAATTGTGGTCATGCATAATGATGGTGGCTCATGACACATTGTTTTGAATAACACTCCTGCACTTACTGCATGGTTTAGATCTTAGATCTTGGGGGATATGTTATAAAAGAACAGAGAAAGCCAGTGAGGCACAGTAAATAGACCAGTGGTCTCTGGCCAGAAAACCTGGATTGTGGTCCTGGTTAGAGTGTGAAGTGTGTCCTGGTGGCATGAGGATGGGGAGGTGGGTGGCTGCCAGATTATGCAGGGGATAGTAGGTCATATGAAGGAGCTTTTTAATTTTTTTTTTCTGAGAATAATGGGAAGGTACTGAATAGTTTAAAGTAGTAGGGATGACACAATCAGATTTGTTTTTTTTTTGCGGTACGCGGGCCTCTCACTGTTGTGGCCTCTCCCGTTGTGGAGCACAGGCTCCGGACGCGCAGGCTCAGCGGCCATGGCTCACGGGCCCAGCCACTCCGAGGCATGTGGGATCTTCCCGGACCGGGGCACGAACCCGCGTCCCCTGCATCGGCAGGCGGACTCTCAACCACTGCGCCACCAGGGAAGCCCCAGATTTGTACTTTTAAAGATTATTTAAACCACTTATAAATGATTATAAATTGTAATCGAATGATTGATTCAGCAAATGTTTATGGAGCATACTTACTATGTGCCAGGCATGGTGCTGGATGTGGGACTCACCTGGGGGATTCCTTGTCTTGTAGGAATCATAGGAATTTTTGAGAAACATTTGGGGAGGAAAAGAAGCTTTCCTTGGCCTGTTTGGCTTATGACAACCAATTCTAAACTTCTGGTTGCAAATGGGAAGTGTATCTTTTTCTTTTATTTTTGCAGGGGGAGGTGTATCTTAAAGCAATGGCTTCCACATTTTCAATCTCTGTTAATTAATATAATCTTTTCCTTGGCTTTGTTACATGGCCTTTGATTCTGTGATAATTTCTATATTTGGAGTCAGTGAATCAGTAAACCAAAAACTATGGCGCATTCAATATTTTGTACTTCAAACACCTTTCGGAAGCATTCAGCTATCAGTTTAGCATAATGGACCTAATTAAAATTGCCAGCATCTCCTCCATACCCACTGTCACTTTGTTCCTGGAGTGTCAGGAGGCATTGTGGCGTTGGGGTATTTCTCCTTTGACTATAATGGGACCCCCTGCCTGTCAAGTCCTTGTGGCCTCAGCTCTGAAGGCTTCCCCGAAGCCTGACTTAATGAGAAGCTATGAAGTGCTGGTCCCTTTCTCTGGCAGGGTGAGAACACAGCTTCTATAGGAGCATGAATACCTGCTTATTAGGCAATAATCTTCGTATTCAGACTCAGTTCTAAAGAGAAGTGGAGCCAGCGGCACAGGGGGTGGGATTAGAGGAGCCTTCTAAGTCCCTGTCTACAAGCTGACCCACAGCACTCCTTCCCGTGACCATCGGATTGCCTAAAACCTGTCAGTTACTTTGTTCATCGGCAACCTTTCATTCATCCTTGGGGTTATTCCCTAAACATTTTGTGAGTCAGTGACAGCAGAAATGGGGCTAGACACAGAATGATGAAAAAGATCTGAGGCTTTATACCCAGGAAAGTTACAGTCTAGCCACTGAGACAGGTGCAAGTCAGTATGGATTAAAACATCATCTCCAGAACACATCTTTTTTTTTTTAACTTTTTATTTTATGTGGGAGTATAATCGATTAACAACATCGTGATATTTTCAGGTGCACAGCAAAGTGACTCAGCCATACATGTACATGTAACCATCTACCCTCAGACTCCCCAGAACACATCTTTTTAAAATGCAAATATATCTTCTCCAGATAATTTACAGACTCTCAATTACCCACTGGTACAGCCAAGTTAATCAAGTTTCTATGAGAGACGTGAGCTGAGAGGGAATGGAACACAGAACAAAACGTATTGATGGGTTGGCGTAAAGTGGGGAAGGGAAAAGTCAGGAGCGTTGAACACAGACTTTGGGAGGAGTCGTGTAGGGAGCAGACTGGACATGGATAGAGTTGTGTGATGGGGGCAGGTGGGATGGAGGTGCCGCAGGTCCAAGCAGGGGACAGAATGTGCGGTGACGAGAGGGGAAGTCACTGAAGGCCAACCGTGACTGTGTAAAAGCCCAGTTCACATTAAACTCACTTCAGAAATCGGGAAGGGCTTTTGAGACATTGAAACTCTCTGCGGCTTCTCAAAGGAAAATGCTGAAGTCTAGAGAAGTCAAGTGACTTGCCCAGACAGCGAAGAGGCAACAAAGCACGTGTTTGCATCCTTATCTAACCTCCATGAGCAATACTGCCTCTCGCAGTAATGCCAACAGGGGAGGGGCCTTTGTCTCTCTTCTCCCTTTGGAAAGAAGAATTGATGAAGATCTATGGCTCTACTGATCCTGGAACATATTGGTTCTGAGATTCCAAACTAAATCTTCCATAAGTCTGTGACAAGTATGGACATGGGTGTATATTCAGCCTCTTGGAGAAGATGTTCATTCATTTATTCAGTGAATATTTACCGAGCGCCTTCCTTGTGCCCACCACTATTCCAGGCCTGGAGGTAAGAGATGAACAACACAGAGTCCCTGCCCTCCTGAAACTTACCACCTGGCCAGCGCTCTCAGCCTTTCTTACAGACACTCAGATCGATTTCCTGCTCATTTCAGAAATCTCTCTTAGGCACACATTTGACAAATAAAGGGGCTTAAAAAAATTTATAATAAGGATGAAAACGAGGCCATTCTGATGTTCCATTGCTCTTTGAAAAAATGTCTAGTTTGTTAATTTTGTAGAGAATGAGTGTTGATCTTGCAGAAGGCAGCAACATTCTGTTAGAAAATGCAGTGATTTCAAAGAAGGCCTAGTTTATATTGAAATTTTATTAAGAACCTTTGTTAATTAGGACTCTGTGGCTTGTGTGTCTACCACTGGGACGGGAGGTTGAGTCTCCCTCATGATGATGACATGTAAATTAATCTCAGAGGAATTGCAAGAGGCTGAGATGTTCGGTACTTAAATACTCTCACTCTGTCTGGCAGATGGGAACTTTTTGCTACACGTGATTTCCAAAGTATCTAAATTTACACGTCTTCTGAATAGGGGGAAATTGGGGCTCCAGTTGGTTTGTTATGAGTCTGGAAGTCTCTTTGCTACATCTGGGATGCTGGGGCAGACTGAGACCAACAGAGTCAAGGATGCCAGCCTGGGTCACGAGGCCTTAAGGAGACAGCATCTGGTTGGACTGCCTGGGGTGTCCACTATAAATCCAGCGGGCTGTGGGAGCCTTACGTGGAGTTTCAGGCAGGGTTGGGGTGAAGCGGCACCACCACTGCCAGGATTCTCAGCCGAGTGGCTGGGAGAGACCTGTAGGAGCCATCCTGCTGGCAGCTAACAGGGGTTTCTGCTCTATTTTAAACCAATTCTAGTGATGGAGAGAGCCCTGCCTGTGATGCCTGGTGATGGTAGTGATGGCTACGTGCTGCTGGAGGGGAGGGGTGTGTGATGAGAAAGTGTGCAAGAGCTCAGATCTGACCCCCAGCTCCGGCACTCCCACGCTGCCGGTCTTACCTCTCTCTGCCTGTTTTTCCACCGTAGAACCAGAAGTGATCACAGCACCCATCCCCTCGATGTTGTGAAACTTAAATGAGACAATGGGCACAAAGGACAGAGCATAGTGCCAGGCACAAGGAGGCACCTAATAAATGATGGTGATGATGTGACTGGTAGCACCCATTTACTGAGGGTCTGCATCAGGCTCAGTGCTCAGGGTGTAACACACGAGACATAACATTCTTCACAGCAACCTGAGTCACTTTGCTTGTTCGTCTAGTCAAAATCCTAATGTTCAGCCACATGACCTAGATGCTCAGGTCTTCCAAAGAACCTGCACAGAGGGCTCCAGATCTGTTTTTTTTTTAAACAGCTTTATTAAGATATAATTTGCATACCTTAAGAATTACCCATCTAAAATGTACAATTCAGTGATTTTTACTCTATTCATGGAGCTGTGCAACTATTACCACTGTATGATGTTAGAAGATTTTCTAAATCACTCCAAAAAGAAACCTCATCCCCATTAGCTGTCAACCCCTAATTTCCCTCATTCTCTCCCAGTCCCAGGCAACCGCTAATCTCCTCTCTGTCTCCACGTACATGTCTGTCCTGGACATTTCATATGAATGGAATTGTATAACATGTGGCTTTTTGTGACTGCCTTCTTTCACTTAGTGTCATTTTTTTCCTTCATGTCGTAGCATCCATATCTATTTTTGAATGAATGTCAGTCATCTGAGACATGTAGTATTAGGTCCATTTTGAAGATGAAGAAACCAAAGTTGCTAATGGCCACCCAAGTTGAAAGCGCTTGAGCTGGGGTTTGCACCCAGGTCTGTGTTGGATCCAAGGCCATTCTCTTGTCATTCACTTTCTGGCCTCTGATTGGGCCTCTGCATCACGCTGTGCACCATCTCCAGGGAGAAGAGTGTGGATGCCCCAGGCCTGGCCCCTCCTCATTGCTGTGGTTGTGGGAGTCCCTCCTCCCAGGACTCTGATATTCTCCATCCACCTGATTGACGGAGGAGGATATGGTTTCGTGGCTGGATACCCACAGGGTGACTTCCAGGACTTGTGTTGGCCAGTCTAGTTCTTTTGTCCATTTTTCAAGGGTAATGACGTGAACTGGAAAAGTTATAGACGTGAAAATGAAGGGACAGATATATTTTCTGGATTCAGAGCCCAGCGATCCAGTCACCTGCTGTAATGGAGGAAATGCCATCTTTCTTGCCTTGTCTTTAACAGCAGATTGTAATTAAACACTACGAAGTGTATGATGGCCCTCCTCTCCCGGCCCCAGGACTTTTCCTGAGACGTGAGATGTAGTATACATTTCTCAGCTGCTGTGGCAGCATCGGGGCGGTGGGCATAGGTGTTTGTGGAAGGAAAAGGCCTACTACCAGCTGGCTCTTGGGCAGGGATATGTGTCTTTGTTGTATGTTCCATGGGGACCTACGTAGTCTATGATGACGAGACAGCACGTCCTATGAAGTACTAGATTCCCATGTTTTTCCAAAACTGCTTCTGTCTTACTGTTCTCTCATATCCTATTCTAGGGAAAAAGGCTCCATTTGATCATTAAAAAGGCAAGTGAGTTTCCCATCTTGCTTCTACCAAAGAAGAAGGAATGTAACCTTATGTATTACCTCTAGGTTCCTTTAGAAACACCATGAAACCTTATGTTGACTTAAAACTAGTGGCACTTGATCTTTGAATTAGCAAGTTGCTGAAAGTACATTAAGACCCCAGGACTTGGTTATGCGCTTGTTTGGTAGATTTCTTGTGGAAGTGGCCCCACACCTGGTCTCAGTTCACGTGAGACGTTGAGCCTTGTGTGATGTGGCAGACGCGCCAGTGCCCATCCTTACCCCTTCAGTGCAAACTGGCTAACTTTGATGGCCAGTTCTTGCGTTTTGGGCCTTTCTCCTTAACTGAGCCTACTTTGCTGGTCCCATGGAAGGCAGAATGTGCAGGGGAATTAGAACACCCCAGGAGCATCCCTCAACCGATGACTGATGGGAGATGGTATAAATACCCTGTTCCCTCAGGCCTGGGTACGATAAATCAGGAATATGTTCTGCAGTGGGAAAAATTCCATTCTTCCATAGTGACAGCTAGCTTGGTGCCGCACTTTCTTTTTTTTTTTTTTTTTTTTTTTTGCGGTACGCGGGCCTCTCACTGCCGTGGCCTCTCCCGTTGCGGAGCACAGGCTCCGGACGCGCAGGCTCAGCGGCCATGGCTCACGGGCCCAGCCGCTCCGCGGCATGTGGGATCTTCCCGGACCGGGGCACGAACCCGTGTCCCCTGCATCGGCAGGCGGACTCTCAACCACCGCGCCACCAGGGAAGCCCGATGCCGCACTTTCTGTTGGCTTTCTTGGCGGCCTTCTGACCCGTGTCTCTCTTTTCCATTTCCCTATTGGTGCTTTCTTCACCTCCCAAACAACTACTGTGCTCCAGTCCTTTATCTCAGGATCAGCTTCTGGGGGAACCCAAATTAAGGCATATGGTAATGTTTTACCCTTCCCTTGCTTCTCTACCTTATTCCCCAGCCAGCTGGCTTTGAGTGAGAGAATAGGGTAAGGGCCCCAAAATGCTTCTCAGGCAGGCTAATGGCTCTCGAGGGATATTATCTATAGCTAATCAGCAGCTTTCTCTTTAACACAAATCCTGGTGCTGGTGAGTAATCCAAAAAGCATGAAAAGAGAGCTAAGACTTGATGAGTCTCATCTCAGCCTCATCAAACCATTTCGTTTCCATAATTCCATTTCTCAGGAGATGGCAAAATGAAATAGTTGATTCTTGTTGTTTGCTGTAGTTACCTTCCATAAAGTCTCTGCGAGTACTGAATTAGTGAACACTGGACCATTGCTTCTAGGGGAAATCTAGAGTTAGGTTCCTGCAAGCCTCTGGTCACCACATTTCCATCAACTGATCTATACATAACCTTGTTCATGTGTGTTTCTGTTTAAAGATACCTTACTTAACATGTATCGTTGACTCATTAACATTGAACTCTCGGCCAATGGCACTGTTACTCATGCCTGATGGAAGCTTACCTAGCACACATGTTTTCTCCGTAAGGGCAATCCTAGCCTTGCACTTAGGAACATGAGACAGCACTTAGCACTATGCTTGAGTGCAATCTTAAGCAGTGAAATGACCAACAGAAAGCACAAAAATGTGAAAAGCATGGCACTAAATAGACCACAGAAAGGACACTTGCTTACAGTATGAGAACTGACACAAAGAAGGCAGAGAATTTCCTTATTTGACCTCAGTTGGGAACGTGTGTGTTGCAAGACTCAGTTTTTTTGCTGCTCTGCACCTGTCCACGAAGGACTGTGAAAGTGCCATGAGTATTGATTTGGGGGTTATAAATAAATTTTAGCAAGTAGGAGAATTTGCATATGTGGAATCTGTCAACTTTCTTTTTCATCCCAGTGCCTTAAGGCTCTACTTCAATTCAGTATATTTATTACACATGTGTGCCAGACTCTGTGATAGATTCTGAGGTGTTAGGAGATGCTCCCCGCCCTCCAGGAGTCCCCATCCTGCTGGCACAGGGGATTAAAACTACGACACAAGACAGGGCACATACTCCAGAAGAGAGGCAAACAGTTTCATGGGAGTGTGAAGTGGGGGTGGATTTGAGAGTACAAGTCAGGATGGACTTCACAGTAGCGGGAGAGTCTTAGATAGGTCTGAAGAGACATTTCGCATTTTGAGCATTTCCTACGTCACTGAAAAAAAAGGGAGCAACTGGTCAGAAAACATCATTTCCCCCACGCCCCCCAAGTCGGCCAGACTCCCTGCATCTGTACCTGCCACCTTACCTTTATCCCTCTATGGATGCAGTGTGTCTGCTGTCCAAGGCCAGCCTCTCCACTTGTGCCGGGGGCCCCCACCTATGTTCTCTTGCTTCTCCTCTGTGCCCTGAGCCGCCCTCTCTCCCTCTCCACTGAAACATCCCCACTCACATGTACACGTGCTTCAGTATCTCCCCCCATCCCCTTGACCGCCCCCATCCCCTCCAGCCGCCACCTAATTCCTGTTCACACTTCACAGCAAAATTGCTGGAAAGAGTTGTCTGGAGTCACGGTCTCCACCCTCTCTTCTTTCTATCCATCACCACTTCACGGGGGCTGCTCTTACCGAGGTCACCAGTGGCTGCTGAATCCTCGTTCTGTTCTTTTATCTGAAGTGTCAGTGAGGATACTTTCAGCTGAACATGGCAGAATGTCCCATTTAAAGAGGCTCAAACAATATGGACATTTACTGTTAAGAGAGTTATCATCTCACTGAACAAGGGGGCCCCCAGGCTGTCTCAGCTGCTCTGTAATGCTACTAAGAACGCAGGCTTGTCCAGCTTCTTGCCCTGCCTCCCTTTATCACTGGGCAAAAGCTCCCTAATGGTGGTAAGAGGGCTGCGGATGCTCCAGCAGGCATTATGTTGTCTAAACACAGCATGGGAAGTGGAGTGGTCTTTTTCCTTATATTTCTCTTTTGATCATGGAGGATTTCTCCTCCTAGGAACTCCACAGCCTACTTCTCCTTACATCAACCCCTAAACCAATCACTGTCAAAGGGGAATGGTATCATCATTATTGGCTTGGACCAGTTAAGATTTATCCCCTGAGTCTGTGACTGGGGCCCACCTTTTTTGAATGTGTTGCCATTTAACCAACATTTAAGTAAAATTGGGTCTGTTAGTGAGGAAGGGGGAGGGGCTCATGTAAAAGCACATGTAGCACCTGCCACATCTTCCTTGACACCTCAAGGCCATTTTGACAATCGACCACTCCCTCCTTCTGGAAGCATTTTACTTCTGTCACTTGCTTTGGGACATTGTCTCCTCTGAGTTTACTTTTACCCTTGTGCCACTCCTCAGCTTCCTGTTGTCCCCTTCTCCAGTACTCTCCCTCTCAATGACTGAATGCTCAGGCACTTGTACTTGAGGGCCTTCTCGTCTCTGTCTGGTTCTCCCCAGGTGATGTCAGCAGTCCTTAATGCCTCCCAAGTGTGCCTCTCCAGATTTGCACAGCCACCTGCATCCTTGGTGTTTCCATTCACATGTCTTCAAAGACTGAAACAGGACTGTGGACTTCCTATCCCAAACCTGTGCCTCTGTGATATGTCCTCATCCCAATAAATGGCACCACCATCTATACAGTTGCTGGAACAAAAATCTAGGCATGATGAGTGAGTCCTTTCTTTCCTGCCCTCTGGCATTTCACACCCCATTTATCAGCAAGTCATGTCAACTGTGACCGCTACAATATATCCAGAATCTGTTTGTTTCTGTCTAGCTCTCACCTCTCTAGTTCTAGCATCCTCAGCTGGATGGCTGACGATAGTCTTCTTATTGGCTTCCCTACTTCTACTCCTGTTCGCTATACTCCATTCGCCACAGAGCAGCCAAAATGATCCTTAAAAATGTAAATCAGATCCTATCATACCCAGAGCTTAAAATTCTTGAATAGTGTCTCTTTCCACGTTAATTATGAGCTTCTGATGCTGGCCTGCAAAACCCCGTGTAATGATTGTTGCTTACTTCCTCTCCAAACCTCAGCTACAGCCTAGCTCTCTTTAGACTTATTTCCATTCCTTGAATACACCGTGCGCCTCCTTATCCGAGGGCTTTTGTAGGACCCTCCTGGAGTTCTCTTCCACTGGATCTTCATGTGATGGGCTCCTCTTCACTTCCGAAATCTCAGCCCAAATGCCACCTCCTCAGAGATGCTTTTCTAAACAGTCACTTGGGCAGCTCATTCTCTGTCACAGCACACTGTTATAATTCTCTGCCGTATGCCAATCACTCACTAAATGTTTTTCTTTCTATTTATTAATTTAATAAGTAAAGACTAAAAAATTAATAAACTAAGATGACTGAAATGGTATCTCCATGAAGACAGGAGAGAGTTTTAAGAAGGGAAACATAATGAGCAGTGTTAAATGCTCTACAAAGACTGAAGATAATGATGATGATAATGAGAGTAACAGCTACCGTTTATTGTTACTATGAACCTGGCAGAGTGCTGGGCATTTTGCATACGTTATCTTATTTAATCCTGACAATGTCTCTATTTCAGGGAATGTCATCATTCCCATTTTACAGAGGAGAACATCAAGGCTTATGGAGGTCAGGCACAGTGCCTGGCACATGGTAGCTTTCAATTAATATTTGCTATGTTAGTGAATGAATTTTCCCGAGGTCTTGGAGTTCCAAATGGTGAAGATGAGAGTCTAACCTAGGTCTGAGTGAAACCAGAGTCCGTAACCACTGGACTATATTTCCTCAGATGGCGATTGAAATACTGAAATACCCCTTAACAGATTGAGAAAGAAAAGTATAGTACAGGATAGATGATTACTTATTTATTTAAAAAACATTATAAATGAAATTAATTTTTGGACCAAAAACCTTCTGAATTTTGGACTCCATAAAATTCTTTTGAAGGGATAATAAAGTTTTGAAAAAATGTTAGGGATGAACCCAGATTGAGTGATTTCCTTATTTTTTTTTAATTGAAGTATAGTTGATGTACAATGTTATATATGTCACAGGTGTACAATATAGTGATTCACAATTTTTAAAGGTTATACTCCATTTATAGTTATAAAATATTGGCTATATTCCCTGGGTTGTACAATATATCCTTGTAGCTTATTTTATACATAATAGCTTGTACCTCTTAATCCCCTACCCCTATCTTGCCCCTCCCCCTCCCTCTTCCCACTGGTAACCACTGGTTTGTTGTCTATATCTGTGAGTCTGCTTCTTTTTTGTTATATTCACTAGTTTGCTGTATTTTAGATTCCACATATAAGTGATATCATACAGTATTTGTCTTTCTCTCTCTGACATTTCACTTAGCATAATACCTTCCAAGTCCATCCATTTTATTGCAAATGTCAAAATTTCATTCTTTTTTACAGCTATTATTCCATTGTATGTATATACCACAGCTTCTTTATTCATTCAAAGTGTTGATGGACACTTTGGTTGCTTCCATATTTGGCGGTTGTAAATAATGCTGATATGAACATTGGGGTGCATGTATCTTTTAGAATGAATGTTTTTTGGGGTATTTTTTGGATATATAACCAGGAGTGGAATTGCTGGGTCATGTGGTAGTTCTATTTTTAGTCTTTTGAGAAACCTCCATACTGTTTTCCATGGTGCCTGCATCAATTTACATTCCCACTAACGATGTACAAAAGTTCACTTTTCCCCACAGAGTGATTTCCTTATTTTTTTAGCACTTATTTATATTTATTTATTTTTGGCTGTGTTGGGTCTTCATTGCTGCATGCAGGCTTTTTCTAGTTGCGGTGAGCGGGAGCTACCCTTCCTTGCACGTGTGGGCTTCTCATTGCAGTGGCTTCTCTTTGTTGCGGCGTGCGGGCTCTAGGCGCATGGGCTTCAGTAGTTGTGGCTCTAGAGTGCAGGCTTAGCAGTTGTGGTGCACGGGCTTAGTTGCTCCATGGCATGTGGGATCTTCCTGGACCAGGGCTCGAACCTGTGTCGCCTGCATTGGCAGGCAGATTCTTAACCACTGCACAACCTGGGAAATCCTGATTTCCTTACTGAAATACCCCAAGGATGCATTCTAACGTTACACCCAGGTTCATTGTGCAGGGAATTGTTAAAACTCGGTCTTTGGGATGAGTGCAGTAAGAATCCCAATTGTAGACGCTGAGCACATTCTACACTAAGTTCATGTCTGACAAGCTAGTAGAGCACTCAGTGCTATATGTTTTCTGGATGTGTCGGCTTTTGGTTTATTACAAGACATACACTTAGTGCCTGTGGTTTGTTCAGCACTCTTGTAGGTTGACCGAGACTTCACACAACATTAAGGACATAGTCTTGGCCCTGGCTGAGTTCACAGTCTGATCAGGGTGATGAAACATACTTGTGGATGAATGCAAAGTCACAAGTGAAAACCTTACTCTAATGGATGAAGAATGTGAGGTACAAGATGGATTGGAATAAGAGATGGAAGAAGCAGATGGTTCTGAACTTCCATTACACAGGAGGAAGGGATGCATGTGGACTGGTAGAGAAGAAAGGTGGGGGAGAACGTTCTAAGCACAGGCAAGATGGTGTACATTTGCAAGATTTGCCCAAGGGGCAGAATGGGCGGAATCTCCCTGCAGAGGGATCAGAGGTGGGTTTGGAAGAAAGGATTAGAGAAATGAGAGCTGTCAGTAGAGGAGGTGGGATGTGGCTGGTCGTGGGGAGCTACTTGGGGTTCCTGAGACCTGATGTGACATGAAGGAATATTTGTAAGGGATTAATCTCGCAGCAGGTGTGGGACATTTGGGAGCAAACAAGATTGAAACTGGAAATACTAGTTAGGGGGCAAGATTTCTTAATTTCAGTCTTTCCTGTGCCACTTCTGATTTTTAATTTTTCTGCCATATTTAAATATCATCTGTACCACTATTTACTTAATATTTTTCTGTAAGTAGATTTCACTTTTAAAAGTTTAAATAAATTCAGCTTTGCCTTAAGCAGTAATATCTACCACTGTTTAGTTAATATTTTTCTTTGAGACCCTCATTTAAAAACTAAATAAGTTTAGCCCTACCCCAAGCAATAGTACCTTTAAAATCATAGTATTCTGTACTAGTTATAGTTTTCCTAGTGCACACTATAGTAAACCCATGGCCATTATAAAGTTTTCTTCTGTATGTCACTTGAAGTCATCTTGTTTACCACCAACGGTTCATGTGCTGCGCTTTTGGGAACACTCAGGGCATTACAGCTCTCTACTGTGACATGATGGAATTGAATAAATGGAGTTTAGCTTACATTTATTAAATACTTACCTTGTACAAACTACTGGCTGAGGGAGATGAAAATACGAATTACATACAGTCTTTGCTCTTAATGGATTTGGAGGGAAGCAGGGAGCGAATGGCATACCAATAAGAAGGTGAGATGTAGGCTTGATGAACCCAATCCCAGCCATGTGGAGCAGCTTTTAATTATGCCATCTGATATCAACTCTGTCAACCGGGCAACACTATGGAACTAGACTGGTTGAGCACTCCTCAAATCCATTTCACTCCAGCAAGTATTTTCCAGACACTTCCTGATGCTTTTGCGACTATGAAGGAGAGTACAGTGTTTTAGGGAGGGATAAACCAGCAACCAAAGGATGAAGTGGGAGGCAGAGTGGGCTAAGGACCATAAGAGAGATGCACTGAGTGTATGCTCAGGGCTTACGAGAGGAAGGGTTCAGAGCCAGCTCTGGGGACTAGGAAAGACTTTCTAGAAGATGTGCCATTTCAGATGGACTTTAAAGCAGCGGTCCCCAACCTTTTTGGCACCAGGGACCAGTTTCGTGGAAGACAGTTTTTCCACTGGGGTGGGGGGATGGTTTTGGGATGATTCAAGCGCATTGCATTTATTGTGCATTTTATTTCTATTATTATTACATTGTAATACATAATGAAATAATTATACAACCCACCATAATGCTGACAGGAGGCGGAGCTCAGGTGGTAATGCGAGCAGTGGGGAGTGGCTGTAAATACAGATGAAGCTTCCCTCACTTGCCCGAAGCTCACCTCCTGCTGTGCGGCCCCGTTCCTAACAGGCCACAGACAGGTACCGGTCCGTGGCCTGGGGGTTGGGTATCCATGCTTTAAAGGATGAGATGATGTAGAAGGCAGTGATGGAGGGGTTCTCGCAGAAAGAAAGGCATCAACAAGGCACCAAAGAGGAAAACGGAGGCATTTGTTTGGGAGAAGGGCAAGTCTCCAGTTGTTTTGTGGGAACTTGGGGAGATGAAGGTGGAGAAGCAGGCTGGGGTCTTGTGGGCCCCTTAGATGCTGGGCCGAGCATGGATGTATTTCTGTAGGTGGTCAGGAGCCATTGAAGGCTATGACGTGTGCTAAGTTGCACCTTATGAAAAATCTAAATGGATCTCAATCGGAGGGTGGAATAACAGCAAGCTGGAGACTACTAGGAAGAAACTGCAGTAATCTGGGTGAGAAACGATGAGGTCCTGAATGGTCATCATGGCAGAGGTCTGGGGTAGAGGGACCAACGGGGAAGTGAAGAAGAAAGGTCTAAATAGAGGGTCAGTCCAGAGGTCTGGGGATCAACTGGCCATTGGCGTAGTGGAGTCCATCATTTCTCTTAAATTACAAGGAGAGCAGTTCATCCACTAGGTATGAGATATATATTTTTTTAATTTTCAGATGATGAGAGTAACATTTACTAAATACAAAACTGAGAGGACGGGCTTCCCTGGTGGCGCAGTGGTTGCGAGTCCACCTGCCGATGCAGCGGACGCGGGTTCGTGCCCCGGTCCGGGAAGGTCCCACATGCCGCAGAGCGGCTGGGCCCGTGAGCCATGGCCGCTGAGCCTGCGTGTCCGGAGCCTGTGCTCCGCAACGGGAGAGGCCACAACAGTGAGGGGCCCGCGTACCGCAAAAAGAAAAAAAAAAAACAAACAAACTGAGGACTAGACTAAAAAAAGGTACTCTGTGGCCCACCTGGTCTCTGCTTCCCTGGTGACAGGTAAGATGACCTCTCTTCCTTCCAACACAGGCTGCCCATGGGCAAAGGACTTGAATAAACATTTCTACAGAGAAAACATACAAAAGACCAACAGGTATAGGAAAAGATGCTCAACATCACTAGTCATCAGAGAAATGTATGGGGAAAGAAGACAATGGTTGCAATTCTAGTACATGTGGAGGAGGGGGAGGATGTGTCCTACAGGAAATACTTTGCTGTGAAAAGACAGAAGCAGTCCAGGCTCTGTTAATTCCTTTTATTTTGTCTTTAAGTATACACAGGAGAAATAGCTGTGTAACTGGATTCTAGAAGCATTTAGGTCAACACTGGAAAAGGACATTATTATTATTTATTTTTTATTTTTTGCGGTATGCGGGTCTCTCACCGCTGTGGCCTCTCCCGTTGCGGAGCACAGGCTCCGGACGCGCAGGCTCAGCGGCCATGGCTCACGGGCCCAGCCGCTCCGCGGCATGTGGGATCTTCCTGGACCGGGGCACGAACCAGCATCCCCTGCATCGGCAGGCAGACTCTCAACCACTGCGCCACCAGGGAAGCCCTGGAAAAGGACATTATTGCTCTTGGCCTTTATGTGGGTAGCATATCCTGGGGAACTGGCGGATCATATTCTGTGATAGGTCATTTGAGTGGCTTGTTTTTATCCGTATAGTAGTCATTTTCCCCTGCAATGTGTCTATATTTGGGGAAACTTAGGTGACAGGACTCTTCTCTTCCAACTTCCTGTTTTCCACCTGAAAAGGATCTGATGTCCAGTGGCTGTGGATGCAATTCTGCCTCTACAGGAAGAGGAGTCTAATATGAATACGGTTAAGCAAATGGCAGATGAAGGCTTAACGAGAACACGGTTTGGAATTTGACATTCTGATGCAGAGCAAGAGAAGAGTGACTCACTGATGCTGGTGGCAACTGTCACTGGAAAATTTCCCAGAGAACCTTTTAAATTTATGAATCTCCAAAATCCATGTATTTTCATTTAGTCTTTGCCTCTTTATTTCCTGTCCTTTTATCTCTTTCGTGTAATGCCTATCTATCTCTGTAGTACCCAGAATAAAACGCACCAATTTTAATTGTAATGAATAGGGCGTAGTGACTCTTGCGGGCTGCTCTGGACAGGCAGTGAAGGCTGAATCATTCTAATGGGAACTCCATAGGGAACCTTGCTCACTTGCCCTCATCCCACCACGGCGCAGGGATTGGTCGAGCTCCAGGGACTCTATAGCCAATTTAGCCATACAAAGGAAAGGAAGAGTCACTGTTAAGTGGATCTGTATTCCCAGTTATCAAAGATGCCAGTGCTATCTCCTGGCTAATAGGAACCCAAAGTGTGCCCTGAGGATGGTGCCAGATGTTTCTGAATAGGCCTTATGTTTTATGGTCCCAGATACTGCATACTTAAAAATAGTGTCTACCTTAAAATTAGCTATTAGCCAGACACTAAACTTTTAGAATCTATTACTGTATCTAGGTCTCCATTTCCCTGAAGAGGCAACAAACTGTTTAGACTGAAGCTTGTTTATTTTTCCAATGAATTTAAGTGGAAGGTTTGCTGAAATGATGTATTTAATTTTTAGCATGAATTTCCATCAAATTTTCTTTTTAAATGATGGAACCTCATTATAATACAGCTATTAGGAAATGCATTCATTTGTTATAATGTGGCTGTTAGGAAATGCATTCATTCATGCATATGTTTATTCATTCAACAAACATATATTTACTGTCTGCCAGGCTCTGTGCAGAACTCTTAAAAATATGGACAAGAGCCATGTTTTGTACTTTTTAACATTTCTCCAAGAGAAGTGCTCTGTTGTACAACATTAATCCCAGGATGCATTATTTTCATTATATGTCTGAAATCAGAATGTGTCTTACTACCAAAGGTATGTAATCCTTTATTGACGATGTTAATTTTTTAGAGGTACATAAAATAATGATGCATTTGTAATTGATGGTGTATTAGATTTGATAGGAGATATTTACACAATACTATTACTGATACCATGCTTTGACCACTATTATGGGGCCATTTGGAGTTCCGTACTAATGTTAAGCCTCTAGTTTTAGGCATTGAAGTTGGTTCAGGGATGCTAGATCTCAGATGCCCAGATGTCCACATCTAAGAGAGTAGAGTCAGAAGGTTTGTGGAGAGCCAGGGGTTCAAGCTGCAGAGGCAGTAACAGCAGGATGGAGAGAAATTCTCCAATGCCTCGCGTCTCTGCATCTTCTCCCCTTTTCTGGTCTGCTACGTAAATCCAGTGCAGCATGACTCTGCCAGACAGACAGAGCAGGAGGAATGAGAAATGGCACTTAAGGCTGTAGCGTGGGAGGTGGGAACTGGCACCCAGAGAGGCTAGGGTCGGTGTGTGTACCTGATGAGGGTTAAGTGAACAAGGAAGTTACAAGGACGGCAGCAACATTTATTGAAACACTCCATTTATCAAATGCCTTATTATTGCCCATTTAAAATACGCTATTTTTTCGGTTTTACTGAGATATAGTTGACAAATCAAATCATAATATATTTAAAGTGTACAATGTGATTATTTGTTATATGTATATATTGTGGAAGGATTCCCACTATTGAGTTAATTAAGACATCCATCCTCTCACATATTTACCTTTTTTTGTGTGGGAACACTTAAGTACTACTTTCTTAGCAAATTTCAATTATACAATAAAATATCCTCAAATATAGTCACCATGCTATACATTAAATCAAACCTTATTTATCTTGTATGCTTGTACCCTTTTGATAGCCTCTCAGTATTTCCCCCACCCCCTGGCAACCACCATTCTTCTCTGTTCTGAGTTTTATTTTTAAAAAATTTTATTTCATCTATAAGTGATACCATGTAGTACCTTTCTATGTCTGGCTTATTTCATTTAGCATAATGTCTTCTATGTTCATACATCTTGTTGCAAATGGCAGGCTATCCTTCTTTTTAAAGGCTAAGTGGTATATCTGTATATCACATTTTCTTTATCCATTAATCCATTGATGGACACTTAAGCTGTTTCCATACCTTGGCTACGGTGAACAAAGCTGCTGGAGCATTAAAGTCTACTCCACTTCAACATGCTGCACGGCATCCAAAGTCTCAGAACATGAAGTGAATTTATGTCCAGTCAAGAGAAGTCCCAGAAGCCAACCAGGGTCAGAGCAGTGCACGGACAATGACATATAGTAGCATCAAAATCCAAAATTAGGGCCACTGAGCAGAATTCTAGTGATGTCTTGAGTAACTTCCCTGTGTGCTGTAGCCCAGGTGCATGGACTGGCCCAGATTGGGAGGGGACAGATGCCCCGCAGGTCCAGGGAAGTACCTGGTAGCTTGATGAGTTAAGTGCTGAGGTTTGAGAATTTTGTTACTTTAATCAAACCTCCAGAGAGCAAAAGTGCTATTGTAGCTACGGTTCCAGAACTCTGTGATGGGTATTTTAATAAAGCCCATGATCCCAAGAGAAGTTTGCTGTAGGGATGAGCTTACAGTGCATAGCTGAGGGCTGATTAATAATTTTAATTATGTTTCTAGTATTTGTGGAGATATTCTGCCATCATTGGATTCCTTTTAGATTTTGATTCCATGTAGATCTCGAGGAAATTTTAAATGTTTTCGTTCATTATTTAAAATCACTGTTATTTTGCTGAGAGCTATTGAATAGCCAAAAGAATTTTACATATGATCAGAAAGAGTCCAGTCTTCCAAACGCCAAGGGTAGCTGTTCAAATCTGGGAACTAGGAAGAATTTGAAGTTGTTCACCTAAGTGTATTTCTAATTTATTTTCATAGGTGTGACAGAATAAAGTAGCTGTTTATTAATATAGAGGAAATAGCTCCACTGAATGGTCAGAGCAGCTGTCTTTCTAATGTTGCATGCAACACAAACGATTTCACTCTTGTCACCACTGTCTTTGTCATCATAAACATTTAAGTACATAACTACTCCTTGCCTTGTGCGAGGTGTCCCACAAAGAGGCTTGTTCCCTGTCTTTTAGACTTTCCAATATAAGAACAGAACAATGAGGAAACACACATAAAAATACGTTGAAAAGATTTAGAGTATTCTGAATGAGAATATTAAGGAATGCATAGTGAGAAATTTATAACCTCTACAGGGTCATAGGTGACTGTATTTAAATGTTTTCTAAGGGTAGAGAGCAACATTATTAATACACGAAGAGGGGAAAGTTGGGACAGTATTCTTTAAGTTGCTTATTAAGTTTAGGTGGAGAAAAAAAAGGCCAGTAATTTTTCAGGTCAGGATTTGATGCTAACCTGGCAATGGTGATGCTGGAATTTGTGCTCTGGGGACCAATCAGAACCTCTTGTGGGATTTGCCCATGTAGTGGGTATGAGGCCATTTAGATGTCAAGATTGACTGAGACCTGAGCTTCATGGGCATAAACACAGCTGCTGGATAAGCCGATGTATCTGTTAGGATAATTTCTATTGCAGATGACAGAGAACCTGGCCCCAATGGGATCCAGCTCAAAAGGGGATTATTGAGTCTCATAACTGAACAGTCCAGGTAGAGTTCAATCTAGGGCTCAGGACTAAATGCATCCAGCACTGAGTATTTCTTCATTTCTTGTTTTGTCTTTTTTGCATTGCTGTGTTCTTGGGCAGGTTCCTTCCTGGTGGTTCTAAGATGGTTGCCACTGGCTCCTGGGCTTCATCCTTCCAGATTCATATCCTTCAAGAAAAAGAAAGCTAAATTCTCTAAGGCTCAAATGAAAAGCTTGCATCTGAATTTTCTTGGTCCTGACTGGCCTGTGTAGGGTCAGAGACTCATCTTTTCACCAATGGTGGAGAGGGCGGGGATCATATGTGCTGATTGGCTTGGCCTGGGTCATGTGCTTCAGGCCTAGAGGCTCGGAGTGGAGCCCAGAAAAGCCCAGCACAAGGACTGAGAGTTGGGTTGGAGTGGTTGCCTTAAAAAATATCAGGGTGGGGAATTGCTTGGTGGTCCAGCAGTTAGGACTCTGTGCTTTCACTGCCAAGGGCCCGGTTTTGATCCCTCGTTGGGGAACTAAGATCGCGCAAAATGCTCTGTGTGGCCAAAAAAAAAAAAAAAAAAAAATCAGGGTGATTTTGCTACTACATGGCTGCTAATGGATGCTGAGAGAAGGGATGAGGTGAGGAGAGAGGGCAGATGAGAATGAAAGCTGGGATACTGGTGGGGAGGTTATTGAAGTCCAGGCAAGGAATCATGGTGGATTGAATAAAGAGAGTGGCAGTTGACATGGAGAAGGGTGGACAGGTTTGATTTATATTCTGGAGATGGAATGCACAAGATTTGCTGATGGAAGCTGTGTCGAGGGTTGTAAGAAAACGAATTAAACGTGACTCCCAGGTTTGTGGACAGAGCGGCTTGGGAGAACAGTGGTACCATTTTTTGAGATAGGAAGACTTGAGGGTTTTTGTTTGATTTTGTTATTATTAATTTTAATCAACTGTGTTATTTTGACTCTGTGGGATTTGAAAAGCCTGTCAGATATCTGAGTGGAAATTTTAACTAGACAGTTGGAGATAAGAGACTGGAATTTAGAGGATAGGGCTGGAAATATAAATTAATGGACATATGAATCTGTAAAACGAAGGGGGTGGCTACAGCACTTTTAATTTTTTTTAAAGCTGTGTAATCAGTTTATGAAATGGGTTGGACTTGTCGGGAGTACAAAGAGAAAATGCCTTTATTCTTCTTCAACTGCTACCTTCACTCTGTTCTGTTAGGCCAACCCTGGATGATATCTCAGAAATATCCCACAGCTTTTCCAGGCACTTAAAATAAAATAAGTAAAGCAAAATAAAATAAAATACAGTAAATTATTTTCAGGCCTTCAAAAGTCCAGTTTAATATAAACTCAAACATCAGTCTCTCCATCAATTCAAAGCTCTCCTTTTCCTGCAGGTCAGGCCTGCCTGAGATAACACAAACCAGCAGTGGACAAGAATGGCCTTGTTTGCTTTCTTTTTTTCCTTGTCCAAACTCCTTCCCCGCCTGCTTTGCTGCTCTGGCTCATCCAGAGTCAGGTGGCAAGGAGAGGGATGATGAGAAAGCAAAATGTTTTGTTGATACCTGGCTGATCTGTAGCCATGGGATACCTACCCTCTTTGCCTTCCAGATTGAGTGGGGTTATAATGCCCAAACCAACTGCTGGGTTGACCAGCGTGAGCTCCTCCGGAACAGGTTAGACACTGTTCAGACAAGGAGAGGAAGGAGGTTATCAGGGTCTACCCAGAGTCTGTGCTGGGATGATGACATGAAACAAGAAAGTGCTCTCCCCCTGCCCCCCACTCTGAGCTGTGGTGCCACCACTTGTGCAGGTCCCTGGATTTTTTCCTGCTGGTGGGCAGGCTGTGTGGTGTGGGGTGTGGAGTTTTACCCATCTTGTTTTCCTCCCAGGACAACTCTTTCTCCACCTGTTGGACTGCACCCTTGAGCTTAGGAGACATAACATCATTTTAGACATGTTCACAGATTGGCTAATAGAAAAAAAAAAAAGCTTGTTAAATAATGGCAGATAATTTTTCACAGAACTAGAACAAAAAATTTCACAATTTATATGGAAACACAGAAGATCCTGAATAGCCAAAGTAATCTTGAGAAAGAAAAACGGAGCTGGAGGAATCAGGCTCCCTGAAATCAGACTATACTACAAAGCTACAGTAATCAAGTCAGTATGGTACTGGCACAAAAACAGAAATATAGATCAGTGGAACAGTATAGAATGCCCAGAGATAAACCCACGCACCTATGGTCACCTTATCTTTGACAAAGGAGGCAAGAATATACAATGGAGAGAAGACAGCCTCTTCAATAAGTGGTGCTGGGAAAACTGGACAGCTACATGTAAAAGAATATAATTAGAACACTCCCTAAGACCACACACAAAAATAAACTCAAGATGGATTAAAGACCTAAATGTAAGGCCAGACACTATAAAACTCTTAGAGGAAAACATAGGCAGAACACTCTTTGAGATACATCACAGCAAAATCTTTTTTGACCCACCTCCTAGAGTAATGGACATAAAATTAAAAAATAAACAAATGGGACCTAATGAAACTTCAAAGCTTTTGCACAGCAAAGGAAACCATTAGCAAGATGAAAAGACAACCCTCAGAATGGGAGAAAATATTTGCAAATGAAGCAACTGACAAAGGATTAATTTCCAAAATATACAAGCAGCTCATGCAGCTCAGTATCAAAAAAAATCAAACAACCCAATCCAAAAATGGGCAGAAGACCTAAAAAGACATTTCTCCAAAGAAGACATACAGACTGCCAACAAACACATGAAAGGATGCCCAACATGACTAATCATTAGAGAAATGCAAATCAAAACCACAATGAGGTATCACCTCACACCAGTCAGAATGGCCATCATCAAAAAATCTAGAAACAATAAATGCTGGAGAGGCTGTGGAGAAAAGGGAACCCCTTTGCACTGTTGGTGGGAATGTAAATTGATAGAGCCACTGTGGAGAACAGTATGGAGGTTCCTTAAAAAACTAAAAGGAGAACTACCATATGACCCAGTAATCCCACTACTGGGCATATACCCTGAGAAAACCATAATTCAAAAAGAGACATGTACCACAATGTTCACTGCAACACTATTTACAATAGCCAAGACCTGGAAGCAACCTAAATGTCCATCAACAGACAAATGGATAAAGAAGATGTGGAACATATATACAATGGAGTATTAGCCATAAAAAAAGAATGAAATTGAGTTATTTGTAATGAGGTGGATGGACCTAGAGTCTGTCATACAGAGCGAAGTAATTCAGAAAGAGAAAAACAAATACCATATGATAACGCACACATATGGAATCTAAAAAAACGTACTGATGAACCTAGTGCAGGGCAGGAATAACAACGTGGACGTAGAGAGCGGACTTGAGGACACGGTGGGGAAGGGGAAGCTGGGACGAAGTGAGAGAGTAGGATTGACATATATACACTACCAAATGTAAAGCGGATGGCTAGTGGGAAGCTGCTTCATAGCACAGGGAGATCAGCTCAATGCTTGTGATGACCTGGAAGGGTGGGATAGGGAGGATGGGAGGGAGGCTCAAGAGGGAGGGGATATGTGGATACATGTATGCTTATAGCTGATTCACTTCGTTGTACAACAGAAGCTAACACAATATTGTAAAGCAATTATACTCCAATAAATGTATTAACAAGTTATGGCAGATAGAGTTAGGGTGTCCATGCATTCTGACTTTTTAAGACTGTCTCCATTTTGAGTAATTATTTTTTCAGTAATGATGACTGATTAAATGCATACTGTGTGGGACTTAAATTTTGGATATTTGTAAGGCTTTACATGTATAAAATCACAGATCAGGAAAATTCAGTGGCATATCGTGGCTGTCTTTCCTCCTTCCCTCCCTCCCTCTCTTCTACTCTCTCTCACTTACTCTTCCTCCCTATCCCCTTCTCTCTTTCTTTCTTTCACTACTTACTGTGGGAAAGACATTGGGTTCAAAATTTGGGATACAAGGATGAATAATTATTATTCCCTGACTACCAAGGATTTATAGTCCAGTAAAGGGATTCATTCATTCTATCCAACAGACATTTATTGAACATCTGTGATGTAGCAGGCACTAATCTAGGTGCTGGGATGCAATGATGAACAAAACAGATCAGATCTAATACCCTAGATGGGGAGTTTATACTTCAGTGGGGGAGATACACGATAACCAAGCAAATAAGTACAGAATACAATTTCACCTGTGAAGAAAATAAGGTCAGGCAGTTGGCTAGAGAGTGAGTGGCCCTGAGGGTGGAGAGTAGCCTTTCTGCATTGGGGTGGTAGCATTGAGCAGGGCCGGAGCGTTGAGAAGGAGCAGCCCTGCAAGGATCGGGGCAAGCATGTACCATCCAGAGGGCTCAGCAACGGGGAAATCCCAGAGGTGGGAGCTAACTTGGAAAAAACTGGAGGATGAGTGAGGCTGGAGGGTGTTGAGGAAAAAGGTGAGGTTAGAGAGAGAGGCAGGGAGGGAGGTGGATGCTCATTGAAGGGTAACAGGAATCCTCAGGAGGGTTCTAAGGAAGGGAGTGTTGGGGTTGAATTTGCATTTTTATTTATTTATTTTAGAAATATGTACTTTTTAAAACACATTCAGTAATATCAATAAATATGTAGATGCACAGGCCAGCTGCCCATGGATGTATTGTTTGGCCTGTACACTGTTTTACAAAATACAGAATTAGCTGCCAACATTAAAAATATATATAATAATTCACATTTTCACAGATTTTTCATCAATGTTCTAGTTTTCTCAACTCCTCCCTCATCATTTTTCTTCCTAGTGAAGACCAAACATACCAAGTACTTTTCTACAGTGTTGCTTGTTTTTTTTTTTTTTCACACACGAACACTGTATTTTATTTTTACAAGAGAGAAATAGGGGCTTCCCTGGTGGCGCAGTGGTTGAGAGTCCTCCTGCCGATGCAGGGGACATGGGTTCGTGCCCCGGTCCGGGAAGATCCCACATGCCGCGGAGCGGCTGGGCCCGTGAGTCATGGCCGCTGAGCCTGCGCGTCCGGAGCCTGTGCTCTGCAACGGGAAAGGCCACAACAGTGAGAGGCCCGCGTAATGCAAAAAACAAAACAAACAAAAAAACAAAAGGAATCCTCCATGGTAACAGCTCCTTTACTTTGCAGTGAAAATTGATTTGTATATTTTTTACCTCTGAGTCCTTGTGGGATTTTTTTTTTAAATTCAAACAGAAAGTCACAAAAATTACAATCGTCCTCATCAGTTCACTCAGTCCCATGTAATTAATTTTTTTTTATCTTGACCTTTTGTTAGCACTTTTATGAGTTCATCAGTTTTCCATTAGAGTTCTGAAAACGCTTATTCATTCAGTTCAGCAGTATAGTCAGTTACCAGAAACCTGTACTTGTCAGAGTCTTTTCCATGAATTCCTTGAAGATGAAACCCTTTTATAGGAACATTTTTGCAAAAGCATCAGAGTACACCCAGAACTGTCTGTAAATGACAAAAGACTTAAAAATGACCACGGTTAAAGATTTGATGAAAGTTCATAATCATGCAATTGACAAGGAAATTTAGTTATTTCTGAGATATACATTTTAAAGTAATAACTAGAGTTATGACTTATAACATTATACCAGAACATATAAGATTTTTAGAAATTTCATGTAATGTCTGAAACATTTATATTAACATATTTCCATACAAATAACCCAAAGAAAGTTTCGTATTAGTTTTTTTTTGTTGTTTGTTTGTTTATCCTGCAGGTTCTTATTAGTCGTCAATTTTATACACATCAGCGTATACATGTCAATCCCAATCGCCCAATTCAGCACACCACCATGAGTTTGCATCTTAGAAAGAAGTCTCCTGGGCTGTGGGCTGCGGCGTGGTGAGTGGGCAGAAGCAGGGTCAGCAGAGGAAGGGGCTGGCTGGTTAGGGTGCTGTTGTACAGCTTGGACTGGGCGGTGGGGTTGGGCTGGGGAGAAGGGGGAAATCAGGATCTTCTTGGAAGGAAGAGTTGGCTGGATTAAATAGACAGTTCAATCCACAAGTTCTGGATAAAGGTCAGGGCTGGGGATGAAGATGTAGAAATCATCAGTCAGATGAACACGGAGTGAGACAAAATGTGAGAGGTATCCATTTGACTTAAGAAGAGCATCATTTTTGCTTTAGAAAATGTGGCACCTAAATTATGTCAGTGGTGGGGAAGGAAATAGTATTCATTGTGTTGACTACGTACCAAGCACTGTGCTAGTTGCTTCACATATAGTATTTTTCATGGCATAAGGCTTGAGAAACATCCCTAAGTGCACTGCAGTCTGGTACCCACTCTGGAATCAGATTGCTAGATTCAAATCCCAGCCCTGGGAATTCCCTGGCGGTCCAGTGGTTAGAACTGTGAGCTTTTACTGTAGTAGGCCTGGGTTCTATCCCTGGTCGGGGAACTAAGATCCTGCAAGCTGCGTGGCCAAAACAAAACTAAACAAAACAAATCCCAGCCCTGCTTCTTACTAGTCCTTCTGTGCTTTGTTTGCTCATCTGTAAAATGGGGTAATACTAGTACTTACTTCATAGAGTAATTTTAAATGAGTTAATACATGTAAAGTATCTGGAATGGTCCTTGGTACATAATAAGAACTCAATAAATGGTAATGATTTGAATGTTGCTGTTTGCTCCTTATATGATACGTTCAACAGATGGAAGAGTAAATTGTGTTATATATAATAAGAGCATTATTTTAGAATCTTGTTTCAACTTGTTTATTGGCCAATGTGTAAGATGCTTGGGTTCTGTTCCTGGTTTTTGCCATGGTTCAATTTTATATGCAATTCCTCTTCTATAATATGAATTAAAACCACTTTCTGTTGCTATGGCTGTAGAACAAACCACCCCAACTTACTGGCATGAAACTAACATTTAATTTTGCTCATAGACTCTGTGGTTTGGAAAATCAGGCAGGACTTCATAGGGATGGCTTGTCTCTACTACATGATGTCTGGGGCCTCACCTGGAGAGACTCGAAGGCTATGGGTGTTAATGGTGGTGGTGGGGGGGCTGGAATCAACTGGAAGCATCTTTGCTCACGTGACTGGTAGTTGATACTGCCCCTCAGCTGGGATCTTAGCTTGGCTGTGGGCTGGAACACCTACACAGGACCACTCCAAGTGGTCTCTCCACATGGCCTGGTTTGGGCTTCCTCACAGCAGGGCAGCTGGGTTCCAACAGTGAGCGTCCCATGAGAACTGGGAAGAAGTGCTGTGATCTTTTATGACAGCTTTGGAGGTCCCATAGTGTCCCTTCTGCCTTAGTCACAAGCCTGTTCAGATTCCAGGAAAGGGGGCATAGGTTCCACCTTCACAAGGGAGGAATATCAAAGTCACATAGTGACAAGAGTTTGTGGGATGGGAGATATTGTGGCTGGTTCTGGAAAATTACAGTCCACCTTGAGGCTTAACTGGGAGGCCAGTTATGAGGGGCTGATTGGCTTAAAGGATCCAATACATTTCTACATTTGGGACATGCTCTGAAGTCAGGGTCTCCTTTATCTATTAACGGACTTGACCTCTCTTGACCTAAGTTGTGTTGGAATTCAAAGGTTGACTTGTTAGGACTGGTAAGCTCTCTCTCATTTAAGAAACCCTGATGGAATGTTGACTTTGTGCAGGGCCCTGTGTTAATTGCCATGGAGAGCAACTCAAGATACCGCAGGAAGCCAACAAGCTAAAAGGTGAAGACGGATACTGTTGGCTTTCAATTAAGTAGTCTCTGGAGAGGGAGAAATGACAATCCCTAATGATAGTTACAGTAAAACTAGTCAAGGGCTTCCCTGGTGGCGTGGTGGTTAAGAATCCGCCTGCCAACGCAGGGGACAAGGGTTCGAGCCCTGGTCCAGGAAGATCTCACATGCCGCAGAACAACGAAGCCCATGCGCCACAACTACTGAGCCTGCGCTCTGGAGCCCGTGAGCCACAACTACTGAAGCCCTCCTGCCACAGCTACTGAAACCCACGTGCCTAGAGCCCATGCTCCGAACAAAGAGAAGCCACTGCAATGAGAAGCCCACGCGCCGCAATGAAGAGTAGCCCCCGTTCTCAGCAATTAGAGAAAGCCCGTGCACAGCAACGAAGACCCAATGCAGCCAAAAAAAAAAAAAAAAAAAAAAAAAAAAAGCGAGTCAAAACGACACACGAAATGAGTTTAATGCAAACATATTCAGTTAGCATTACATTCAATGTTCAGGAACATGTCTCTCATTCTGTAGACCTTATCTATTAATTAATTATTATTATAACCAGCAATTATTAAATACTTACTGCAGCCATTCGATATACTAAGCACCCTATGAGTATGATATCATTTATTTGCAGTGTAATCCAATGAGGCAGGTTACTTTACTGTACCCCTTTTATAGGTAAGGGAGAGAGTAGTAGAGAGGTTAAGTGACACAGGCTGGCCTTTGTACCCAGGTCTTCTGCTCCCACAGTAGATGCTGAAGGTGGCAGGGCTGGTTGGTGCAAAGCTGGGACTAGAACCCAAGTTCTGGATATTCTCTTTGGTGCTCTTTCTCCAGATTCTTTCCTCCAGATTTGTGGTTTCCAATTGTGTTCCATGAATCTTCTGGGTCACAAGGAGGTCTGGCGACCCAGTGCAGGGATTGAGAGGGAGGTAAAGCTGGTATGACTCTCGTGCCCTAAATTCCAACTATTTGGTCTTCTTTGAGACACTATATTATGTTATATTATATTATGCACAATGTGATATATAATGATATAATTTAATATATCTAGTATTTAATATATTGTATTAGTAACATATAATACAATATGTAATATCCAAGACCAGTGTGGAACAGATCAGAGGCGTTGAGATTTTTAGAACAAAATTCTCCCTCCGAATGGAATTCTACATCCATATCTATGTAATTTCCACCTAAAATTTGAATTTTATTCAACTCCACTGAATTTCCACTCAAAATTCAAACTTTTAGAACAAAACTCTTCCACTTGAAGGAGAGTTCAGTTTGATCTGTATCTTATGTCTGTTAGGTTTCTCTGACGCCTTCCTTCAAATGGAATTTTGTATCTATAATTTCCACTTAAAGTTTAAATTTCATTCAATTCAATTGAATTTCCACTCACAATTCAAACTTTTAGAACAAAACCCTTTGATGGAAGAGTTTTGTTCTAAAAGTTTGAACACCTCTGATCTATTCCACATCGTTCTTGGATATTTTCAGTTTAAAGATTTGGTCTGTAAGCGGTGTCACTGTCTTTAACTCCGGGCTTAAGAGCTCAGTCACTAGTTAAAACCTCTTCTGCCGGTAAAATCTGCGTTATCATCTGCTTTAAAGTGCCCACGCAAGCACTAATCCATAAAACCAAAAGTCGTAGAAAAGGGAGAAAGAGTTTATTCTATTTTTTAAAAGTTCAGTTAGATTTAGATCATCTGTCTGTTAGATTATCCTGACTGATGTAGTATGTAAATATGTCCCAGAAAGAGTGATCCTACTGTGATCTTTGTTTTCAGTTTACTTTTTCACATTGGGTTTTCTTGATGGAAAGTGATTTTAAAAATAGCCTTAAAATGTGATGATCACCCTCTTCCTTAACAGACTGCAGAGTTTGATAGATGCATCCAGCAATCGTTCACTTGTGATAAAAGGAAATGTGAAATTTTAGGCACAAGAACATTTCTAGCTCATGTCCAGATTGTAGGGAGATCACAAACTTGACAGAGCTGAAGTTGCCTTGAGAGGCAGGGTTGCCATGCACAGCTGTGCAGGTTGTGTACTGCACTTAGTGGGCACACATCAAATGCTGGTTTGAGAGAAACTGCATTATGTGCTGTGGGGAAATGTAGCTGACAATGACATTTGAATGGAAAGGAGCTACCCCTGTACTTGTGATGCTACTTAGAGAACGTCATGAATGGGCCTCACATGGAGGTTCTCAATGAATTAAGTGGTTGTGGCACTCTTGGCTGTGCTTGAGGAACCAAGTACCTCATGACATAACCTACTTTAGCACTGTGGCTGTGGAGCATATGGCTTTGCTGAGGTCGGCACCTCGCAATTAGAGCAGCTTAAATGCATCTGGCTTGTGAGGGGCCATTAAAAATCTTTAAATAGCAGGGAACTCTTGGAAATACCCACAAATTCCAAGACAGCCGGGCTGAGCCATTCACTATTTTAATTGGTCAGACCAATTTCTATGCCTTCCTTTCTCCTTCTAGGAGGTGGAGGAGACATACCCACAAGACTGTATTTCAAATGACCTCTTCAGAGGCAATTTCAAAGCAATTAAGTACAGGCTGAACCCAAAGTGTATGTCGAATTAAATATCAGCTAGGATTTTCTATGAAGATTCTATTCCTTGGTTAAGACTGGAGAACCCAGAGGTTAGATTTAATTCTCTATGAAAATGTTTTTTTTCTCTTGTGGTTTTCCCCAAGCTTTGCCATTTATGAGGATCTTGCATCCACAGTAAACATTCCTTTACGTGGCAAGCTGAATGCAGTACTAAACTAATGTTATTGGGCGTGCCAGTACTCAGTATCTAATTTGTGTTTGGCTATAGGATTTTGAGTAATGTCCCATGGTTCTTATAACTGGGCAGTTCCTTGAAAGGAAATGTTTTTATAGTTTTTATAGTGGCTCCTTAATTGTGACTGATTCATCACACGGAGAGTTTGCCTGGGTAACAGATTTGGGTCTGAGGGTCTGTAAGAAGGTGGTAGTGTGGAAGAGGGGTTTAACCCTTGAAAAGGATGTCAGAGCAAACTCTGTACACCCTTGCTTTATGACCTGCTTCTTGGGGAGCAGCTTATGGACCAGCATGGCAGCTTGGTAGATTACCATGTGATCCATACAAAGATCTGCTTGCTCTCTGAGACTTTGGACGCCTTCTCTAGATCCTTGAGTGCTGGGCCTTTTCTGAATGACATGGGAGTGGAAGAGAACACCCCCACCCCCATTCATCCATCCTTTTGCCTTGGTTAGCTCCTAGGCAGCAGGGTTCTGCTCCAACATCTGTGCCCACTGGTGCCTGAGCACAAAAGGTTTTGACAAACTGCTGTTATATCCATTCTGTGAACATGAATTGAGCTCTTATTGTATACTGTGCGTTGGGATTGGGACTGTGGGCCATTCAGAGATGGAAGGGTTCAAGGGGTCTCTGGAGGCATTTACCCTCTAGATATTTTGGGGGTGGAGTGAGATGATGGTCTAGCAGGAAGCTCCAACCTACATTTAGCAGCTCTCTGGTGTGGAAAATTCCCGTGGAAGCTGGTTTAGCCCTAGGATTTCCCTGGCAGCACTGGCTCTTGCCTTCATCAGACCCCATTTGGTCCCCCCGCCCCAAACCTAGGTGTTGCTAGGTTTATTGAAGATTCCCTTCCCTACTTTTTAAAGATCTCCTCCCCCGATTTTTCAGTAAGTCTGCTGATTCCTTGAAGACTTCACTAGTTAGAGCTATTAAGAAAATTTCAAAACACTTCTTCAGAGAACTGGATTGGTACTTTTTCTGCATCGCTGTCTCCCCAGCCTCTTGAGGACTAATTCTTTTCCCTTTCAGGTTTCTCTCTTCCTCTCGCCCTCGCTTACTTCCAGCCTTTGAGAGCTGCATTTGCAGTAAATCACAGAAATGTTGCTGATGTCAGCAGTACTGATACTGCATTAGAGGAGCTGCTGTAGAGGAAATTATCCAGTGGGTGATGCTGAAATGCAGAGCCATTCTGTAGCGTGTTTTGTAGAAACCGTTTTCTCCCCTTGACAGATCTCATTCATTTTTGCAACTTAGTAGGCACAGTGGAGGAAGAACCACCTAAAACAATTTTTTTCTCCATCTAAGTTTTTTGTCGGAGTTTTAGTGACAATGAATGAGCAGGGTACACTGAGCAGCTAGCTACATTGGCGAGTGAAGACGGCTGAGGCTGCTTGCAAAGCAGAATGTACTGGGGCGTTGAGACTCCATCTCAAAGACCCTGGGAGAAGGGCAAAGTGAGGGCACACCTCATTCTACATAAACTGTTCTTAAAAATAGATAAGCATAAACCAAAGCCCATTTTAGAGGCACACAGAACTTGCTTTTTAAATGCTTTTTGCAAGAAATCCTTTTGGAGAGTAAATATCCATCTTGCAGAGGGATTTTCGTATACAATTCCAGGTTTGTTTGTAGTGAGATACACTTGCATATCTTCAAGGCATGTAACCTGACTGCCATCTCTGAGCAGGGAAGCAGGGCAGCTTGCCGCGCGGCACTGAGGGCCCGCTGAGGAAGGACACTCTGGATTTAGAATGGCAGCAATCCCTGAGCCTGTTCTGTTTCCCTGGCAGCGTTCAGCAGCCTGGATGAGGACCCTATGCAGAGAAGAGGAATAATGTAGAAGGGGCTATTTCCAGGTAGTTCCAGGAAAGGACAGGAGGGAAGGGAGTTGAGTCTGTGAGCTGAAGGGTGTAGTGTTGAACGTGGAGTCTAAGCTGAGTGGGGTAGGAAGAAAGAGGACGTGGGGAGGGCATGAGAGGGGGCAGGAGAGTAGAGGCAGGATGTGATGGGGGAGTAATTAAGCGAGACAGCCGGAAGAATCGGATGCGCAAGTCAGCAGCAGTTTTCTGTAACTGAGTACTTCTGAGGTGGGGATGTTTCTCGCGACGACGCTGACGAGGTTCAGGATGTGGTCCAAGAGGAGGCAGTGGTCGTGGGTGCTGTTGGTGCCCCACGAGCTCTCCCGGCGCGCTTTCCTGGCCCTGTGCACCCATCCTTCAGAGTCTGTGTCCTTTCCCCTTGTAGCGCGTGCCCACGGCCTTTTTCAGAGGACTTCCCTGGGTTTACTGGTGCCTCTTTTCAGCAGTGTTTCAGGGTGTTTGTCTCCCCTAGGGCTTTTCCGTAGCCAGTGACAGGTCACAGGAGTGAAAGCCTAGCTCCCTTGCTTTAGGGTGAGACAAACGCAGGGATGTAATTTATGCTGCAGAGCCCCCACGGGCTCAGGCAGAGACCAGGGGCCTCACCTGGAATTGCACCTTTGCTTGGTTTCTTGCCCTTCGTTTTCCTGCTTCCTCGCTTCCTTGTGGGCTCTTCTGGAAGCACTGCTTAAATAACTTGCTTACAAACCAATCTTCATCTTGGGATCTGCTTCTGGGGAACCTGACCTGAGTCAGTGGTTGAAGTGGAATGGAGATGGTAATGGTGCTGAAATCAGGGAAGTGGGAGGCGCGGGTACTGGGTGGGTTCTCTGTGGGACATTAAAGTCATTCAGGAGGAAAGCAGGACCTGGATGGTGGAAGGCGTTGGGGAGAAGTCAGGTCTACCACTGACAGCCATAAAGCAGAGTAGGAAGTAGAGGAGCCAGAGGGCTTGGGTCTCAAAGGAACAGGGGCTTTGACAGAGTGTGGAGTATTGGTTTTCTGGGACAGCCTGGTCCTGATGCTGTGGGTGAGGGAGATTGAGCAACCTCTACCTGAATGCCACCCTTAGAGGGCAGTATCCTCAGGGGAAGCCCAAGTGTCAGGGAAGAATGCGGAGGAAGTAGGGGAGGTCTTCAGTTCTGCAGCAGGGGGTCCTGCGGTATCTTTGGAAAGGTTTGGAATGGGAGAGGAAGGGCAGGTTGGATCAGAGCAGAGGAAGCAGAGAGTAGAAGACAGATCAAAGCTACATGGAGGCCTCACTGGCCTTGCACTTCTTAAAAGAATTGATCCTTTTCAGCTTCCTGGTGGATGGTGGCTTGGCAGCCCGAACTCTGAGTGTAAAGTTTGGTACTATTCCTGGCACAAAGTTGGCATGTATTGGCTGAATAAGTGAACGAATGACACATCAAGTTTCTAAATACCCCTTCCTTTTTCGTTATTGTAAAACATTAGCACACTCATCACTTCAATGTATTTTACGCTCTGATAGATACGGAATTTATCCAGGTACCTGTACCCACCTCTGTCACCATCGTAGGGTGGGATGCAATGAACAGATTTCCTGAGGTTAGAGAATTAGGCAGTAGCATGGGTTATGGACTTAAGTCACAGAATCTTTCTCCCTAATGGACTAACACTGTTTTTTTGGTTTTCCTTTCTGCTGTGGATCTGTAAAAATAATTGGTTAAATGAATATAACTACTCAGGATCTATGTGCTTGTGACCACTGATACCGAAGGGACTTTATTGAGGGGCTGGAGGAATGCCTGTGGAGGGCGAGGTAGGGCTGGGGAAGTAACACGGACCCTGAGGCCATGTAAAGAGTTGTGGCATTGTAACTGCGGGGGTTTAAGAAGCAGCTAGATTGGAATTTTAGAAGGATCTCTTGGCTCCAGCCTGGTTGGGAGGGGTCTCCTGCAGAGAGCTGCAGGAAAGGTAACTAACTGCTTTTGATGTGACACTTGGGAAAGGCAAACCTAGCTGGAAGGAATGGGTCCTGACAATAGGATTTCAAACGCTTGGCCCCAGGGTAAAGGAGGTGTTTGGAGAACCGCAGCTGTTTATATTATTTTTAATCCCAAAGGGAAGGGAAAAAAACCTTTCCTTTTAAAAGTGCTCTAGCTAATTTAAATTGTGGAGGAAAAACTTAGAGCAGGAGACAAAATATATTATTCATGAAGCATTTTGGAACAAAGGAACCCCAGCTGTGGCTGTGCACCTTTCAGCCTTGTGGCTGTGCACCTTTCAGCCTTGACCGTGGAGTCAAAAACGACAAATGAGTCCATCTCGCCAACATGGCAGAGTCTGGGGTCTGTTGGCAGAACCAGAAGGTAGGCAGCCCTGGATCCCGAAAGATGAGCAGACCTGTGGGAAGTGCCTGGGCTGTTCTGACAAGCTCAGCACATACAAGAAATACCTCCGGCTCCAGGCTCTTTGTGCTCGTGTGCGTAAGTGAGAGTTCATTTCACTGCAGCAATAAAGGTATCTCGCTTGCTAGCAGGAGTAACCTATAATGCTCAGGAATTCTGGAACAGAGGTCTGTTGAAGAGAGTTTCCTGGAAGCCAGGGAGAGAAAATGGTCTATGAGAAGGCCATTAATGAGGAGTAGGATAATACTACGAGACAGTAATCAGTTCATCAAACACACCCTGAGACCTCTAGCAGACCAGGCCTTGGGAATGATGCTGGGGGTGGAGTGGAATAAGATTGACCACCTTGGGGACTTCCGTGGTGGCGCAGTGGTTAAGAATCCACCTGCCAACGCAGAGGACAAGGGTTCGAGCCCTGGTCTGGGAAGATTCCACATGCTGCGGAGCAACTAAGCCCATGTGCCACAACTACTGAGCCTGCGCTCTAGAGCCCGCGAGCCACAACTGCTGAAGCCCGCAGGCCTAGAGCTCATGCTCCGCAACAAAGAAAAGCCACCGCAATGAGAAGCCCACGCACCGCAACGAAGAGCAACCCCTGCTCGCTGCAACTAGAGAAAGCCTGCATGCAGCAACGAAGACACAACACAGCCAAAAATATAATTAATTAATTAAAAACAAAAAGGAAAAAAAAAAGATTGACCACCTTTGATGTCTAGGAAGCCACACCCTGGTGCTCCCCCTTTGCTCTCTCATTCTTTCTAGTTCTTTCTCTGTTGTCTCTTACATGTTCCTCCCTTGAGCACCATCTTTTACTCTCTTCTCATTCTGCATCTCCTTCTGGACCATTTCATCCAGTCCTGTGGCTTCAATATCACCTATATTCTCATCACTCTCAAACCTAGGCTTCCAGCTAGATTTTATCCCTGAGTTCCAGTCCCTTAAGTCTAATGTCTGCTGGATATGGCCACCTGGATGTGCCACAGAAGCTGTAAACCCAGGCCTCCTGCCTTTTCTGTCCTGGAGAACACCACGCTCTTCCAACCAGGTGCTTGGGTGTCATCCTGGATCCTGCCCTCTGCACACTTCTCACTTTCTGTCAATCACTAGGACCCGTGGATTTTACTTCCTTAACACCCCTTGTCTCTGACCCCCTCCTCTCCATCCCTTGTGCTACTGCCTGAGTTGAGGCCTCCATGCCAAGAGCCTCATTCTCCAGGCCCTGTCTGCTGGTGAAGACCCCTGACTTTGTGCCATGCCATTGGCTTATAAATACAGCAAGAGAGTTGGGGAAGATAGGAGAAACCATCTACTTACTAGTCCTGAAAGAAGAAAGAAGTCAGTGATCCTTTAAGCCCCAAATGAATCCAGCAACCTTTGTTTTCTTCTCAGGCTGGGGGTGCACTAATGGGCCAGGGCTTCAGCCTTTGGGTCCTCAAACCCAAACTGATGCTGTTCGGTCCTAGTCAGAGGAACCCCAGGAAGGCAGGCTGGAGGGAAATTCTGCCTGCTTGCTACCAGAGAGGTGATTCACCAAGGGTGATTCATTCCATTCAACGGATTTTTTTACCCTCCCCCCAAATATTTTGCGCCCATGAGTAAAAGAGAACCTTCTAGCCCTTTGTGAAGAGAACAAGAAAGCTCAGAACTGAGCGTCTGGAGCACAGTGAAGTGGATTACGAGCTCTCCTTGGACTATTTGCTTTCTGAGAATTTTGACACCTTGACTCAGAATGTCTGTCTGTGAGAAAACAGCAACCACTAGCACCAGATTCAGTGAACTCAGCAGTCAGACTTTCCTTTGGGCACGTGTGCAAACTTGATATCATAAATGCTGGCATAAGGCGGATTTGTGGATGGATGGATGAGTGAATTCAGGAACGAGCAAATTGTACCTAGGAGCCTTCCAGCTGTAGGCGCTGTGCTAAGCTCCACATTGAGACGTAGAGCAAATCTCGAGGGGAAGGGCATCTGGTTGTACTGAGGGGTGGGCAGTCCGGGAGGACTTCTTGGAGGTGGTAACACATGAAGAGAGTTTTGAAGTATGAGGAGCAGTTGGCCAGATAAAGAGTGAGAAGGAGAAAGGAATTGGGAAGCAAGACCTGTTCCTCTGGGCTTGGCATGCAGGGGCCTGGGTGTTGCTTGCCTGGGGCAAACGTTGCTTGTGGGGAGACAGCCAGGCATGAGGTCCTGGAAGGGAGTCTTGCTGCAAGCCATGGAGCCTGCATGTTCTTCTGAAGCTCTGTGGTGCCTGGAGTGGAGCTTGAGGATGAGGTGGGTGTGATCAGCTCCACGCCTTGGAGAGGCCCCCTGGAGGATGTGGAGGGTGCATTTAAGAGGGGCAGGTCTGGAGGCTGTCCCAGCAATTCAGGTGAGAGCAGGCGAGGACAGAGCCGAGTCAAGGTGGCAGCACATTCTTACCTCCTTCTTCCTCCCCTTTCAGTCTTGCTTCCCATTGTCATGGCTCTCTGTCCCAGATATTTCATGATACCTTGGTCTCTTCCATCTGGAAACAAAGCCTGAAGTTTTTAAGGAGGGCTAGAAGGAGAGGGCAGTGATAAAACCTAAAGGGAGAGCCTCATCTATGGTGGCATTTTGGGGACATGGCTTGGTTATTTAGTATGTCTAGACTGAGTGTCATTGCATTCTTTTTTTCTTTTAAAAAAATCTTTATTGGAGTATAGTTGATTTACAATGTTGTGTTAGTTTCTGCTGTACATCAAAGGGAATCAGGTATACATATACATATATCAACTCCTTTTTTAGCTTCTTTCCCCATACAGGTCATTATAGAGTATTGAGTAGAGTTCCCTGTACTATACAGTAGAAACTTATTAGTAATCTAGTTTATATATAGCAGTGTGTATATGTTAATCCCAATCTCCCAATTTATCCCCCCTCTTTACCCCCTGGTAACCGTAAGTTTGTTTTCTACATCTGTACCTCTCTTTCTGTTTTGTAGATTAGTTCATCTGTACCCTTTTTTTAGATTCCACAGATAAGCTATATCATATGATATTTGTCTTCCTGTGTCTGACTTCACTCAGTATGACAATCTCTAGGTCCATCCATGTTGCTGCAAATGGCATTATTTCATTCTTTTTTATGGCCGAGTAATATTCCATTGTATATATGTACCACATCTTCTTTATCCATTCCTCTGTTGATGGACACTTAGGTTGCTTCCATGTCCTGGCTATCATAAACAGTGCTGCTGTGAACACTGGAGTGCATGTATCTTTTCAAATTATGGTTTCCTCTGGATATATGCCCAGGAGTGGGATTGCTGGATCATATGGTAACTCTAATTTTAGTTTTTTAAGTAACCTCCATAATTTTCTCCACAGTGGCTGTACCAATTTACATTCCCACCAACAGTGCAAGAGGGTTCCCTTTTCTCCACACCCTCTCCAACATTTATTGTTTGTAGATTATTTGATGATGGCCATTGTGACCAGTGTGAGGTGATACCTCATTGTAGTTTTGGTTTGCATTTCTCTAATAATTGGATTTTAAAATAAAGGCTGTAAAGTGATGGTCATTGCATTCTTACCAGGACCAGCTTGATCATGTCTAAGGTGAACCTGTCACATGGAAACAGGAAAAACAAAGTTTGGCTGCAAGGTATGTGGAATCAGACGGAGCACACACATTCTCTTGGCTGTTCTTAGAGGCAGATCATGGCTGAAACCAGCTGCTGTGACAACCGCGGGATGATGGGGCTGGAATGGTCTCTTCCTCGTCTCTCCTTCCCTCTTCCCAACACCCACCCTCTGGTCCAGCCAGGGAAGACTTTTGGGGATTCCAGGCTCAGCTTTAACCTGAGCCTCTATGGAAGCTCTGAGCTGCCTATGCAGGTGGCCCTGGAGCAATTCCAGACCCGGGGGGGTTGGTGGTGGTTGGTGAGGGGACGCGAGTGTTCACTGCCTCTCACCAGCGTGTTGCAGTCACAGCTGTACTTTGCGTGGGTTGACAGGCAGAGTCATGTCGCTATGTGACAGTGGTACCTCCAAGGTGGCTGCATTTCACGTTCTCAGGATATCCCGAATCCTGTTTGATACCCAGCATCCCGAATGCCATTTGTTCCAGGTGCTGTGGAAGAGTGTGGGTACTCGGGTTCAGGGGTCTGAAGCTGGATCCAAGGATGCCACTGCTTACTAGCTTGTGTGATAGGCTAGTCAGTGTCACCTCCCCTGGCCTCAGTTCCTCACCTGTCCAAGGGGGATAGATAATGACCACGGCCCGCCACAGAAGGCTTTGTGAAGATAAACTAGATCTTGCATCAGATCTTTGTCAACTCTCGCACTACCTCTGAAGGCAGGGATGTGTCTTATTCATATATACATCCCCAGGGCCAAGCATGGTGCCTGGTGAGCTCATGTGTTTGTTGATTGAATGTATGAATGGATGATGCAGTAAAGTGTACGGGGCTTGGGAAAGCCTGAATAGTATAAAATTGAACAAATTCAAGCAAGAAGAAAAAGATTTCCACATGTGCCCCCATATCCACCCACATGTACAGAAAAAATGGAATGGGTTACTGTTTGGGAAGAAACATTGTAAAATGAAAATTATTGTCTTCCAACATTTTCTTTCTCATCAAGTCTTGGCAGCACTTTTGCTGCCAAATCCTTTTCTGTTGCATTGTGAGGCATACTTTATATGCCTCATCCATTATTGACACATTTTAGATGAAAGGGCTCTTTCCACCTGGAGTTTCTTTTTTTCCTAGTTTTCTGTTCCTACGGTCCAGAGAACTGACTTTGAGGTCAGGTTATTCTAGTTTTAATCCTGGCTCCACCACCTTCTGGCCACCTGACCTGGGCTTAGTCCTTTAAGCTCTCTGGGTCTCAGTTTCTTTGTCTGTGAAGTGGGCACGTGTGGCGGCCGTGAGCAGGCATGCGCCACGCAGGCCTCCAACTGGAGGGAGTATAACTGAGCAAGAGCCCGGCTGCTGCTCTGGCATCCTCTGTGGTCACATTTCCTGTGGGCTGCTTCCAGCCCGTGGCCGAGGGCAGCAGGGACCCTAAAGCAGGCCTCTCCTGGGAGACACAGGACTCCTCAGATGGCTGACTCTGGCTCAAGAACTCCTTGATGGCTGTGCTGAGCCTTCTTGGGCTGCAGGTGGTCTAGGACTCCCACACCCTCCCTTCCTTCCCGTTCTCCATCAGTGGAGTCAGACTCACAGTGTGTCTGCTGGCTGTCCTCGCCACCTGACTGCATTTCCCTTAATAAAATCCATACACATTTATTTTTAGTTTTTTGAATTTTTGAATTTTATTTCATTTTTTTATACAGCAGCTTATTAGTTATCCATTTTATACATATTAGTGTATACATGTCAATCCCAATCTCCCAATTCATCACACCACCACCACCCCCTGCCACTTTCCCCCCTTGGTGTCCATACGTTTGTTCTGTACATCTGTGTCTCCATTTCTGCCCTGTGCATTTAATCCCCTCTTAGCATCTGCTTCTGGGAGGACCTGGACTCACACAAGGGAGGTAATACCTCATGGTAAGGACCAAATGCAACAATGTAAACAAGTGCTTTTCAGAGTCACAGGCACAAAGTGAGCGTGCAATAAGTGGCAGGAACTCCTATTATCTGCACCACCACTGTCACTATCATCTGGCCGATTTTGCTTCTTTGGTGGCTCCAGGCACAGAGAGCTCCAGTGGCAGATCCCAGGTCACAAGGCAACTTAGTATTAGAGTGAGAGCAACTGTGGTTTCTGAGCAGAAGAAATAGATTAAATAAAATATCCTTTGTAAAACAGAAATATAGATCAGTGGAACAGAATGGAAAGCCCAGAGATAAACCCACGCACATATGGTCACCTTATCTTTGATAAAGGAGGCAAGAATATACAATGGAGAAAAGACAGCCTCTTCAATAAGTGGTGCCGGGAAAACTGGGGAGCCACATGTAAAAGAATGAAATTAGAACACTCCCTAACACCACCCACAAAAATAAACTCAAAATGGATTAAAGACCTAAATGTAAGGCCAGACACTATAAAACTCTTAGAGGAAAACACAGGCAGAACACTCTACGACATAAATCACAGCAAGATCCTTTTTGACCCACCTCCTAGAGAAATGGAAATAAAAACAAAAATAAACAAATGGGACCTAATGAAACTTAAAAGCTTTTGCACAGCAAAGGAAACCAGAAACAAGATGAAAAGGCAGCCCTCAGAATGGGAGAAAATATTTGCAAATGAAGGAACTGACAAAGGATTAATCTCCAAAATTTGTAAGCAGCTCATGCAGCTCAATATCAAAAAAACAAACAACCCAATCCAAAAATGGGCCAAAGACCTAAATAAACATTTCTCCAAAGAAGATATACAGATGGCCAGCAAACACATGAAAGGATGCTCAACGTCACTAATCATTAGAGAAATGCAAATCAAAACTGCAATGAGGTATCACCTCACACCAGTCACAATGGCCATCATCAAAAAATCTACAAACAATAGATGCTGGAGAGGGTGTGGAGAAAAGGGAGCCCTATTGCACTGTGGGTGGGAATGTAAATTGCTACAGCCACTATGGAGGACAGTATGGAGGTTCCTTAGAAAACTAAAAATAGAACTACCATACGACCCAGCAGTCCCACTAGTGGGCATATACCCTGAGAAAACCATAACTCAAAAAGAGTCATGTACCAAAATGTTCATTGCAGCTCTATTTACAATAGCCAGGACATTGAAGCAATTTAAGTGTCCATCGACAGATGAATGGATAAAGATGTGGCACGTATATACAATGGAATATTACTCAGCCATAAAAAGAAACTAAATTGAGTTACTTGTAGTGAGGTGGATGGACCAGAGACTGTCATACAGAGTGAAGTAAGTCAGAAAGAGAAAAACAAATACTGTATGCTAACACATATATATGGAATCTACAAAAAAAAAGAGGTTCTGAAGAACCTAGGAATAGGACAGGAATAAAGACGCAGATGTAGAGAATGGACTTGAGGACACAGGGAGGAGGAAGGGTAAGCTGGGACGAAGTGAGAGAGTGGCATGGACATATATACACTACCAAATGTAAAATAGATAGCCAGTGGGAAGCAGTCGCATAGCACAGGGAGATCAGTCAGTGCTTTGTGACCACCTAGAGGGGTGTGATAGGGAGGGTGGGAGGGAGATGCAAGAGGGAGGAGATATGGGGATATATGTATATGTATAGCTGATTCACTTTGTTATGAAGCAGAAACTAACACACCGTTGTAAAGCAGTTATTCTCCAATAAAGATGTTTAAAAATTTAAAAAAAAAAGCATCCTTTGTAAACTTATCCAAGTTAAGGAAAAGACACAATCCAAATCCTTTTCTCGCCATCGAAATGTGCAGTCATCTTTGCTAAAGCAACCTACTCCATTTTTCATCAAATGCACAAAACGTTTTGTAACATTCTGAGGTCCCTGCCAATACTCGTGATATGTACAAATATACTTCAATCAGTAAGTCAGGGCGGCTTGCATTTCCCAAGAACCATGAGGGGGTAAAAAAAAAAAAAAGAAAAAAGCGGTCATTGTTATTCACATTTGTCATATAAGGAAACAGAAACTAAGTGGCGGTTTCAAGGTCACCCAGACACTGGTGGGTTTGGGATCGGAACTCTCTGGGCTTTGTTTCTGGTGTTTTGGAACTCAGGGATTGGTGGATTCTGTTCAAACTCTGCTCCTAGGCTCAGTCTCTTAGCAAACTGGCACCAGGAACTGGCCTGCAAAGACCTTTCTCAAGCCCAATTCTGCCCAGCCTCAGGGGTGCTAGAAGCCCTGGAATCATCCATGATGCAAATAAAGTCAGTGAAGGAAACTGATCTCCATGCTCACGGCCATCATTTGTCACCCAGAGAGGCTTCATCCTAATGTTTTTTACCTGATGCTGTGGAGCATGTTCACTAAGTAGACTGTCAACCCCGTGAAGCTGGGAGGGACCGTGCCATATCCTCACCACAGCACAGCCCCATTTGGTGCTAAATAAATCCACCCTCTTGAGGGTGGTGGTGATTCTGATGGGGCTTCTGTTTATAGTCCGAAGGAGTCATCATCATCACCAACAACAGAAAACAAATATTTGCTCTTGGCCAGGCACTGTGCCAAGAAATGGAGATCCAATGATGAAAAGTCAAGCCTTCTGACTCCAAGGAGCTCATAGTCTTGTGGGGAGACGGTCACATCGAGACTGCCTGGAGAGGCCAGGATGGCTTCACAGAGGAGGCAGCTTGGAGCTGAGACTCAGGAGGCCGGGAGTTCCCCAGGCAGATGGGGGGTGGGGAGGGGACTCCTGGCAGAGGGAACACACGTGAAGGAGTGGAGGTGTGAACAGAGCACTGCTGTGTTAGAGGACCTGTCCAGTGTTGCTGGAATGTCAAGCTGTTTTCCATATGACCCCGCCATCCACCACTGTAGGCGTGGTTTGGAGGTGCCAACATTTCTTCCTGCCTTTCCTTTTTCATTAGAAGGTTCTTTTCATCAGCCATCAATGATTGGCTTCCCACTATGTGTCAGGCACTGGGCAGGTTACTGGGGTACAAGAGATGAGGGGGGTCGACACGGTGCCTGCTCTCCTGGAGCTCTAAGTCGAATGATGAGCAAACAGGTTCTGTCAACATCATAGTGTAGAGAGTGGGGGCCAAGGGAGACCTCATTTAGTGGGGGGCGGTGTATTAGTTTCCTGTGTCTGTTGTAACAAATTGCCACAAACTTAGTGGCTTAAAACAACACAAATTTATTATCTTATGATTCTGGAAGTCAGAAGTTAAAAATCTGTCTTACTGGGCTGAAATTAAGGTCTAGGCAGGGCTGGATCCTTCTGGAGGCTCTAGGGGAGAATCTGTTCCTTGTCTTTTCCAGCTTCTAGGGACTGACTACATTCCTTGTCTTATGGCCACATCACTTGGACCTCTACTTCTGTCCTTAAATCTGTTTCTTTCTCTGACCCTCCTGTATTCCTTTTATAAGGACATTTGTGATGACACTGAGTCCACCCAGATAATCCAGGATCATCTTCCCAACTCAAGGTCCTTAACTTAATCAGATCTGCAAAGTTCCTTTTGCCATGTAAGGTAACATATTCATAGGTCCCAGGGATGAGGATATGGGCGTCTTTGGGGGCTGTTATTCTGCCGACCACAGAGGGAGCAGGTGGAAGGGGAGGAGGTGCTTCTAGAAGTGGTATTTAACCCCCAGACTTACGGGTCAGAAGGTGGGTGAAAGTGGAAGCAAGGAGGTCACTTATGAGGCTGTTGGATTACACCAGGCAGGATATGATGGTGGCCATGGTGATGGTGAGACGCGCAAGGGATTAAGATACAGCGAGGAGGGCGAAAGAATGGGAAATGAGGACAAAGTTGAAAGAAAGCAGGCCTGGGCAAGGCTAGACTTCTCTGTATCAACAAGGGCAAGTTGCAACCTGAATGTAATGCCTTTAGGGAATATTAGCAAGAACATAATGCCCAGGGTGCTAATTCTAATTCTTTAGTCAGAGATTCCAGAGAGTTCTGTGTTCATGTAGGTCAGAAGGAAATGTAACATTTACTGACTTATTTGATGGAATAATATACAACAAAAAGCTGATATTCAACTTTGGTTTCCAAAGAGAAAATCTGATTTTGAGGTTCTACGAGGAAAGGCAGACTTTACAAACTAGATTTTCCCAGGTGTTGTCAGGGTCATTGGTGTTTGAGTGAGGACGAGTGACATTCCTACACTTTTATTTACCCTGAGTTCCCCAAGGCAGAGATAGAGCAGTTTAACTCTCACTGAGTGGGACTGTTTGCCTCACTTAGATAATTAGGTTTGTCACCTCCTAATATACATTATTTACACAACAGCCAAGCTGCACCTTGACAGAGGCCATAATAAGCATTAGTATTATAAAAGGAGAACAAAAGCGAAGGAAAATGGCCATTCGTTGTGCACCAGTCCGATTTCTGAAATGTGTGATACCATTCTGTGTGTGACACTGCGCTGAACTTCCTGCCATTCCCGAAGAGTCCCCTAATTAACATATTTATATCCAAGGTAATGAAATTGCCCTTACAGAGAGCAGGGACCTTTGAGAATTCGATGTGTTCAAACCAGGGGAAGTTTCTTTTCCAATAACTTATTATTCGAGGAAAATAGAAGAAAAATTCTATCATTAATAGATCAGGAGTGATTACATGTAACTCATTGCATTTTCTATTGAGAAATACATTTAGGGTCTATTTTAGTATTCTATTTTTTTCAGGAAACCAAGTTAACTGGAATATAACATCAGTCTTTGATTCCTTCCCTCATTATCACCACCTTTCTTTTTGCTTACCTTTAGTAGTTGTCAGAAACCCAAACTTTCTTTACACTGATTGATTTTTTTCAATTGAAGTATAGTACATTTACAATATTATATTAGCTTCAGGTGTAAAACAGTGATTCAATATTTTTATAGGTTATACTACATTTAAAGTTATTACAAAAAATGGCTGTATTTCCCTGGGCTGTTCAATACATCCTTGTTGCTTATTTATTTATTTATTATGTTAAACCAATGAAAATTTTTTTCTTGATGTTTAGTTGATTTACAGTATTGTATAAGTTTTAGGTGTACAACATAGTGATTTGCAGTTTTTAAAGGTTATACTCCATGTATAGTTATTATAAAATACTAGCTATATCACCTGTGCTATACAATATACCCTTGTAGCTTATTTATTTTACACATAGTAGTTTGTGCCTCTAATCCTGTACCCCTATCTTGTCCCTTCTCTCTTCCCTTGCCCCACTGGTTACCACTAGTTTGTTTTCTTTAAAATTTATTTATTTTTGGTTGTGTTGGATCTTTGTTGCTGCGTGCGGGCTTTCTCTAGTTGTGGTGAGCTGGGGCTACTCTTCGTTGCGGTGTGCGGGCTCATCGTAGTGGCATCTCTTGTTGCGGAGCATGGGCTCTAGGTGCACGGGCTTCAGTAGTTGCAGCACGTGGGCTTGGTAGTTGTGGTTCGCGGGCTCCAGAGTGCAGGCTCAGTAGTTGTGGTGCATGGGCTTAGTTGCTCCGTGGCACGTGGGATCTTCCCGGACCAAGGCTGGAACCCGTGTCCACTGCACTGGCAAGCAGATTCCTAACCACCGCGCCACCAGGGAAGTGCCCACTAGTTTGTTTTTTATATCTGTGAGTCTGTTTCTCTTTTGTTGTATTTACTAGTTTGTTTTATTTTTTACATTCCACATATAAGTGATATAGAGTATTTGTCCTTCTCTGTCTGACTTATTTCACTGAGCAAAATATCCTCCAAATCCATCTGTGTTGTTGCAAATGGCAAAATTTCATTCTTCTTTATGGCTGAGTAATATTCCATTGTGTGTATACACCACATCTTCTTTATCCATTCATCTGTTGATGGACACTTCCATATCCTGGCTGTTGTAAATAATGCTGCTGTGAACATTGGGGTGCATGTATCTTTTCGAAATAGTGTTTTCATTTTCTTCAGATATATACCCAACAATGGAATTGCTGGATCATATGGTAGTTCTATTTTTGGTTTTTTGAGGAACTTCTATACTGTCTTTCATCGTGGCTATACCAATTTACAATCCCAACAGTGTATTAGTGTTCCCTTTTCTCCACATCCTTGCCAACATTTGTTATTTGTAGACTTTTTGTTGATTTTGACATTTTGCCATTTTGACAGGTGTGAGATGATATCTCATGGTGGTTTTGATGTATATTTCTCTGATAATTAGTGATGTTGAGGACTTTTTAATGTGCCTGTTGGCCATCTGTATATCTTCATTGGAAAAATGTCTGTTCAGGTCTTCTGCCCATCTTTAATTGAATTTTTTGGTTTTTTGATATTGAGTTGTGTGAGCTGTTTATCTATTTTGGATATTAACCCCTTATCGATCATATCATTTGCAAATCTTTTCTCCCATTCAGTAGGTTGTCTTTTTGTTTTGTCAGTGGTTTCCTTTGCTGTGCAAAACCTTTTATGTTTAATTAGGTCCCATTTGTTTATTTTTGCTTTTATTTATTTTACCTTAGGAGGCAGATCCAAAAAAATATTGCTATAGTTTAAGTCAAAGAGGGTTCTGCCTATGTTCTCTTCTAAGAGTTTTACGGTTTCAGGTCTTACATTTAGGTCTTTAATCCATTTTGAGTTTATTTTTGTATACAGTGTGAGGAAATGTTCTAATCTCATTCTTTTACATGAAGATGTCCAGTTTTCCCAGCACCATTTATTGAAGAGACTGTCTTTTCTCAAGTGTATATTCTTGCCTCCCTTGTCATAGATTAATTGACCATAAGTGTATGGGTTTACTTCTGGGCTCTCTATTCTGTTCCAATGATCCATGTGTCTGTTTTTGTGCCAGTACCATGCTGTTTTGATTATTGTAGCTTTGTAGTATAATCTAAAGTCAGGGAGCATGATACTGCTAGCTTTGTTCTTTTTTTTCAAGATTGCTTTGGCAATTTGGGGTCTTTTGTGGTTCCATATAAAATTTAGGATTATTCTAGTTCTGTGAAAAATGTCCCTGGTATTTTGATAGGGATTGCATTAAATCTGTAGATTGCTTTGGGTAGTATGGACATTTTAACAATATTAATTCTTCCAATCCAAGAGCATGGGATATCTTTCCATTTTTTTGAATCATGTTCAATTTCCTTCATCAGCGTTTTATAGTTTTCATAGTATAGATCTTTCACCTCCTCGGTTAAGTTTATTCTTAGGTATTTTTATGTGATTTTTAAATGGGATTTAAAAAAACCTTTCTCTTTCTGGTATTTCATTATTAGTGTATAGAAACACAACGTATTTCTGTTTATTAATCTTGTATCTTGCAACCTTGCTGAATTCATTTATCAGTTTTAATAGTTTTTGTGTGGAGACTTTAGGTTCCTCTACATAGAGTATCATGTCATCTGCAAATAGTGATAGTTTTACCTCTTCCCTTCCAATCTGGATACATTTTGTTTCTTTTTCTTGTCTGAATTCTGTGACTAGGACTTCCAATACTATGTTAAATATAAGTGGAGAGAGTGGGCATCTTTGTCTTCTTCCTGAATTTAGTGGGAAAGCTTTCAGCTTTTCACTGTTGAGTATTATGTTGGTTGTGAGTTTGTCATAAATGGCCTTTATTATGTTGAGATATGTTCCCTCTCTACACACTTTAATAAGAGTTTTTATCATGAATGGATGTTGAATTTTGTCAAATGCTTTTTCTGCTTCTATTGAGATTATCATGTGATTTTTATCTTTCCTTTTGTTAATGTGGTGTATCACATTGATTGATTTTCAAATGTTGAACCATCCTGTGACCCTGGAATAAAACCAACTTGATCATGGTGTATGATCCTTTTTATGTATTGTTGGATTTGATTTGCTAATATTTTGTTGAGGATTTTTGTGTCTATATTCATCAGAGATATTGGCCTGTAATCTTTTTTTTTGTATCTTTATCTGGTATCAGGGTAATGGTGATCTCATAAAATGAATTTGGGAGTGTTCCATCCTCTACAATTTTAGAGGGGAATATTTTGAGAAGGAAAGGTGTTAGCTCTTATTTATATGTTCGGTAGAACTCCTCTGTGAAGCCATCCCATCCTGGACTTTGGTTTGCTGAGAGATTTTTTTTATTACAATTTCAATCTTACATCTGTTCATGTTGTCTTTTTTTCCTGACTCAGTCTTGGCAGGCTGTACATTTCTAGAAATGTGTCCATTTCCTCTAGGTTGTCCAATTTGTTGGCATATGACTGTTTATAGTATTCTTTTATGATTTATTGTATCGCTGTGGTATCAGTTGTTATTTCTCCTCTTTCATTTCTTACTTTGTTTATTTGGGTCTTCTCTCTTTTCTTCTTAATGAGCCTAGCTAAAGGTTTATCAATTTTGTTTACTTTTTCAAAAAACCAACTCTTGGTTTCATTGATTTTTCTATTACTTTTTGGTATCTATTTTATTTATTTCCTCTCTGATCTTTATTATTTTCTTCCTTCTGCTGACTTTGGGCTTTGTTTGTTCTGCTTTTTCTAATTTCTTTTTTTTTTTTTTTTTTTTTTGCGGTACACGGGCCTCTCACTGCTGTGGCCTCTCCCGTTGCGGAGCACAGGCTCCGGACACGCAGGCTCAGCGGCCATGGCCCATGGGCCCAGCCGCTCCGCGGCATGTGGGATCTTCCCGGACCGGGGCACAAACCCGCGTCCCCTGCATTGGCAGGCGGACTCTCAACCACTGCGCCACCAGGGAAGCCCTCTAATTTCTTTAGATGGAGGTTAGGTTGTTTATTTGAGATTTTTCTTGTTTCTTGAGGCCTATATTGCTATAAACTTCCCTCTTAGAACTGCTTTTGCTGCATCCCATAGATTTTGGAAAGTTGTGTTTTCATTTTCATTTGTTCAGGGTTTTTTTCTGATTTCCTTTCTTTGTTGACTCATTAGTTTTTTAGTAGCATGTTGTTTAGTCTCTGTGGATTTGTGCTTTCCCCATTTTTCTTTCTGTAGCTGATTTCTAGTTTCATACTTCTGTGGTTGGAAAAAATGCTTCATATAATTTCTATCCTCTTAAATTTGTTGAGACTTGTTTTGTGGCCTGGCATGTGACCTATCCTGGAGAACATTCTGTGTGCACTTTAAAAGAACATGTATTCTGCTGGTTTTGGATGGAATGTCCTGTATATATATATATATCTATTAAGCCCAACTGGTAGTGTGTCATTTAAGACCACTGTTGCCTTGTTGATTTCCTATCTAGATGATCTGTATATAGATGTAAGTGAGGTGTTAAAGTCCTCTATGTTATTGTATTGTTGTCAATTTCTCTCTTTATGTCTGTTAATATTTGCTTTATATATTTAGGTACTCTTGTATTGGGTGCATATATGTTAATGAATGTAATATCCTCTTCTTGTATTGATCCCTTTATCAATATATAATGCCCTTCTCTGTCTTTTGTTACAGACTTTTAAAGTCTATTTTGTCTGATGTGAGTATTGCTACCTCTGCTTTCTTGTCGTTGCCATTAGCATGAAATATCTTTTTCCATGCCCTCACTTTCAGTCTGTGTGTGTATTTAGTTCGAAGTGAGTCTCTTTGTAAGCAGCATATAGGTAAGTCTTGTTTTCTTATCCAATCAGCCACCCTATGTCTTGATTGGAACAGTTAGTCCATTGACATTTAAAGTAATTATTGATAGGTGTGTACTTACTGTCATTTTGTTATTTGTTTTCTGATTGTATTTATAGTTCTTCCTTGTTCTTTTCTTCTTCTAGTTCCTTCACTTATTTGATGATTTTCTTTAGTGGTATGCTTGTTCCTTTCTCTCTTGTTTTTGTGTATCTGTTGTAGGTTTTGACTTGTGGTTACCATGGGGTTCATATGTGTTGACCTGTATCTATTTGTTTTTGTTTGTTTGTTTGTGGTATGTGGGTCTCTCACTGTTGTGGCCTCTCCCGTTGCGGAGCACAGGCTCCAGACATGCAGGCTCAGCAGCCATGGCTCACAGGCCCAGCCGCTCCGCTGCATGTGGGATCTTCCCGGACCGGGGCATGAACCCGTGTCCCCTGCATCGGCAGGCGGGCTCTCAACCACTGCGCCACCAGGGAAGCCCATCTATTTGTTTTAAACAGGTAGTTCTTCAAGTTCAAACACAATCTAAAAGATCTATATTTTTTATTTCTCCCACATATTTTATTTTTGATGTAATATTTTTCATCTTCATCCCTTTACTGATTATTGTAGTTATACTTGATTTTACAATTTTTTTGTCTTTTAATCTTTGTACTAGCTTATTTAAGCAGTTTATCCTCAGCCTTTACTGTATATTTTCCTTTACTAGTGGGATTTTTCCTTTCCTATAGATACTTCTTCTTGTAGCCTTTTCTTTTCCACTTAGAGAAGACCCTTTAACATTTCTTTTAGGGCTGGTTTAGTATTGATGAACTCTTTTAGTTTTTGCTTATCTGGGAAGTTCTTTATCTCTCCTTCAATTCTAATTGATAATCTTGCTGGATAGAGTGTTCTAGGTTGCAGTTTTTCCCTTTCAGCACTTTAAATATATCATGATACCCCTTCTGGCTTTTGCAAAGTTTCTGCAGAAAAATCAGCTGATAGCCTTCTGGGGGATACCTTGTATATGACTCTTTGTTTTTCTCTTGCTGCCTTTAGAATTCTCTCTACCTTTTGGTGTGGGTCTGTTTGGGTTCATCTTGTTTGAGACTCTCTGTTCTTCCTGGAGTTGGATATCTGTTTCCTTCTTCAGATTTGGGAAGATTTCAGTCATAATTTCATAAAATATATCTTCAACCCCCTTCTCTCTCCTTCTGGGCCCCCTATGATGTGAGTGTTGGTACACTTGATGTTATCCTAGAGATCTCTTAAACTGTTCTAATTTTGAAATTTATTTTTCTTTTTGCTGTTCTGATTGGGTGATTTCTGTTATTCTATCTTCCAGATCCCTTCTATGTTCTTCTGTGTCACCTCATCTGCTGTTAATTCCTTCTAGTGTGTTTTTCATTTCAGTTATTGTATTCTTTGGTTCTGACTGGTTCTTTATTTTACATTTTTTAGTTCCTTGTTAAAATTCTCATCTATTCTTTTACCTAATTCAGTTAGTATTCTTATTACTAATGCTTTGAATTCTTCATTTGGTAACTTGTTTATTTTGATTTCATTAATTATTTTTTCAGGGGTTTTCTCTTGCTCTTTTAATTGAGAAAATTCCTCTGTCTTCTCATTTTTCTTATCTTCCTCTGTCTCTATGAAATCAGGTAAAAGTTACCCATTGCTCCTTATGTTGGAACATTCCTTTACAGTCTGAGTCTGCCAGTGGCTTTGGTGGGAGAGCTGGATTTGATGTGAACACAAGCCACATCTTTCCTCAGGTTGTGCTGACAGCTATTATCTTGGTAGGAGGTGGGGATGGAGATGGAGAGACTAGGGCTGGAGCAGGTGTGAGCTGAGGCTTCTGTGCTAAGTGTCCATCATCACCCAGTGGGGGAGCAGGGTCAGGTTCCAAGTTGCTAGAGCAGAAGCCGTGAGAGTTGGGCTTCCAGACCGGCTCAGTTCCCTTCAAGTATGTGCTCTCCCCCTCCCAGCACTGGCACCCTCACTCCAGAGTAGAACAGTACTGGAGCAAGAGGAGCTAGCGCAGGCACTCAGTGAGGGCTGGGGTACAGTCCGTGGTGGTCCAGCCACCATCAGAGATCTGGACTGCCTCTGATGTGCCACTTGTATAAGTGAAGCAACGGCTGCCTCTGCCCTTCTCAGATGTTGCTTCAGGTTTGAGCTACCTCAGTGTCTCACGACTAAGGTCTCTCCTTGGTCATGGCAGCTTATTCCAGTGTGGAGCTGTGATGGGAAGGAAGCAAGGCTGGAATGTTCACTTGGATCAGGCTGGTGTATACACTGGGGAAGTCATGGGAAACCAGCCAGCCACCTGCTTGATTTCAATTTGCCCTCTCGCCCCTGCTTCAGGAGCAAGCCAGCACAAGCACGCCCCTCCTGAGTGGAGTCCAGGCTTCCCACAACCCTCCTGTTAGTCCCACCAGCCCTCCGGGGGGTCGTCTTCTTTTTGTAGGACCCCAGGGTTGGGGCACCCAATATGTGGCTTGAACCACTCACGTCCCAGGGAGTGTCTCCACCCATGAAATCTCCCTTCTCCTCTGAGTCCCCTCCCAAGGACACAGGTCTCAACCTGTAGATGTATTTTTGATGTGTTCGTGGGGGGAGGTGAATTCCATGTCCTCCTGCCTGTCTATCTTGATCTGAGTGTCACTGTGTTTGGTTTTTGACTCTTCATTATAGCAAACTCACCCTTCTTTTGTTTTGTGACCATAGACCTGGATAAAAGAACTTTTAAACTTGCTAGATGCTCATCTCTTCTATACTCTTGGTATTACCTAGCCCTCAGCACTTGGACAATTCTGCTGGGTATCCTTCTCCTACCTTTTCTTCTCCAAATTGCATAATATGTCTCTTTTTAAAATATCATGGTTTGTTGTGCGTCTTACACATCACTTAACAAGGAAACTAAGGGAGAAAATGAATGAGAAATAACAGAGACATGGCTTTCAAATTTGGACCCTTGTAGAGAAATATAAACATTTCACACTCAATTAATATTATTTTTTTTGTGTGAAAACTAGAACACCTGGTGCTTACTGTTTTAGAATTCAACAGACACCTAGCAACTGATTGAATTCCCTCACTGCAGGCTTGGTGAACCAATTTTTAATCCTCACATTTGAAAGCTGGCTTGAGAAAGACATCTGTGCTTTGTTTCCGACAAGTTTTGGGCTTTGTGTTTATAAACAAATTCTCTTTTCCCCTCTCACCCACCCCGTTTCTCAGTGGCCGTTCCTGCAGCAGCGCCCCCGGTGTGCCAGCCCAAGGGCACCACTAACGGGCATTACGCGGCCCCACGCCTCTCCATCTCCTCCCGAGCCACGGTGGTAGCCAGAATGGAAGGTGCCTCCCAGGGGGCCCTGCAGACCATCATGAAGTGTAAAACAGTGGTTGCCATCTTCGTGGTCGTGGTGGTCTACCTCGTCACGGGCGGTCTCGTCTTCCGGGCATTGGAACAGCCCTTTGAGAGCAGCCAAAAGAACACTATTGCCATGGAGAAGGCAGAATTCCTGCGGGATCATGTCTGTGTGAGCCCACAGGAGCTGGAGACATTGATTCAGGTGAGCAAGGAGTGAGTCAACAGTAGAATCACCTTGGGTCGGGGGGAGAGTGTGACATTGGTTTTGTCTTTCTGGCTCACTGAGCTTTGCCGTTGGTTGAGATGCTACTGATGGTCAGGGAGGTCCTCTCTGGGAGGTGACACTTGAGTGGAGACCCGTGACAATGTGGGGGAAGAGGGGTCACATGTACAACGTAGGAGCAGGCTGTGTTTTGTATCACCTGCTTTTTTGCATGTGGTGGCCAGAGGCAGCAGCCGGCAAAGGGCTTTGGATTTTCAGGTTCAAGGCCACTTATATATGCTGATTAACTTTTAAATCTGTGTGAGATGCTGGGGTAAGAGGGTGGCCCAGAAACCAAAGAAAGAGAGAATTTTAAAGGAGCAGGGATGTATGAACCTGTCGAAGGTGGATGAGAATGGAGCAGAGAAAAGGGCACCAGCTGTGGGATGGATAGGGTGTTAGTGACTTGAAAGAGGCTTTGGTGGATTTGTGAGGATGAAATAATAAGGATAACAGTAACAGGGATAATCAAGGTTGCTATTTTTGAACACTTACTGTGTGTCAGGCACTGTACTAAAGCCCTTCCATGCCTTGGATATTAAGGAAAAAATGTGCATAAAAAATGGAGGCAGAGAACTTCGGGCCCCCGCCTACAGAAACAAGGCAGAGGAAGGGGTGGGGCGATCTTGGCAGGGGTGATGTGAGGCTGGGAAGGGATGTGGGAGACAGGGAGTCATCTAAGGTGGCATGACAGGAGGAAGCGAAACAGGAGGCTTGAGAAGTGAGCGAAAGGTGGAGAGGACCGAGTCCTGGGAAGAGGGAAGGGAAGTGGTTTAGAGCCCAGCAGATGGGCTTCACCTTGGAGGTGAGGCAGGATGGCGGCCTCTAATCTACATGCCTTCCTGAGCCATGAGGAGTAGTGGTGGGGGACGGTGATATTTATGGAGGCAAGGGAGAGTCCCATCTTTCTGTGGGTTCTAAAGTTTGGAAGACAGAGGGATGGAAAAGACAGCTTTCACAATTCCTTCTGGCTCTGGGATTACCAGCATTAAATTCTTTTCTTTTAAAAATTAATTAATTATATTTTTGGCTGCGTTGGGTCTCTATTGCTATGCACGGGCTTTCTCTAGTTGCAGCGAGGGGGGGCTACTCTTTGTTGTGGTGTGCAGGCTTCTCATTGCAGTGGCTTATCTCGTGGCGGAGCACGGGCTCTAGGCGCACGGGCTTCAGTAGTTGTGGCATGTGTGCTCCAGTAGTTGTGGCACCCGGGCTTAGTTGCCCTGTGGCATGTGGGATCTTCCTGGACCAAGGATTGAACCTGTGTTCCCTGCATTGGCAGGCAGATTCTTAACCACTGCACTACCAGGGAAGTCCCACCAGCATTAGATTCTAATGGCTAAAAAAAAAATTCTAATGGCTACTACAAATTAGGGTTCTGTAGGATTCACAAGTCTGGGCTGGCTTATTTATTTATCTATTTCCAGCTACACTGATAGGGTAGGGGAATTCTGAGGCTGCTTATGATCTGGCCCCTTCATAGTAGTTGTAGTCTTTTAAATTAGTTTCTATAATCTGACTTGACTCTTAGATTAATAGAAATATACATTTTTTTTCCTGGAATACATATGGTTTCATACCTATATCCTACAGTTTTTATTAAAAAATAAAATCTGGGCTTCCCTGGTGGCACAGTGGTTGAGGGTCCGCCTGCCAATGCAGGGGACACGGGTTCGTGCCCCAGTCCGGGAAAATCCCACATGCCGCGGAGCGGCTGGGCCCATGAGCCATGGCCACTGAGCCTGTGCTCCGCAACGGAAGAGGCCACAAGAGTGAGAGGCCCGCGTAGTGCCAAAAAATAAATAAATAAATAAAATAAAACCTTACAATTCTAAAGGTCAAGGGGCAGTGTTTCATATCACTCTTTCTTAGATGGCCTTGTCTGTTTTTTTTTTTCTCCTTTCATGGTAAAATGCTACCAATCTGTCACTAATCTGTGCCAGGTTGAAGGCTCATAAAGGCATAGAGAATGGAGGAAATAATTCGGGAGTAATTTTCAGTAAGGAACTTATTATACATGTTGTGGTGATATGTGGTGAGATCCTTTTTATTTAGTTGCAATACATGTAATAACCTAAAAGGTGGTCTGAATTGAACTGGACTTGTGCCTGAATTTTCTTTCCTTAGACAATGAGATCTTGAGGAAAGGGATCATATCTTATTATCTTTGCATCCATGTGTAGCCTCTGCATGGCTTTACCTCTAATTACTACCCAATAGAGAAATGCTTTTGGGATGAGCTATCAAGCTAAATCTATAACACTGGTGATGCCATGAGACATCTGAGCTTATTCATGCATTTATTTATTAATTCCATATTTCTCTATTGTTCATTCTTTGGCCTTCTCCTTTATGAAAGAATTCAGTGGCCAGAATGAAGGACAGAATGGAGGAGGGTAGAGATTCTAGTTCTGGTGTTGCTGTTAAGACCCATCCTTTGACCTCGAAGATTTCGCTGTGAAATGAGGGTGTGTGTGTGTGTGCGTGCATGCCCTTGAGATCATTTTTATAACAATTAAAACATATACCCTTTAGTAGGCACCCGTTATGAGCTAGGCCTCTTCTACCCATCATCTCATTTAATCTCTCCAACAACCTTCTAAGTTGGTATAATTATACCCATTTTACAGGTAAAGAACTGTTGCTCAAAGAGGTTGAATAACTTTCCAACCACCAGCATGACAGAGCTGGGATTCAAAGTGAGGTCTGCCTGGCTCTACCCTGCCTCGCCCAATGAGTCTACAGCCCTTGAAGTAGTGTTTACTTTAGCATAAGCTTAACTCTCTCTTAAACATTTGCTTTATGTTCAACACTGTCCAGAATTTTAGCAGAGTCAAAAGGCATTGGAGTTCTTTGCTCTTCAACAGAAAGCATGTCCTCTTTTTTCCCTTTATACCCATTGACTATCAATCCTGGACATGGGATACTTTAAGATCTCCATCTACTCTGGTATAAGGATTTATACTGGCGTTTACTTACAGTTTTTTGTAGGCTAAGCAGTTAAACATGCTGAACCTGTGTCAGTCAAGAATCAAATTATTATGGTTTATAAACAAGGTGAAAAGACAACCCTCAGAATGAGAGAAAATATTTGCAAATGAAGCAACTGATAAAGGATTAATCTCCAAAATATACAAGCCGTTCATGCAGCTCAATATCAAAAAAAACCCAAACCAATCCAAAAATGGGCAGAAGACCTAAATAGACATTTCTCCAAAGAAGATACACAGATTGCCAACAAACACATGAAAGGATGCTCCACATGACTGATCATTAGAGAAATGCAAATCAAAACTACAGTGAGTTATCACCTCACACCTGTCAGAAAGGCCATCCTCAAAAAATCTACAAACAATAAATACTGGAGACGGTGTGGAGAAAAGGGAACCCCCTTGCACTGTTGATGGGAATGTAAATTGATACAGCCACTATGGAGAACGGTATGGAGGTTCCTTAAAAAACTAAAAAGAGAATTACCATACGACCCAGCAATCCCACTACTGAACATATATCCTGAGAAAACCATAATTCAAAAAGAGTCATGTACCACAATGTTCATTGCGGCTCTATTTACAATAGCCAGGACATGGAAGCGACCTAAGTGTCCATAGACAGATGAATGGATAAAGAAGATGTGGCACATATATACAATGGAATATTACTCAGCCATAAAAAGAAACAAAATTGAGTTATTTGTAGTGAGGTTGATGGACCTAGAGTCTGTCATACAGAGTGAAGTAAGTCAGAAAGAGAAAAACAAATACCGTATGCTAACACATATATATGGAATCTAAAAAAAAAAAAAGGTTCTGAAGAACCTAGGGGCAGGACAGGAATAAAGACACAGACGTAGAGAATGGACTTGAGGACACGGGGAGGGGGAAGGGTAAGCTGGGACAAAGTGAGAGAGTGGCATGGACATATACACACTACCAAATGTAAAATAGATAGCTAGTGGGAAGCAGCCGCATAGCACAGGGAGATCAGCTCGGTGCTTTGTGACCACCTAGAGGGGTGGGATAGGGAGGGTGGGAGGGAGACGCAGGAGGGAGGGGATATGGGGATATATGTATATGTATA